>NW_019154129.1:1362388-1569292 GCF_002288905.1 Enhydra lutris kenyoni | reverse complement strand
AAAAAAAAAAAAAAAAAAAAAAAAAAATAGGGGTGCCTGGGTGGCTCAGTGGGTTAGGGCCTCTGCCTTTGGCTTGGGTCGTGGTCTCAGGGTCCTGGGATTGAGCCCCACATCAGGCTCTCTACTCGGCGGGGAGCCTGCTTCCCCCCCTCTCTCTGCCTGGCTCTCTGCCTACTTGTGATCTCTCTCTGCCAAATAAACGAATGCAGTCTTAAAAAAAAAATAGATGGACCATCCTGAAAGTACACAAGCCATTAACCTAACTGAAAACAAAGATACCCCTGAGTCATTATTACCTGTGTGTTTTGTTTTGTGTGTGTGTTTTTTTCCCCCCAAACCTAACAATTTCTAAGGAAATTAATTTTTTTGACCAGGAAGAGTTTAATTTCAGGTCATACAGAGCAATGTAACAACTATTTAAAATATAAAAAGGACCTTTTCTTGCTGATGTTAAAACTGAATTGTAGATGTCAAAACATTGGAAAATAAGATAGTCAGTCTCAAATTTTTACCCCATAGAAGAAAAGGTACATCAGTAAAGGAGAATTCAGGGGAATACTACCCTTGACCAAAGGACCTAATAACTTAATAACACAAAAGATGGCACACACAAAGACACATCACTGACATAGTATCCCTGCCAAAGATGTTGATTCTGAAACTAATTATGAGAAAAATATCAGACAAACACACGGTCAGCCACATTCTACACAATGACTGGTCTGAAAACATCAAAAGGTCCATGTCATAAAAGGAAAAAAAGATAAAATGCTCAGGAACTGTTCAGACATTAAAGACAAGTAAAAGTAGAACAAGCATATATGAAATGCAAGATGAGCCTTGACTAGATCTTGTTGTGGAGGCGGGGTGGCAGGGGGTTAAAAAGAGAAGGGCTAAGCAATAAAGGCCAGTTTGGGATAACTGGAGAAATCCGAATATGGACTGCATGTGAGGTTAACAGTGAATGTTAACATCAGTGGTGAGTTTCTTGAGTTGATAATGATGTTTTGTTTAGGAGACATATATTGAAGTATTTAAGCATGAAGTGTTGTGTCTGCAACACTGGCTCTAAAAAACGGTGTATGCATACACAGTACACAGAAAGATGAAGCAAAAGTAGGAAAACAACTGGTTTACTAAATCTAGGTAAAGAGTACATGAGCATTCCGACATTTCTGTAGGTTTAAAAATTTCAAATAAACAGCCAGGGCGGGGGGTGGATATTCATTCCCAAATTTATATGTACAATTTTAATAACACTAATGAGAAAATTTCAGAGTGACTGAATGACTTCAGACAAACTGACACCCCCGAACGCTTTATAGATACTATTCCTGCACCCAAAACCTCACCCTGGTTTAGCTGGAAACCTTCAGATAGTCCTCTTTAAAATGCAGATTAACTGCTCTCTGGTGGAGCAGAGAGAGTGGGTTAAGTCACACTTTAAATTTCTGTTAGAAGAGGGATGGGGAGAAAGGAAATGTGCTAAAAGGATAGAGTCAGAATAAAACAGTGACTATGTGACAATTCCAGAGCCACCATTACTCAAAATCTTCCGAATTCTGAAAATAAACGTCAGTTTCTTATTTCTTAATGAACGCCAAGGATATGGGTGAGAGTATCTTTAAGCCTGTACTGTTCAGCAGCATTAAAATGGATAGAGCAAGTTTAAAAAATGGTCACCTGTTCAGCAACTGACATCCTTCTATTCGGATCAACATCGCGGCCCTCTAGCTTGGCTTTCACCCTCTTCCACACACTCACTGCATAGGAGTTTCTCTCTTGTACAGCTACAAAGCAAAGGAAAGTTTATATGTAAGTCAAACCACCACTCTGTATAAATATTTCATGCATCCTTATTCTAACTTATTACCTTTCCCTGTTTTAGGGTCTCTGACGGCCTTTTTAGGACTACAAGCAACACTCTTGCCAGTTCCTGGGATGGCGCTTGGTGGAGTATCTGCTGATGTGGCAAGATTTTTCTGAATCAGCTTTCTAGCATTCTGTGACATGACATCAGGCTGAGTCTTCTGGCCAGTGTTGCTCCGGACTGCTATAGAGAAAGAGTGGGTAGCTCAATTCACACGTAAACAGAAGATGGAGGGAGACAAAGAGGAGAGGGCAGGGCAGTGCTCTCTCAAACATCAACTACAAATGTAGAGCCATGAAAATAAGTATGATTTTACAACCTTCAAGTCCTTATTCCTTGAAATAGACACTGTCCTAAAAACACAACCTAAAGAATCAGACATTCAAAAACAAATTTGTACAATGATGCTCACTGCTTGTTGTGACATCAAAAAACTATAAATATATTAATTGTCCAAGAATGAGGGGTTAATGTGGTAAAGACAGAGAATGACATATTAAACTGGGGCATTAAGTCATTTTTTTAAGACTGTTCGATGACAAAGAAACTCCCAATTTAATATTAAGTGGGAAAAGGCAACAAGAATTGCATTCACTGAATGATCCCAATTTGTGCATGTGTATGTGCACACATACACACGAGCCCAAAAAATATGTAATGGTTTTACCTCCAACTGGAATGAAGCCACAAATTTTCCCATTTTTTAAAAAATTTTACCCAACAAGCATTTATTTTATATTCATAAATTATTTAAAGAGGATTTAAACACTAGATATTTCTACTTTCTCACCCAAGTACTTTTACTTTTTATTTATTTATTTTTTTAAAGTTATTTATTTATTTGACACACAAAGAGATCACAAGTAGGCAGAGAGGCAGGCAGAGAGAGAGAGGAGGAAACAGGCTCCCTGCCACGCAGAGAGCCCGATGCGGGACTCAATCCCAGGACCCTGAGATCATGACCCAAGCCGAAGGCAGAGGCTTAACCCACTGAGCCACCCAGGCGCCCCACACCCAAGTACTTTTAAAATTAAACCAAAATGTGTTCCATTTAAGTTATGACAGAGTTTAAGAAAACTCTTTAAAAAGGTGCTGACTACAAACATATTAGACACTTAAAGTATAATTAAACATCTTAGCGTCAATGTGTAGATTATTAACAGATCAAGATTCGGGATTTTTTTTTTTTTTTGAAGTATAAAAGTCATACCTGCAGCAAAGGATGGCTGATAAGCAGCAGATGACGTTGGACTCGAACACTCATTTGTTGCATCGGTGACTAAGGGTGATGCAAAACCCACTAAATTATTATAGATACTGAAATACAAAATAAAATAGCTTATTTGTAAAATGTTTCACCAGGTAACTGCTTATAAATATGAATAAAACTAAAAAAAATCAGATGAATCAAACAAAACTTACTATACCACGTTTTATGTTTTGACTACATTTCAAATTTAGGTTAGAAGGCATTCTTACCTCTGACTTTGTGTTTTCAGTTCTTTCAAGGTGGGAGTTATTTCTTGGAGCATTTCAACGTGTTCTTGACTTCGAACCTGACCCATAGCCTGGACTAATGTAAAGAGCACCGTCTGAATGTTGTCTTGCCATGATTTATATTCACCTAAGAACTGCCTAACACTATTCTCATAGGGAACATCTTCACCATCTGCCAGAGCAGCTTCTTCATCCTAGAATCAATATTGCAGTGAGTAAGAGAAATGGTATTCATTTCAACTGTAACTCATTACGAGTCAAATTTTGAGTAACAGGTAATAAATGTTGTTCAAATATGTGCTTAATCTGTAAATTACATTTTAACTTTTTCTACAGGACTCTTATTTCCAGTACAAAATAAAAACTCCAAGTAAAAACAACCCCCCTGTTAAATGATCTACTATTATTTAGCCTTTTCTGGGGGCTCAGTCTCCTTACTATGCAGATTACGTAGCACACTGGAGGGAAGAGAGAATATTTCATTCATTTTGGAGGCAAACTCATATGAGCTTAGGAATAAGGGTTGGGAGGAGGAAAAGATGTGGGGGGAGATCGGAACACTCCGAGGCTACTACATTCAAGTTTCAGCTCTATTGTTAAGTTATAGGACTTTGGATGAATCAATCTCTTTAGCCCACAGTTTCTCTGGGTACAAAATCACAATACTACAACCTGACTTAAAAAGAAAAAAAAAGTTGATAGAAACACAAATTAACTCAATTACAAACTGGAAGATGTGATCTGAGAGATGTTGTTTTTGTTTGTACCATTATTATCCCAAATACAACTATACATATTTTTATGTACTATAATTTTATGAAAGGAGGGTGTTAACTGTGTGTCAGTGGAATTAGTCTTACCTTAGCCATTGCTTTTAGGAGATGTTTGACATCTCCAAGTTGCCGGTTATGACCAGTGAGCACAGTCTTTATATTATCAACCAGATTCTGAATTGTTTCACAGACTGTTTCTATCTGCTGCTCCTTTTCTGTTTGAATTGCCCTCTGAGTAGACATATCCTGGGTCAATTGTTTGTGTGCTGACAAAAGCCATTCAGAGCTGCCAATAGGATGTTCAAGACTGGTGTCCTAAACAGAACAAGCATTGTTTGATTGAAGTATCAGATGGAATAATGTAAGATTCTTTCCTTTATCATCACCATCAAAAGGTATTAGTAACTCAGACTGACACAAAGAGCCTCATTTGCTAAATCATGAACTAATTATGTAAATAACAGTACTTAATTTAATAATCTATGAGATACAGATTAAGATTTTTAACTTTTCTGCATTATCACACAGGAAATAAATGCTTAAAACTTAAGACATAAAAAATATACTTAAAATAACAAAGATGACCTGTATCTAGGACTCTAAACCCAATGTAAATCACTCTTTAAAAAAAGATACCAGAGGAGGGCGCCTGGGTGGTTCAGTGGATTAAAGCCTCTGCCTTTGGCTCAGGTCATGATCTCAGGGTCCTGGGTCGGAACCAGAGGCTCCCTCTCAGCAGGGAGCCTGCTTCCCACCCCCCACTTCTGCAGGCATCTCTCCCTCCTTGTGACCTCTCTCCGTCAAATAAATAAATAAAATCTTTACAAAAAAGACACCAGAGGAGGGCCTGGGTGGCTTAGCTGTTAAGCATCTGCCTTCAGCTTGGGTCATGATCCCAGGGTCCTGGGATCGAGCCCCGCATCGGGCTCCTGCTCACCAGGAAGCCTGCTTCACCCTCTCCCACTCCCCCTGCTTCTGTTCTCCCGCTCTCATTCTGTCAAATAAATAGGTAAAATCTTAAAAACAAAACAAAACAAAACAAAAACACCAGAGCTTTCTAATTAATACACAGCCTAAAACCTTCCCATAAAATATAAACACCAAATTTATCAACGTGCTATTTCTGGACTCAACTCCTCTGTCCAGCATTCAACTTCAACTAGCCCTCTGTCTGCTACCTTATTTCAGTGCATTTAAGTCGTTTCCTATACATTGAAATTTCTCCTCCCCTCTGAACCTCCACAGTATTTCCAACTGTAGCTCTGAGAATTCTTTTAACTTTTTAATTCATTGTATTATTTATTACTAGGTTCCTTGAAGACTAAGAGCAAGATTTAATCATCATTTTTAAAAAACATTTTATTTTTAAGTAATCTCTACATCAAGTGTGGGGCTCAAACTCACAACCCAAAGATCAAGAGTCACATGCCCACCCAACAAGCCACCCCAGGTGCCCCTAGAGTTAATCATTAGGTCCCTTATAACAGGGGCGCCTGGGTGCCTCAGTTGATTAAGCGTCTGCCTTTGGCTTAGGTCATGATCCCAGAGTCCTGGGATCGAGCCCCATGTCAGGCTCCCTGCTTGATAGGGAGCCTGCTTCTCCCTCTCTTCCCTGGTTGTGCTCTCTGTCACTGTCTCTGTCTGTCTCTCAAATAAATAATAAAATCTTAAAATAAAATAAAATAAAATAGATCCCCTATAACACTATTTTATATACAGCACACACACTGCACAAGTGTAAACTGAGTGAATATATTTACTTTTAGGGCATAACCCTGGCCTTATGATTTTCATCAACAAGTCTCTCTACTGTCACACCAAGATTCAAGACTCACCACTCTCTGTAACAGACGAAGCTCTAACTCAGAGACTGAACTGTTAAACTGTGATGCAAATGAACACATTTGCTGACATCGTTTGATTAGTTCAAATAATGCCGCATCCAGATTTAAGGCTTCTGCAGTTCTAGTTCGTAAACTTTCAAAATGAATGATATTGCTGCAGAGGAAAGTGACCTATGAAGAAGCAAAGAGGAATGGGATCATCAAAATAAGGGAGGAAAAGCAAATTTAATTTGACATGAAAAAATACTACCTATTCATTTCCAGAATTCAAGACCACAACTGGTCCTAAAATATGTATGATTGACTCTTTTGGGAAATAGGTGTAATCCTGAAAAAGCCTATGAATAAATGCACCTTGTTTTGGTTGATGTCATTAGGTGTGAGATGGTTAAAAGCACCTAAGTATAATTATGTAAAAGTATCTTCTACATGTTTGCTTTCACACAGAAAATTTACTTCATAATAAAACCGTTACCATATTCAGCCGCAGTTTATTTGTGCTATGTACAAATTTCAATTTGGAATGTTGCCCTTCTGCTTCTACTCTTGCCTAACTTTACAATAAAGATCAGAAAATACTAACTGGACATTTGACAATATAATGCACATCTTTCAAGGTATGACAATACTACTGTGATTATGTAAATAGTTCTCACCTTCATACACACTGAAATATTTACAGATAAAAAAATATTTGGGGTTTCATTAAAAATGGGATGGACAGGAGGGATAGGAAGTATAGAGGAAATAAAGTGGGACTTAAGTTGATAATCACTAAATTTTAATTGGCTATGAAGATATGGGAATCACTGTATTAGTCTAATTTTATACCTGACTGAAAATTACCTTAAAAAAAATTTTTTTTTTAACTTCTGTCCTCTTCCCCCAATCATAAATATGTTAATCCACAATCTCTGGCAGAAAACAAGGTCATAAATGCATTTTATTGCCACAGAATCACCACAGTTGCATAAAGAGAACCACAGGCAAATATGGAATTAAATTCCTTATTTTCCAAAAGAGGCTAAATCCACTTTGTATTTTGCTAGGAGGAAGTAAAAGGTCTAGGGAAATAATCAGCTGTGAGCTCAGCCGAAGGGATGCCCTTCTCACCAACGCCTATCAGTCCCTCTTCCCAGTATTGTGAACTAGAGGGTAGACTCTCGAGGTACCCCTAGTTATCCCACATGTAACCTCTAATCGGTTATAGAATCCTGTAACTCTCATAACAAGAATGGCACACATGTGTTGCAATACC
Source organism: Enhydra lutris kenyoni (assembly GCF_002288905.1). Lineage (NCBI taxonomy): Eukaryota > Metazoa > Chordata > Mammalia > Carnivora > Mustelidae > Enhydra > Enhydra lutris. The sequence continues at coordinate 1,562,050 of NW_019154129.1, read as the reverse complement.
TGGCTTGCTCTTTGGCTCTCTTTAAGGACAAGATTTCTTCTTTCGGCTATTGTTGCTTCAAAATCCTGCAGTACAGGTGCCAGTGCAGGATTGGCACCACCTGCCCACTTGAGTCGCTGTTCAATACTTGCTTCAAGGGCTGCTAGTTTCTCCTATAAAAGCCAGCAGAATCTCAGTGAATATTTGACTCTCTCCAATTCCTAGTGAGCATTTTATACAAATACAAGAGAAATTCAAAAGAAGCAGATGGGATATACATAATTTATTTTTTCAAAGACTTTATTTATTTATTTGAAGGGGGCGGGGGGGGGGACACAAGCAGGAGGAGTGGGAGAGAGAGAAGCAGGCCTTCCAACTGAGAAGAGAACCCAGTGAGGGGCTCCGACCCAGGACCCCAGGATCATGACCTGAGCCGAAGGCAGATGCTTAAGGACTGAGCGATCCAGGCGCCCCGGAACATACATAATTCAGAAATCATTTTAACATACATCTACTGGAATTAACCTTTATTTCACTTAGAATATTTAAGGCTAAATATGTCTGGGGAAGTATGAACGGGCTTTCAAGATTTAAAATTTTTTTAAGGATCCATGTATTTACTTCTGAGAAAGAGTGAGCGAGTGGAGGGAGGGGCTGAGGAAAGAATCTTTCAAGCAGACTCCCCACTGAGCACAGACCCTGATATAGGGCCCAACCCCATGACCCACGAGATCATAACCTGAGCCCAAGCCAAGAGCTGGACGCTCAACCAAATGAGCCATCCGAGTGCCCCAAGATTTTTTTTAAATAAAGCAGTCTTTAAAATGAAACGCCTGCTACAAATTCCCTAATGTCCTTATGTGCTATCTATAAGAAAACCCATTTACCATTTGCAACAACATGGATGGAGCTAAAGAGTATAATTCCAAGTGAAATAAGTCACTCAGAGGAAGACAAGTTTATGATTTCACTCATATATGGAATCTGAGAAACAAAACAAATGATCCAAGGGGGAAAAAGAGAGAGAGAGAGACAAACCAAGAAACAGACTCTTAACTATGAACTGCTAGTTACCAGAGGGGAGGTGGGTAGGGGAAGGGTGAAAGAGACACGGGGATTAACGAGCACGCTTACCGCAAAGTGCACCGAGGCATACACAGCACTACTAAATCACTATGCTGCATACTGGAAACTAACATAACCCTGTATATTAACTCACCAGGATTAAATAAAAAAATTGGGGCACCTGGGTGGCTCAGTCGTTAAGCATCTGCCTTTGGCTCAGGTCATGATCCCAGGGTCCCGGGATCGAGCCCCAAGTCCAGCTCACTTCTTCCTCTCCCCCACCCCTTGTGTCTCCCTTCTAGCTGTCTGTCAAACAAATAAAATCTTTAATAAATAAGTAAACAAATAATTCTTTTAAAGAAAATAAAAAACTTACTTTAAAAATCCATTTATGTTTTTAATTATGAAAGATGAAAATCAAATTCTCCCAAATTCAAAAGTTTGTAAGTAACAGTAAAAATCTATTCATATTACCATGATAAGGAAGGTTTTATATAACAAAGTTATTTCATTATTCATTCAACACTTCAGGTGGAAGAATTCACATCCTCTATCTTTCCTGTGCTGCTTCTCTCCCTCCTTCTCTCACAGAAACATACCTCTAAAATCAGAAAGGACAGGTATTCATTCTCCAAAATTGAAAACTAGGTCTAATACACATAGGAAAAAGGTATTTCACAATCTTCAAAGAAGCAAACTCCAGAAAAGCTTCATTAAAAATGTTAAAAAATTGGGGTGCCTGGGTGGCTCAGTTGTTAAACATTTGCCTTCAGCTCATGTCATGATCCCAGGGTCCTAAGATGGAGCCCCACATCAAGACTCGACTTTTTAGTTTTATGAGCTTAAAAAAAAAAAAAAAAAAAAAAAACTCTGCTTGGTGAGCCTGCTGCTGCCCCTACAAAACCCTCTTTATGACAAATAAATAAACAAAATCCTTAAAAAAAAAAAAAAAGGTAAAAAAACTACAGAAACGATTTTATTTGATTTTATAAAAATTAATTTGTAAAAGGAACAGAAAAATGTCAGTTACTATTGAGTACATGAGATATAAGGAGACACAATATAGATATATATAACCATTATCAAGACCTGTTTCTTATTTTAAAGAGGGAGGTGAGATTAAATATCAGGCAGAAATGGTAACTCAATAATAGTAGTCAGGAAAACATTCTATTGCCTTCGACATCATAAAATATCATTAACTACACATAAGAAATGCCTAAGCTGGGTGCCTGGGTGGCTCAGTCAGTTCGGCGTCCAATTCTTGATTTCGGCTCAGGTCATGATCTCAAAGTTGTGAGATCGAGCCTGCGTCAGGGTCCATGCTGAGAGTAAAGCCTGCGTAAGATTCTCTCCTACTCTTGGGGACACACTTGCACACACTCATCTCAAAATGAAAAAAAAAATGCCTAAGCTTTTTAGATATGAATAGTAAGCCAGATATAACTGCTATATGCCTTCAGAAAACAAATTAAATATTCAAGTTTTTCTAATTACCAAGGTTCCCAGAACATATAAAGGCAGAGCGATCATCAAATCCATTAAAAACCTGAAATATTTAGTATGTCTCTATTCCATACTAAATATTTAGTATGTCTCTAATACACTGCTACCATAAGATTTGGTTACTTTGGAGAGTAAGAAAAAAAGATACAAATTACAAATAAAAGTGAAAAAAGAAAATGCCCCTGTGGCTTAGCATCCATGGACAGACATGTAGATAGTGAACACCTCACCACTGCATAGGTTATTTCTGAAAGTGAATCTGCTGCAAATAAGGTCTGGCAAAACACACCTGAACTGTTGCAATTGAAGTTTCAATTTGGCTCAGAGTATGGAGTTTCTTTTTCATGCTGGTTAGGATGGCAGACCGAGGGGGAGGTGTGACTGACATGGCTTGTGGTCTATTGATAAGGAGGTCTTCATGCTGCCACTGTTCAAAGAAAAGTCAATGCAGTAGAATCAGCAGGGGTAAAAACAAAACAAAACAAAACAAAAAACAAAAAAAACACACCTTAGATAAAGGGAGGGGAGGTGCAAATTAGGACTGGGGGAAAAGAAAAAAAAGCCCAGCTGCTACAAAGTGAGGTAGGCAAAGAACTGTAATTGGAGAAACATTTCAAAAGAATCACAACCACGTGAAAAATTTCCTAATGTAGAGAATGGCTGATAAATGTCTTGAATCAGTGAAATGCAACATCTAAGTAGTAATTCTGAAGATGTTTCCAAGTCTATGTCTCCAAGTCTATATAAAAAGTCTAGTATACAACCCCCTCAAGAAGTATGTCTAGTTAAGAGGCTGGAAAAGGCATGAGGGGATAGTGGGTGGAGAGGTGAAAACTGTCCAGCATGTGGCTAAACAAGTGATTAAAAGAAATTATGGCAGCAGTCACAGAACAAAGAATTCTCCAGAAAACCTTGAAGTTGCAGAAAGGAGCAGGCAACTGCTCACAGAGGATCGAGCCATCTTGTATCTTTTAAGGGAGACCCCAGAAGGGCCAAGAGAACTTTCGTCTATAATTTAAAGTAATACACTGTATTTAGGGCTTAAAATGATGAATATTTGTTCAGATAAACAAAATTATAAGGATTTTTACAATATTTTCTATACAGTTGTCAATTTTTTAAGGAAATAAACTCCAGAATGTATAAGTAAAATGTTCAACATTACATTTTTTAGAAGAAAAAATACAAAAAGATTCCAATGTACTAGAAAGACTTAACAGACAATAAATACAATTTCAAAATGTGAATTAATTACTTTTCTTAATTTATGAGCTAAAAAAAACCAGCTCATGATAAAACTGCAAAGAGAAGGAAATGTGCTGAATCCACGCACCAAGCTGAAGCCACCAACTCCACCTTTAGGAAGCAGCTTCAACATAAATAATACAAAGTAACCATTGTTGTGCCAAAAGAGATCCTAGGAAAACACAGTCCCCAAATATTACTCCATGAGTTACACAACCTGTCTGAAGCTACAAGCAATATTGAAGCCTATAATGGAAGAAAGAAGATAAAGAATAAAAAGAGCTACAATTTATACTGTGCTTAGTGTCTTATATAAAATTATTTTTAACCCTCATTATCCTCTACCTTGGTGAGAGACATGGTCCCCACCTCAGGGAGGAGTAAACTCAAGTTCATATAACTGAATCCAAATCCATCTCACCCTCAAAGCCTATGTTGTCATACTGCCCCCTATATAATCAAGGACAAAAACAGGTCTCTAAAAACAAATTCCAAATGATGACAGACTCATGCACAAAGCTGTTATCACATCATTAGGGCATTGGGGAAACAGAAGTCATTTTAGAAACAATCTTAATTATATGTTAAATAATACAGGAGGTATATTCACATAACGAATAAATTCAAACATGAGAAATTATATTTACAAGTAATACTTAATGATACAGATAATACCTACCATACAACACTGATAGAAACAAAGTTAGAGGTTGCAGAGTGTAAACACAAAATAATCTCAAAAAATACACACACATACATATACATGTATTTTTTGAGAATATTTTATTCTCAGATTTATTTATTCTCAATTATATTTATCCTCAAATATTTCTCAAATATCTATCTATCTATCTATCTATATATATTCTCAACTACATAGAATAGAAACAAGGAAAAACTGTAAAGAAATACCAAAATGCCAAAGAGCTGGCTGTGCTGCGGGCTAGCGCAATCAGGATCTTTAAGTATTTTTTCTCTATATTGTTAAATATTAATTCCCCTCGGTTTTCAAATTCCTGTAGTGGAGAAAAACACATTAGAAAAATACTTACTTGAAACATGGCAATATGCAGCTGAACACGCTGCAGGCTTGTCTTGCAAGAAGAAATACTGGTTTCTAGCCTGCGTACCAAGTCATGCTTCTTCCAGGCAGTATCATAGGAACTTGCTAACACAGTTGCCCTGTTCATGACCAACTGAGAAAACTTCCCAATCTGAATGTTGTGCTCCACCGCTTTCTTACAAAGATCATCAACAGAAACTTTGCTCTCAGCGCCAAAATCCTTTGCGTCCACTTGAGCGATAATGTCTACCCCCAGAGCACTGATAAAACTGCAGAGGGTGAGTCCCAGGGCTTGGTTTGGTAGTCCAATCAAGAGCTGCCTCACGAAGTCAGCTGTAAATGCCTTTATAGGTTTGGCCATCTGGTCTTCACTGAAACAAGAATTTCTAAAAAGGGTTTTCACATTGACTATCTGTACAGGTCCATTTACAGTATTCTGATCTTCAAGTGAACTCGATCCTAAAAAAGGAAAATTTTCTTGAAGTATTTCATGCAAAGTAAAATAAAGTAATAATGATGCTTATTTAAAAACAAGACCTTATGAACACACAAATTAAGCCCACTGCATCCTGCCCCTTCCAAGTTCTACCCAAGTAAATCCAGCATGTTTAAATGTGAAAGATTACCTGATAAAGTTTTAGAAAAGGTACCACAGAGCCTGAAGAACTCCTTAATTGTCTGTAGTCTTTTTAGAAAGAAAATCTCCTCTAGCACCTGCCGGTGATTATCGTCATCAAAAAAATTGACTTGGGTACTCCTGGCTTCCCTTATAATGTCAATCTTTCGCCAAGCTATGGGAATTTCCATCTTGTTTAACTATGTTTAAAAAAAAAAAAAAAGTTCATTTCTCCCCACTTCACACAGTGAATAACTACTTTACCACATATGCATTATTTACTCATAAAATCAGTATTTACCTTTTCAACTAATAAGCCAAAAGCAGTTTCAACCTGGGCAAACATGCCATCAAATGCTACCAAAAGCATCTGGCCAGCTGACATTTTTGGTGTTTCATCAACTGAACCATTTCTTGGTTGGATTAATTCACCATATTGAGCATGAAGTATTCTAGAGAAGAAGAAAAGCGAATTAAAATCCTAACTGAAGAGTAATAAATTTGGGGGAGAACACAAAAGGTCAACAAGAATCACAGTTAGCATGCAATCCAGAAAATAAATCTTTTTTTTTAAAGGTTTATTTTATTTATTTGAGAGAGAAAGAACACAAGAGTGGGATGAGGAACAGAGGGAGAGGGAGAGAATTCTCAAGAGTAACTCCCCGCTGAGTGCAGAGCCCCACATGGGGCTCGATCCCAGGACCCCTAGATCACTACCTGAGCCGAAATCAATAACCAGACACTTAACTGACTGATCCACCCAAGCACCCCTAGAAATCTTTTTGCATGCAGAAAATGGTGTTAGGATAAAATGACATGTAGTACCATCACAATGTGAAATTAATGGTTCCAATTCAGTAACTGTTCATGTGATTAAACTTGAATTATGACAATTTTTTAAAAAACTAAGATATTACAGTCTCACTTTACATAAAATAATACAAACCCCCAATAAATGTCAAGAATCATACAACTCTAAAGCTGGAAGACTTAGCAAAAACTGTCAAGTATGTTCACACTGTCACATACATACATGACAGAGCCAACTACAGACCATAAGCTCAAATGCCTGCCATTTGTAGCACACCTGGTTCTGAATAATTGCACAGTTTGAGTGTAAGTCTTCAGAAGTTCAGCCTGTACATCATCATTAACTAAAAGCTTAGTCAATGGCTTATGTATCTGGACACTATTTTAAATGTATTATATAAAAAATAAAAAATAGCATTCCACAACTACTATCAGTTCATGTTACTAATGTTAACTAGATTTTCAACTTCATCACACATACAGAAATAATGCTATAAAACTAATAAGAGAATTTAAAAAGGCTAACCAGAGCAATTTCTAATGGAAAAAAGAGCTACAAGATGATATACAATTTTTTCTTAAGATGATCAAGTTTCTCCAAAGCGAGGTACAAACAAAATATAACAGAACCAGGCATGAAGTTTGTCCCCCAAATCATCCATGAAAAGTAAGTAATCGTCCATTTGAGGGTAAGAGGAATCTGAATTAGATATTGAAGGGAGTAAATGAGGGCAGAAATTTAGTGAGAAAGAAAGGTGTATAGATTTAGTATCTAACTTTTTTTGTTTTTGTTTTTGTTTTTTTTTTTAGATTTTATTTATTTATTTTTCAGAGAGAGAGAAGGAGAGAGAGCAAGCACAGGCAGACAGAATGGCAGGCAGAGGCAGAGGGAGAAGCAGGCTCCCTGATGAGCAAGGAGCCCGATGTGGGACTCGATCCCAGGACGCTGGGATCATGACCTGAGCCGAAGGCAGCTGCTTAACCAACTGAGCCACCCAGGCGTCCCAGTATCTAACGTTTTAAATAATGCTAGGAATTTAAGTGATAATGCTGTTGTGCAAATAATCTAAATCACCATCTAGCTAACATTCAGTTTATGCTATAATAATTATACTTTTTTTTTTAACTGTATGGAGAAACAACTACAAAGAAACATAAATAGGAAAATTTTAAATTCAGGTAACAGAAAACATTAAAGAATTATTGTTAACTTTTGGGGTGAAGTAACAACACCATGAGTAAGAAAACTAAGTTTATACTTTAGACATATCTACTTCCTGTAATATTTAAAAATGAAAAGATACCTGCTTCAAAATAACCAGGGTGGTACAATTTAAACAAGATAAATAATTTAAACAATTCAAGCAGGTGCAGATAATTACTAAAGGTGGGAAAATGAAGGTCCATTACACTATTCTACTTTCTTTTCTTTAAATTTTCTCACGGGAGGAAGCATGGTAGGTCAACCCATTTCTACTTTCCCAGCTACACTTTCTGGAGTAAACCTGATACCAGAATGCTAAAAAAGGAAGTCTTAAGTCACCAGAGATAAATGGGCTTACAGCTTAGCCAGGGACATAGTGCATGGCTAGAGGAAACACCCAACCTTTGCAGATTCCAGAATCAAACGGTTTTTCTAGATTTCAGACATGAAAAACACCATGTTCAGTATCTAGAACACACTCAGAAGCATTCACCTGAAGTACGGCGTACACTCCATGAACTAACTAAACTGGCTCAGATGCTTCCACGGAGTCTCAAGGGCTGGCTTAAAAACTATCACACTCCACTTTGTGTGTGTGCAGCACACATATGGTCAAAGAGCAACACTAAAGTATGGTGTGCATGGGATAGAAGTGCACGGAGCTCCACACCCAGCACATGCTGGGTGCATCTGTGGAAACCTCAGTAAGCTCTGTCGGCCACACCGACATCAACTTTGTGGTGGTGCCACAGTACTGTATGTGTGCAAGACGCTAGCACCGCAGGAAGGATGGAGCCTGCACAAGACATCCCTGCACACATGTACTGTGCAGCTTCCTGTGATTCTCTAATTATTTCCAAATAAATACACCATGTTATTTGAGAGAGAGAGAGAGAGAGAGAGTGAGTGAGAGAACTGGTGGGAAGGGACACAGGGAGAGAGAGAAGCGGACTCCCTGCTGATCAGGGAGCTGGATGCGGGGCTCAATCCCAGGACCCAGAGATCATGACCTGAGCCGAAGGCAGAGTCACTCAGGTGCCCCCTAAATAAATAAACTTTTAAAAAAGATCGGTGTAGAAGCATTTGTAAGGAATTCTATCTGCTGTAAAATTAAAACTAAGCTTGTAGCACGTAGCCCAGAACCTATCATCTGGTTTCCCTGGCTCCGTCACAGCTACCATTCACTTGCCTGGCAACATCAATGTAATGAGCATGCGTTTCCTCCTCCAGTCCCATAGCCGCATTTCTTAAATAGGCCTGAAGAGATTCCACTAGAGTCTGCAAGGGAACGCCGTCAGTTGTCTGCTCAATAAGACTGTCCAGCTCATGAAGCATACTTTCTAATGTGTATTCTCCTTTCATTAAACATCTCAGTGCTTCTGGAAATATGATTTGCCGGAAATTTGAATTTAATTCCTATAAATATGTGAGAAATATATTTTAATGTTCTCTGAGTTTAGATAAGTTATACACCTAGAGGTTTAATGCCATGTACTAAGAACAAATCTATGCAACTGTAACCAACTTCTGGCTACAAACCTCACACTGATCTTTACGTAACTGGTGAAGCAACATTAAAAGGAGAAAAGTAAAAATTGCTTTTCTGAACCAGCGGTAAGAAGTACAATGTTCAGTATCTAAAACAAACTTACCAATTTTAAGCTTATTTAAAAGCACTCACCTGAAGTGAGGTGTATACTCCATTAGCTAAGTGGACTGCCTCAGAAGCTTCCATGGGGTTCGGAATGTCTAAGTCCTGTGGCACCAGGTGGCACTGCTTCAGTAACTGCACCAGGCAAGTGACGTTCCCGCTCATACTGCAGAGCTCTTCCAAGAACCAGGCTCCATCCCGAGAGGTCAGATCCACCAGCTGCTCCCCAGCACTTGAAGCAGCACCTTCCATCATCAGGTTACGCCTAAATCCAACAAGGTTTGTACAGTGAAACCTCCTCAGCTACGCTCACACAGAAAAGCGGATACCTCAAACTCAGAAAGGAAATAAAGCACCTGTAACAGTGGGCAAGACTAATAAAAGTAAGAGAATGCCTCACGTCTGGTATTAACAAAAGTAGGAGAATGCCTCAAGTCTGGTATTAACAAAAGTAAGAGAATGCCTTAAGCCTGGTATTAAACAAGAGGCACAGGCTATCTCAGTAAGTCTGAGTGTTTTCAGGACAACGAAATGGTCTCAGTACGAAGTTGGCTAACTTACCTTGTAAGAGTACAAAGAGCAGAAATAATAACACTTGCTAGACTCAAAGATCCTTCTTCTCCATTCTCATGAAGGAAAACTTTAATGCAACGTTCAATTTCTTTCAACTGATCTTCACAGACAGGCACAGTGACGGCTTCCTGTTTCAGGCGTTCCACCTGTCTGATAAGCCTGCTGTTGATGTCGGCTGCGTACCGCTGCAGAGTCATTTCTGTGGCGGTGATGAATTGGCACACCGTCGGGGGAGGCTGGGGAGCATACTGCATTTCGTATCTGCACAGAAAGAGAGGTGCTTGTTTACAGTGTAACCACTTCCTGCTTGTAAAGAAAGTTCCCATTTTACACTGGAGAATATTGCCTTTGATCCTCAAACCCTAAACAGAAGAAACCATGATTTCCATTCTTACAGATAAGAAAAAGTCTCAAGAGCTCAAGTAACTTTCCAAGACGACTTGTTAGTGAGCAACAGCTCAACTAAGGTTAGCCCTCTTTACCCCGATCCCATCACTCTGACACTGGGATACATTTTAATTAATTAGGAAAACCACACCATCTTATAAGGGAAAACATGACCTCAAATCCTCTTAAAACCAAGAAAAAACCTGACCCATTCAGCTTCCATCCATCAACCACTTCTTTCAGAAAAATGAAATATTACACACACATGATAATAATAATGTGAACACAACTTTGCATCTAATCCCATAAGAAGTCAAGAAAATTAAGGGTGATCAACGTACTTCCTGTAGAGTTCTTGACAGCGCTCTACTGTGGTGTTACAGATGAGTTCTTCCATCCAGGTCTTCCACTGCTCAATTCGATGTTTCTGAAATATGGCCTTTGGATACTGCAGAGCTACGGTTGCATAGTGATGCAGCTGTTCCAGACAGCCTCGGAGCACCGAGCGCCTCTGCTGGAGAAGAGCGCCCACTTCCCCCTCCAGCTGCTCACACTGGCTAATCAAGTGCGCCTGGCCAGCATTCTGTAGAAAGGCTGTCGCTGGCACATAGCTTGGAGGACCTTTTGGTAAAAGACGATTATTAATCACGGTGAAACTATTCCAAACCAGCAGTCATTGAAAAAAGCACAAACCAGAACCCCAAACATAAACACACAAATACAAAACTCCCACACTCAACATGTGTATCTAAGATAAATCAACCCATACCAAGGTCCATTTGTGAGCTGATCTCCTGAAGCAAACTTGCAAGCTGTGTTGCTTCTAAATTACTGAACGCAGCCTGATAATGTGTTATCCACTGTTCAAATTCATTCAGCTTCACCTGGATTGCTTCCTGAACAGCCCTTTGCTGAGTCTGTAGTTGAGTGTGTTCAGAATACCTAATAAGAGGGAAAAATCTTTTTAATTGCTTCTACCTTCTATATAGTTTCATAACCTTGATTTTGTTCATACTTGGGACTGCCTGGTAAGCTCCTTTTCAATCTTGAGGGCACTGCTCAAATGTCCCTTACTTCTCTGGTTTTTCCCATAATTCTCTCAATTATACTCACATTTTAAATAAAACATTTTCAAAACCCACCACACCTGCCAGGTGTTAAGTTATCTTTAGTGTAAACGATGGATACTTCACAGATCTTTTAATCTCAGAGACTCATGTAGTGTGTGGCATTTGCACATTTACCCTTTACCAAGCACCTGCACTGTACAAGGTTCATTCACTAAGATCATTCTTTAGTTTAAGGCTTAATTCAGCAAAGTAGGTAAAATAACTGCCACTTTACTAATGAATAAGAATCCAGACACAAGCTGTAGAGAGAAACCTAAACCTCAGGTTTTCTGAAACCAAGTTCATACACTAACCCACTATATCCACTTATCTCCCATAATTACTCAAACATTTCAATCAAATATAATAAAGCAGAAAATTTAAGTGAATTTCTGTGTATTAATAATTTGGAACTGCAGTCCTTGGGAGAGGTTTTCTTATTTATGTAAATTGCTGTAATAATGCTAATGCAAGTTGACAATGTTTACACAAATACGAAAAATCTCCTTAATGGCATATATTGAGAAACAAGTGTTCAACACTTTTAAACCTGTGCTGGAGAGTGTGAGAAGGATGGTCCACTCCTTCAGCGCCTTCTAGAAACTCTATTTCTTCTAGTAGTTTGCCTTGCAGTTTTTCCACATCTGTCAATTGCTCTTGCAAGCTTAGGTATTCATCTAAGCTGCTGTCCAGCTTGGGAAGCACAACCAGCATCTCATCTCTATTCTTAAACCAATTCACCTATGAAAAAATAATTATGATTAGGGAAATTCTTACAGGGTGAACTGTGAGACATGATGACATCTGCCACAAGGATCATGTTAGATGGACATCTTACATATATTTTTCTTTTTTTTTTTTTTTTAAGATTTTATTTATTTGACAGATCACAAGTAGGCAGAGAGAGAGAGAAGGGGAAGCAGACTTGCTGCTGAGCAGAAAGCCCGACGCGGGGCTCAAGCCCAGGACCCTGGGATCATGACCCAAGCTGAAGGCAGAGGCCTTAACCCACTGAGCCACCTAGGCACCCCTATATATATTTTTCTATTTAAATCTCTTACTTAAATACTGAAGGTGATGGCGCCACATATATTTTACAAATAACGATAACCACTGCAAGTTCACACAGCCATAAACTGAGACACAAATCTCACAACGCCGTGTGGTTACCACCATGCCACACAACGTTAAGTGTTCGCATCACTGGCTAACATATATTAAAATTAAGACTGAGGGGAGGCTATCCAAGTAAGGAACACCTATAATACTCATTGATAAACATGTTTCAATATATTTAAAAAGGTGTAATTTTTTTTTTTTAATCATTAACCCACCTCCAACAAGTAAGAGTGTGATTATCTGTCTTTGTATGGGAGCATTTCCTACTAAAAAGACATCAAATTGTCCTATTTCACTGACTTTTCAGTATATTCATGATAGTCTTCCAAAAATATTTTTTAAAAGATAGCTTTACCCAGCTTTTTGATGGACATGTTAACACTAGTAAAAAGATGGTGACCATTTATCATTGCCTTCACCTTAATTTCAGCTACTCTGGAAGAAAAGAGGCTGCGGGTGATCTCTCGCTCCATCTCTCTCTTGCTCTGCTTGCTCTCGGCCTGCTGGCCCCCTCCACCGTAGACAGCGCCGGCAAACCCCGCCTCGCCCCCAGCCGTCCAGTCCACCAGGGGGTCATACACAAAGGCCTCCAGCAATGTCAGCAGAGTCTCTCTGCCACGTCGCATGATGTGTAGAACCTGTTTTCAGAGGTGTTTTAATCAGGTTTTGCCACAAGTTTCCTTGCTCAAATGTCATTTTTCATTCCCGGGATTTGTTAATTTAACAGGTACATTAAGAGGTATAAGAGAAAAAGCATACCTGCTCGCATGAAAGCCTAAAAACACCTTCTACTCCAGTTACACCCAGGGCTGTTTCAATATTCTGTGTCATTCGAAAAGGTACTTTCTCAGGAACTCTAAGGCTTTTACCTTGAAAAGAGAAACTGTTATATTTTTGTCCTTTCATCAAAAATATTTGACACTCACATAAATGTAAAAGTCCAATTTAATTTTACCTTTTTCAAAGCAAACATTGTAATCTATGTGAACCACCTCTCCGGTTGTCATATCAATGAGAACATTATCCAGATGTCTATCTCCCAGGCCAATTATGTATCCGACCATAGACATGACTGCAGTAGATCTGGCATAAGACTAAACAAGACGGGAGAGGGGGTGGGGAGAGCAAGTTGTAACACCATCAGCAAATTTCCTTCCAATTTAGACTTGATGCTCTAAAATTTACAAAATTCCATAATCCCACTTGTTTCTAAATAGCACTCCTCAGGGATGCTGCAAGTGGTCCCAGAGGCTTTGTACTGAGCAGCAACACTGTGGTACCTGTTGGTTCTACTTAATATTTGAATACTGGATTTAATAAAAAACAAAACAACTATTTCCAGCCACCCTAGTTTTTCCTTTCTCAAGCTTTTACTCTTCATTTCATCCAGAATCCCCTCTGTTCTATCCTCACACAGTCATGGCCATGCCTTAGAAAATAAACGTAATGTAAGACTTGAAGTAAGAACTACCAAGTCTGCAGTGAGATGAAGGGGAAGAGGAGGAAGGTGAACAACACAGACTAGAAAGGAAGCAGACAAAAGGAACAGGAATACTCATGACAGCCCAAAACAAAACACATACCTGTGTGACTCTCCACCATTCATCGGGTGTGGTGCAAGATGACCAAAGTTCTTTAGCAAGGAGATTTGGGGGAGTGGCCTCCATTAACTCTTCTAATACCGCCTTCATTACATGAAGAGGCCAATCCCGTCGGGACACATCCAAACTAAGTCCAACTGCTTTTAAAGCGGGGCCAATTTTACTATAATAAAGTTCACTAGGACGAGGTACAATTCCAGGATTCTGAGGAGTCTGGTAAGAATCTTGGGCCTTAAAAAAAATTTTTTAAGAAAAACATCAACTTTATTTAAATATAAAAAAAATTACTTTGACTATAAAGTAATATTTTAAAAACTGTGTGTGTGTGTGGTTTTTTTTTTTAAGATTTTTTTTATTTATTTATTTTTGAGAGACAGAGTGAGAGAGAGAGCATGAGTTGCACAGGGAGGGGGAGGCAGAGGGAGAAAAAGACTCCCCACTGAGCAGGGAGTCCAATGCGGCACTGGATCCCAGGATCCTGGGACCATGACCTGAGCCGAAGGCAGACATTAATGACTGAACAGCCGAGGTGCCCTTAAAAACTGGTTTTTGAATGACATTCTCCACCTTCCCAGCCAAACTGCACAGACCAAATAGATAATTCTTCTGGACTATGCAGCTTTCTTACAACCCTTCTCTTAATTAAGTACTACCACTTTATTGAAAACGTGGTTTACTATTCTATTTTCTTGAGCTTCTATTCAAACTCAACATTTACATTCTTCTTTATAACACATAATTCTACTGAAAATTTATCATTTATGCACAAACTTCATTCTTCATGGTATGACTCAATCATCAACATAAAATTAACAGTATTCAGAGAAAAATTTATATAGCCCCTCTCTAATTCCCATCTCTCATTTAATGCTCAATAATTGTTCTGCAGTCTCCTATGCTTATTTTTTAAGTCTGACTCCTTTCAAACTCTTGTTCCTTCCCATACCTACCCTAATTAATTATTTTGGCTAGATATGGACTTCTGAGGTTGAGACTGTATTAAAACTTATCTTTATTTCCGTAGCACTTAGTACTATTCCTGGCATATATACTAAGCACCCAGATGCTTAGCTAGAATGAATTCTAAATTAAATCCCTAGTCTAAATCAAAATCATAAATTTCACAGGCACGAAATATGACATCACAGCAATTAAATATAATATAAGGTTGTCTCTTTTTTACAAACTTAAAAGAAACTGGTTGTCAAAGCTCTCTTATCTGTAAATTTAATTTAGAAGACCCTGGGGCACTGGGTGGCTCAATTATGCATCTGCCTTCTTCTTGACTCATGATCCCGAGATCCTGTGGTGCTGTGGTTCTGTGATGGAGCCCCACATGGCCTCCCTGTTCAGCAGGGAGTCTGCCTCTCCTCCCTCTATGTCTCCCCGGCATTCATTCTCTCCCATTTGTTCTCTCTCAAATAAATACAATCTTTAAAAAATAAAAATAAAAGACCCCTAGTAAGCCCAATAAAAAAATCATTAGGATGCGAAATATCAGCTTACTGATTAACAACCACAATACGACCCTACCTGCTCCCCCTGTATTTGTCTAGAGTAAGATTAACTAAATGTCACCACTTCCGCCTCTTAAAACTTTATTTAAATATGCCTCAGAAACACTCTCCTAGATATTTCAAAAGTCTGTTCTAGAACATTTATAAATTTACCAAAATGCTCAAGTACAGAAAACGTATGAGTATTTCACATAGAACAAGAAAGAGATTAAGATATGTTTTTCTGGAAATTCAAATACAAGTACACGTATATCTGAATTTATCAACCTTTTGTGCTTGTAGGGCAGCTTCCCGTTGTTGCCATCGTTTGTAAAGACCAAATAAGGGTGTGGCTCCATCCACCCACTGGATTAGTCCTGATCGTGTTCCCAGTGGCGTTACAGAATAGTGTCGGGCGTGGAAACGGGGTGTTTCCTGGCGGTTGATTGTAGCAAACATGGTATTCACAATAGACAGGAATTGCATTATTCTCTCATCCAGATGTAAATCTTCTAATCCTATGGAAACAAAATTTAAAGTAGCTACAGTGGTGACCAAATGGTGTGGGGATGGGCTTACAAATATATCACCCCTGGGTTTCCTATCAGTAACAGCAGCAGTCAAGAACTGAGAGCCAAGGAAGCATAACGGGAGCATGAGAGAACATTCCATTCAGTCACAAGGTATCAGACGCCAGCATTATTAGCTGTACCTCAGTTCTGTTTATATAGGCTCATAAGCAAAGAGAAGATAAGGAATAGAAAATCTTACTACATAGCCTCTAACCACTTCCATTCAAAAATCAGGAAAGATACAAGACAATCCAGGCTATTCACCTGGAACCAACCCCTCCCAGCACATTCATACACAAAGCATTCATAATCAAATTAAGGCTCTTCTTTTAAATCCTACCTTTGAAAAGATAAGGATAGCTCTTGCCATCTGACCCTAGAAAGAGAAGTTTCTTTGGCTTGGTTTTGGTAGGTAAGATGGTGATGGTTCCGCCCACACTGTGGATTGTGACAGTGTCTCTGGCTGACACTTCTCCAGGAAGAGCAATTTCAGTGTTTGTCATGGCAGCCAGCCATGGGCTGATTTCTTCCAGACGCAAGATATAACTTGCACGTTTCTGTGCTCTCTGTTGCAAACTCAGCATTATCTATATTTATAAGATGGGGAAAAACAGGTTTACATTATCACCACAACACTTACTTTCTTCCACATTCAATTTGGCATAAAAATAAACTTGAAATACCAATACAGATACCGCATATTGTAGTTCCTACATTTAATTTCATGCTGCATATTTGGGCCCTCCTGAGAGAGGAAATACTGTATGTATACTAATATGATCTAGGTGATTCCTACTTTGTTCAGACTTAGCTCTTCTTCTCTGTCCAAACAACCGATGCAATCATAACATGGAATGAAAGCACTGCTGTGATCACAAAATTCAGGGCTGGTAGCAAGCTAATTCCACACGTTAAGCTACGTTTTATCAATGCCAAAACAAATCAATTAAGTTCTTAAAATAGAGCAAAAGATAAAACTGACAGCTGCTGGGTGTCAAGTAGACACACCCTTAGTAGCCACTTGAAAAGCTGGTAACAATTTAGAGCTCTGACCATTTGAAGTGTGCAGAATTAACACCACAACCCCTTCTAATTACTCATAGGGAGTGGATCACATGTATAGTTTGTATCCCCACTTGTAGCTAACTTAATAATGTGCACCAGAATTAATTCTGAGCTCCACTTTCATGTGAGAAATGTTTTATCAATCCTCAATCCTCAGTGAGCTTTGTTCCATAAAAGGAAAAAGACAACTGGACACACCCCAAGTATTCACGGACAGGACACAATGGATAAACTGTAGCATCTTTCCAAGTTCAGCTGTATACAAAATATGGATGAATCATAAAAACCAAATGCTGACCCACCAATTACGTAATAAACACAGATATATATATACATATATATATATATATACACATACATACACATATATATACACACATATATATAAATACAAATACAGACCTATGTATATATATATATGATCTCATTTATATGAAGTTTAAAAACAGGCAGAAACTAAACAATACATCCCTTAGAAACACACCAATAAGTAACTTTTTTTTTTTTTTTTTTTAAGTATTCCTCTTATCTCTTCCTCTGGTTTTCTTAGTTTATTGAAAAGGAGACAAAGAAGCAGGAAACTGCTCTTGGAATGCAAGCAAACAAGTTTTGGCTAGGACTCATATAATAACCTTCATCCTTCACATTAGGGTTCTAGTCTTGTGCTTCTAGCAATTTACTACGAATTTAGTATTCTAGTTTCTTCTAGATTGCATTTACTAGTTAAAGTCAGATGTCCTCTTTGTTTCTACACTGTACCTTTTAATAGTTTTCTCATTGCTAAAGTAAGGAAATCAGGAGCAATAAAGTTAAGGGATAGAGAAAGAAGGGATAAAATAAGAAAAAGCTACAAGGTAATAAACAGGCTCCCTAAATAATGGTGCTGTTGCTCTACCAGATAAAAACCAAAGTAAATACAGACTAAGAGGACCAAAACATAAAAGGTAAGGATTCTCAGGTGCCTGGGTGGCTCAGTCGGTTACGTGTCAGCCTTCAGCTCAGGTCACAATCCCAGGATCCTCGGATCAAGTCCCACACATTGTGCGCTCTGCTCCATCAGAAGCCTGCTTCTCCTTCTCCCTCTGCCCCCTACTCCTACTTGCTCGCTCTCTCTAGTGCTCTCTCTCTAATAAATAAAATCTCAAGGAAAAAAAAAAAGACAAGGATTCTCAAATATTTAAATATGCTAATCATCCCACTGGCTAATCATGCCAATCAGCCTATGGAGAACTGATTTTTCAGTTACTTATAAATATTGATGTTGTTATAGGTGACTATTTGGTCTGTCAGAATCCCTAAGAAAGGCTACATAGGTACAAGATCAAATTTTATAATCTTTTATAAAGATAATAAAGCAAGTCATCAATATTTAGGTCAAGGCCAGACCCTTTCATTAACGACTTTATTACAGTATATCCTTCCCTAGTGTGAACGCTCTATACATAAAAGTTTGCTGCCCTAGGCCCATTTGCTCCCAAATTCTCAAAATGAAGAAAATACTTCTCCCCACATTTCTTAGAAATTGGTCATAAGCTGCCTTCCATGGACTACAAAATCTCACATTCCAAGTAAGGAGAGTCCCCATGTTTGAATTTTGTATCTCATATGGAATTTCCCATTTTTGTGGCATTCTTGAGATTTTTCTGTACCTCTTTAAATGGAATCCAGCTGCTTCCAGGCTTTGCAGGATTTGACGGTGTCTTCAGCTTTTCAAGAGCATTTTCAATTGCCTCACCATAGTTATCCTGAAACCACTTTTCATGAGGAGTTTCTGCAGGGGCTGCAGTGATGCTCCTTACATGCTCCAAAGCAAACACAATGGGCTTCATCAAAGCTGTGTGCTTTTCCCGCATGATTGCAATTTTCTCTTCCCTGACCAAGAAGACATCAAGAGTTTTACAAACATGGAACAGTTTAAATACAACTACTGTTAAGTAAACAGTATAAAAGAATAAACCAAAATAAATAAAATAATAGCACAATAACTTATAAACACAGCATTGTAGGGGTGCCTGAGTGGCTCAGTGGATTGAGCCTCTGCCTTCAGCTCAGGTCATGGTCTCGGGGTCCTGGGATCGAGCCCCACATCAGGCTCTCTGCTCAGTGGGGAGCCTGCTTCCTCCTCTCTCTCTCTGCCTGCCTCTCTGCCTACTTGTGATCTCTCTCTCTGTCAAATAAATAAATAAAATCTTTAAAAAAAAAAATAAAATAAAATAAACACAGCATTGTAAAAATGTCCAGCCCACAAAAAGGCAGCTTTTAAATACCTGGCACTGGGAAAACTGGGTATCCACTCACAAAAGAATGAAGTCAGACCCTTACCTTCTTTACACTATTATGTAAAAAAAAAAAATAACCCAAAATGGATCAAAGACCTTAAGACCTAAAACTCTCAGAAAAAAATGTATGGGAAATGCTTCTGGACACTGGATTTGGCAATGACTTCTTGGATATGGCACAAAGCATGGGCAATAAAAGAAAAAGTACAGAAAAATGAGGTTAATACATCAAATTCAACTTCCATGCAACAGAAGACACTATTAGGGGCACCTGGGTGGCTCAGTGGGTTAAGCCTCTGCCTTCAGCTCAGGTCATGATCCCAGGGTCCTGGGATCAAGCCAGACCTCGGGCTCTCTGCTCAGCGGGGAGCCTGCTTTGTCTTCTCTCTCTGCCTGCCTCTCTGCCTACTTGTGATCTCTCTGTCAAGTAAGTAAATAAAATCTTTAAAAAAAAAAAAAAAAAAAAAAAAAGAGGGGCGCCTGGGTGGCTCAGTGGGTTAAAGCCTCTGCCTTTGGTTCAGGTCATGATCTCAGAGTCCTGGGATCGAGCCCCACATCGGGCTCTCTGCTCAGCGGGGAGCCTGCTTCCTCCTCTCTCTCTGCCTACTTGTGGTCTCTGTCAAATAAATAAATAAAATCTTAAAAAAAAAAAAAAAGACATTATTAAGAGAGTTAAAAGAATGCATGAAATGGGAAAAAATATTTGCAAATCATTGATCTGAAAAAGGGGTTAATATCCAGAATACAGAGCAAACTCCTAAATCAACAACAACGAAACCTCCACAAACAACCCAATTCAAATATGGGGAAAAGACTTGAATAGACATTTCATTTAAGAAAATATTCCCATGATCAAAAGGCACAGAGAAAGAAGCTCAACATCATTAGTCATTAGAGAAATGCAAGTCAAAATCACAATGAGCTATCACTTCACATCCATTAGGATGCCTACTATATTAAAAAATAAATAACAAATACTGGCAAGGATATGGAGAAACTGGAACACTCATGCACTTTTGGTGGGAACGTAAACTGGTGCAGAAAAACCATTTGGTTGTTCCTCCAAGTTAACAACAGAGTAACAATATGACCCAGGCAAATCTACTGGATCATATACAAAATAATTGAAAACAGGGGGTCAAACAGACACTTGTACACCAAAGTTCACAGAAACACCATTCTCAATAGCCAAAAGGTAAGAGCAACCCAACGTCCGTCGACAGACAATTGCTAAACAGAAGGTGGAAGACGCATACAATGGAGTATCACTCGGTGCTAAAAGGAAGGAAATTGTCATATGTATTACAACATGCATGAACCTTCAAAACATGCCAAGTGAAACAGGCCCGACACAAAGGGACAAGTACCTTTGACTCCACTTACATGGGGTACTCAGAGTAGTCAAATTCAGAGACAAAAAGTAGAATAGCAATAAAGAGGCGCTAGGGTTAAGGGGCAATGGACAGTTAATGTTTAGTGGGTATAAAGCTTATGTTTGGGATGAACACATTCCTGAAATAAACAGAAGTGATGGTTGCACAACACTATACATATATTTAATGCGACTGAACTATACACTTAAAATTGGTTAAAATAACAAATTTTATGTTTTGTATATTTTACATTAAAAAGGGGCTTGGGGGCAGCTTCATCTTCAGAATAGAAGTGTACAAAAACATACTTGCGTAAGGTGTTGTTGTTCTGGACTCTCTTCACCTCATCTTCCAGCTGCTGGATCCGTCTCAGGACATACATGTGTTGCTGTAATAGAACTCCCAGCCAGAGCTCATCCCAGAGGACAGTGACCCTGCGCAGCTCCGCCACAAGCATCTGAACCTGCACACACAGCACATCCAGATATGTTCATCTACAAGTTCATATCCAGCAGTCTTGCCAACACTAGAAATTATAAGTTCTGTGTGTGCATCTTTTGTTCAATATACGATCAGAGAACCTTGACTTGTGATTCTATAAATACAGATTTATAAAACCAATCCTGCATTGTAAAGCCAATTTCAATTATTCTAAAAGCCTTTTTGTTCTTCAGGTATTTTTTCCACGTTTTGTTTAGGTTGTTTCTTAGGGGAGGGGGAAATGTAATAAAAATTGTTTAAAGGGGCGCCTGGGTGGCTCAGTGGGTTAAAGCCTCTGCCTTCGGCTCAGGTCATGATCCCAGGGTCCTGGGATCGAGCCCCACATGGGGCTCTCTGCTCAGCAGGGAGCCTGCTTCTCCCTCTCTCTCTGCCTACTTGTAATCTGTGTCTGTCAAATAAATAAATAAAATCTTTAAAAAAAAAATTGTTTAAAAACATACAAATTGTGCTTTATACCTGTAACACCATAGTGGGATTTGCAGAGGACAGCTTATCCACAATTTTGCTGTAGCAATCCTGCATCATGGCTTGGTCTTCATTCAATCCACTTTTAGGTTCATCCTTATTGCTATCCTGAGAAGCAGGAGGGCTCCCTCCCTCACATTCAGAAACCAGCAACTCTTCTCCTTGAATATTGCCAAGCAAAGTTGGAATTGCAGAGGAAAACTTATTTCCTATAAGAAAATGGAAGAATTAGGTAGGCTTTGGATGTTTCCCCTATGTGCGTATGTTGAGTTAAGGAAAACATTGGTAATCTATTCAACTCCAGAGCACTCACTTAACTAATTTGCTTTTCATGCATTAAATTAACCAAAGATCATGGACAGTCTCCCTTGCCACAGGTAAGCTTTTATACTTATATTATAAGCAAATGGAAGACAATGGATAAATAAATAAATAAATAAATAATTCTCAACAAATTAAGAAAGCGTCTTCTCACAGCCAGAACCTAAAGCTTGGTTTGTTTCATCCTTATCTACCATTTACTCAGCTCATTGGTGAACCTGAGAGCACTGGCACAGTTTTTCTAAGCCTAAATGGGTTACTGTGAGAATGAAGGGCATGTGTAAAGCACATGCCCTAGTCCTGGACACAGCAGTAACTACCTCAATAAATGACAATTATTATTATTACTGAAAAAACCACAAACTCCATCAACTCTGTAAGAGAGAGCTGAAAAAAATTTACCTAACAGACATTATCTGCAGAATAGTTTATACTTAACGTAGCAGTATTTTAATATTCCATACCTGAAGCCTGCGACTCAGTACTAAGTGATATGGTACCCACTATTGCAGGGTACAATATGAGATGTGGGGAATCTTGAGCCACTCGGCAGAGAAGGTTACAAATACTCTGGCGCACATATACTTCGGGATGGTTTAAGCGTGAGAAAAGCTGTGGGATAATTCCTTCAGGATAAGAAAGAAGGATAAAGTTATTAAAAACTGTCAACACAGTAGATGCAAAAGCATAAAACCTGATGCGTGTCAGTATCAGTTCTAAGGGCCTCAAATTTCTCCCTGTGATAACAAAGAACCCTAACAATAGTTCTTGATTTGCAAGTCTGGTTAGAGTACAGAGCTATAATCAAAATGCAGAGCAATTCAACAATGTTCTGGCAAACTGTATTTTCTATGAATGCCTGTAAAGACAGATAATTTTTAACAAAGGGCATACAACAATTTTTGGAACTTATTTTCACCACGGTCTCCAAAATTCATTTTGTATCCATTAACGCTCCTGTCAACCTTCTAGTTCTCTGAAAGGTAGGAGAGGAGAGTATGTAACGTGCAGTTCCTGGTGTCCTATGAACTAATGTAGGTACTCTATAACACATTAAAATAATAAAGAAACTGCTATTTTTTTTATTGTCTTATGTATCCTACCCAGAAATAATTGTTCCTGAAACCTTTTATTCAGACCATTACCTCTCCACGGAGCAGTAGGTGTTGTTTCCAAGCCATGTTCCAGATACTGCCTGAGCTCGCCGGCATGCTTAACGAGCAACCTGAGCAAACGCAGTGTGGCCATCACGATCACATCATCAGTGCTCTGCTCTGCTCTGTGACTCAAATGTAGCCTGGGGTCATCTTCATCTAAAGGAATCTAAGGGGGAAAGGTGAAAGGCAGAAATAAGAATACTGTTTTCGTCTGCTAGGAAGGAAATGTCAAATACATTCTCTTAGACCCCAACGTCGTGCTACCCACCTGACCAGCATTAAGTTTAAGGAAAGTAAAATAAGCACTGCAAGACAGCTTGTACAGGCTGAAGATTCTATCTACGACCTTTCTCCATACTTTGATAACTCCTTCTGTCGCACTTTCATCAAGTTCTGAAAGCCACGGGCAGCTTGAAATTAACTGACGCCAGATAACATCAACCATGTCATCTTCCTCATTATCTTCACCTTCTGTTATCTGAAGCGTTATATCTTCATCCTGAAGAAAATTTGGGCATAAAATGCTACCTTTT
Source organism: Enhydra lutris kenyoni (assembly GCF_002288905.1). NCBI lineage: Eukaryota > Metazoa > Chordata > Mammalia > Carnivora > Mustelidae > Enhydra > Enhydra lutris. The sequence goes on along the minus strand of NW_019154129.1, from coordinate 1,538,360 downwards.
TTAAAGCAAACAGAAAGGGGGGGAGGGGGTACATGACTTTCCTATCCTATGAAAGCATTTTTCTTGCTTAGGAAAATTAAATTATTTCATTTAGTTTCACACAAGCTAAATTAATATCATTATGCTCCTCTGTAGGATATATTTACTAAAGTAGCTAATGAAGGATTTCAGACTTTGTTTTTTGGTACTTTAAATGCTTCTTAGTTACAATACAGTATTCTGCCTGCAGAACATTAAATGAATCTGTTCAAAAGCTTGAGGCTTGAATGTATACCAAATTCACTCACAACAGCCTTTACTCTCTTTACAGTAATGGGCACATACACAATGCCAGCTCTAGAGGACACCGATACATGCTGGTCTAGAGCAAGATGAGTCAGTACAGTTTAGCCTATGAAATAAAATCCAAACTTTTAAAGTCTATTTAAAAACTCAATAGCTCTAACATTCTGGAATTAACAGAACTCTGACCTGAGAGAGAATAAATCCTACAGCTCATTTAGTCTACTAGTTGTCAACTCTGGCTATGAATGATAATCACCTAGTAAGCTTAAATACATACACCCACGTCCACACTCAGTACCTGGGGTGGTATTCAGGCACTAATGTGCTTTAAAAGGTCCCAAGCTAGTGTTAAGAACCTAATTTCTGATCAAAACAATAATTAAAAGAGAAATTTAATTCACATAAAATAAATTTCACCTACTGTAACAGGACCTTAAGGAAATGATTTCTCAAGGTATTACATTCTCCTTAGAAAAGTATCATAACTCACTTTCATCTTAAAACTCCAAGTTTTGATTTGTAACAGTAGCTGCCTAAACTCCATTCAACATGTAATCAAGTATATGTGATCAACCTCTTCAAATTCAATAATTTTTTTTTAAAGAGTTGATTTATTTGTCAGAGAGAGAGAGAACAAGCAGGGGGAGTGGCAGGCATAGGGAGAAGCAGGCTCCCCGCTGAACAAGGAGCCTGACGTGCGACTCGATTCTAGGAACCAAGGATCATGACATGAGCGTAAGGCAGATGCCCAACTGACTGAGCCACCCAGGTGTCCCCAAAATCAATGAATTAAAAAAGTGATCTTGACACCATTTCTCCCAAACACTATATGATGTTTTCCTTGCCTGAATCCCCGCTGGCCGACACACAGCCTGTCCAAGAATACCAAATATTCTCTCTTTTTCTTCTTCAGTTATAGTGTCTGGAAGCAGATTCTGAACTTCAGATTTTTCTCTAGGCAGCAGACGAACACCTTCTCCCTGACTATAAAAATAAACAAGTCACTGGTTCCAGCTACCAACACTTGTCATGTGAAGCTACCAAAACATGTCAGCAGACATTTCAAATCTCTATCTTGCAATGTATTAAATAAATTACACATTTCAACATACATACCTAGCATTATCAACCACCTTTCTGCCCCACCTGTAAGCCCAACTAGCCAGCGCTGCCCAGGATTTGGCTACTTCGGGCGCCTGTACTGAAGACAGGTGATACAACTGTCCCAAAATGAAGTCAGGTTCTCCAACTCCAATATGCACTGCCATAATGGGAAAAAAAAAAAAAAAGAAAAAAGAAAGGACTCAGCAATGTTACATTCATAAATTTCAAATGGCATTCCTACCAACATTTTAGAATTTTATTATCTGTAAGCTATCTCTAAGTCCCAGAATATTACAGTACAAAATTTGATCCAAGAACACATCTTTATTATGCTTTCCTCAAAGGCTAATATATTAAAATCATCACTCAGCTTTGCAAGGCAGCTTAAATTATCACCATGTAAACCACATAAATATCTTTCATGACACTGAACCTTATATAAAACAGTTCAGGCATCACATGTGTTGTACAACGTCTTAAATTCTAGTTATGACTGGCTCTTTCCTTGCGATTAGGTTAAGTCTGAACATTCTGGCAAAAATAATATATAGGTGATCACTACACAATCTCACTCAGTCAGAAATTCATGAGGTAAATATCTTTATTCACAGTTTAGGAGTGAAGAAACCATCTGCTATAATGCCATTTGCCAATATAAGATTTATAATAATCACAGGACACATCCCTTATGAATATCAAGACTGTAAATTACATAGATTATAATTATTTTATAAGACTAACCTAAGTAATTAAAATCCTAGGCTTCATAAAAACCAAAATCAAAGTACATTCTCATCAACAAAGAGGTTACCTATCTCCCACTCTGTAAAACCTGAACAGAACAGACACTCCAACACTGAATGAACTACCCTATTTGTCAAGTACTCTTCTATTACTACCACCAGTGTTGGAATGTGAAACTTTCATCTTTGCTAGAGTTTCTGTGCTCTACCAGCCAAGGAGACCACAGGCAACTACTGTGTACCTTTCTGGCTCTTTCCAGTGTGAGGAGGAACTCAGGTATCTGCAGTCAGACTTTCTTGCCGGCAAAAACATCTAAGTCCATAAAAGCACTGTGGCTTGGGAAAAGCCTGTGGAGCAGTTAGGTGACCTCCACAGTGGCATTAGACACTAAACAAATGTGTTTTAGTTACTTCCAGACAGTATAATATATTAAATTTCCATGCAAACAATTTTTGTGGCAAATTATGGCCAGCATAACATTATAAACTTTAAAAGAGTGGAGAAGTAACTTCTAAAGCTGGTATTTCAAAGCTAATAAAATAAAGAACTCCTACCTGTAGATTCACTCTCAATCCGAGGATACTCTTCTTCCATGGTATTAACAGATGGCAGTTCTATTAAGGCAAGTATGTTTTTAGACAGAGTAGAAAGACCTGTGAAGTTCTGCTGTTGCTGAGCTCTGTAAACCTGTTTCAGCTGTCCTGAAATTTCTTTCCATTCTGCCTGGATCCATTTAGCCAGTGTCAGGATTGACTTAGCAACTGCATATTCAGCTTTGGCAGACTTGCAGAAAGATATGGCACAAGAACTCAACATTTCCATTGCATGTGTTGACTGGCCTACAGAAAACCAAAAACCAGCCCTTAGAAGCCTTATCTGCAATTAACAGTATTTCAGGGTAAAGTAACATTGTAAATTCAGTGGTAATCAATGATCTCTAGGAACATTACTTTGATACACTATAACAAAATCACCTTTTTCTAAAGCACCGAATTACAAAGGTTATATATTGATTACAGGTAATTTACTATTCAAGATCCAAATATTCTGCCACAGCTGAAAAAAAAAAATCTTTTCTTTTATTGCCTTACATCATACACATTTCATACACAGGATTTTCATTTTAGTCATACATTAAGCACAATTCATTTTACTAACCTGCTGTATATAGCAATTTGGTTTTTTCGATATCAAGTTCAGGCCCCCATTTTTCATCCACTTGACCTTGAGTTGATAGTTTTTTAAAATGCTGGACTAAATCCTGTGCAGTAGTAGTCTTTCCCAGCTGAACCTCACTACACTGTGCCAGCAGTCTTGTTGCAAGTGACACATTGCCTCGTTTTCTAGCAAATTTTGCTGCTGTTAGACCTAATTCCATGAGATGGCTTCTAATTGGAACGGTTTGTTCTGGAGAGGGGGAAAAAATGTTGCATTAGTCCTTGACTGCTCTACCTAGACTGCATGGAAACATGGCCAAAAGTTCTTCCCCAGCCATTTTCCCTTCCCTACCAAATCCCTAAATAAAGATAACCCATTTTTCGTTATCTTTAAATCCCTAGTAGCTAGCACACAGCTTGGCATACAATAAACAGTACTTTTGTTGAAATAAACGTAAGCAAATGATGAAGCAGACAAAAAATCATTCACTGTAAGAAATTTGTTTTTCAGTTACTAGATCTTCTAACTAAAGAGCATAAGCCAAAGTGTGGGGAAAAAGCTAGAGCATCTCCCTCTTGTTGTGGAAGTACCCTCTGCCCTCCTCTCATGCCATTCTCTTGGGAGAATTTCTGAAGAATCCTTCGTCTCCTTCTCATCCGCTACCCATCCATTAAAACTCGTGGTCCTCAGGGTCAGTCCTAGGCTCTCTACTCTTCCCACTCCGCATATTCTCCCTGGACAGTATCATCTGTTCCTGTAGCTTCAATTACCATATGAATGCTGATGACTCCTGAATCTTTATCTCTAGCCAGACCTGACATCTGAGTCCCATCTGCCTACCAGTCCACCTACACTCAGGTATTTAAAGGACACTTTTTACCTGTGTCAAGTGGAATCCATTTTCTACCACCCTCCAAACCTTGTACTTCCTTCTGTTATTCCTTTCTCAAGGCAAGGCACATGATCCACCTGGCTACCTAAGCAGGTGCCTGCCAGTCATCTTAAGACTCTACCTGCAGCCTTCATATCATATCGTATCTATTTTTTTTCTCTCCTTACTGCCACTACCTTGGGTACCTTTAGCAGGAATTTAAGCCTAGCTGGACCCTCTGACGCCTAAGCGTTATCCTCTTCTAGTTCATTCTCCAACTTTCAACTATAATCATCTTACACAAAGCTAAATCTTTAACACTTAACTTCCCTTTGATGGCTTCCCACTGCCCCTCTGACAAAACCCCAACTCCCGAATTTGCCTTGAAAGGCACTGATGCCTTCCATTTCATTCCAGTCTCAATCTCCTTCTACTTCCTCTCTTCCCACTCTCCCTTAGGCAAACTGTCACCTCAGAATCCTTCATTATTGCCTGCTGGCCTTCGCATGTTGGTTTCCAACCAGTCTACTGCCTTCCATCTCATCCTTACCTCCCTCAAGAACCAGCTTAAATGTTCCTTCCTCCTCAAATCCTGTTCTGACTGATCCCTAGGACTAAATTCGTACCCTCGTTGTATGTTCACCATGTACATGCACTTCCACTCAGCACACCATACTGCTGTCCCTTTTTTGAGTTCAGTTTTCCCTGCTAGACTCTAGAATCACTGTGGTCCCTGGAATGCAGAAAACAGGCTTGTCTTGTTCACCGTTACATCACAACTTCGAACACATACCTCATAAGCACGTGCTGAAGAAGTGGAAAAAAAGCGAGGAGTGGAATTGTGTCTCCAAATAAAACCACTGGGTTACTGACTTGGTATTACCAATTTTAAAACTTGTTCAATAAGGGAAGGACGAGGAAAAAAGATATCTGTAGTCCTGTTATACACCATCCTCTGTGCTGGGGCCTTTATATGCCTTGCCTCATTTCCTATAATCCTTAAAAGAATCTCCTGAGCAAGGCAATATCCTCAACTGAAGAGGAAAGTGCCTCTGAAATTTAATGACTTGCCCTAAGGTCCTTCCATTTGCAAATGCTGGGCTAACAATCCAACCAAGGGTATATGGCAAGGAGGGTCCAGGTGAGTCACAGTTCCCACTAATCACTGGGCAATCCCAAGTCCCTACGCCAACAAAACTTTACTTGAAATTTAATACACAAATATATTAAGCTTAGCTACTTTTCAACTAACATTCTATAGAATTCTGTCAATTTTTCCATTTTCAAGCAATAAAATAAATTGCTAGCATCCCTTTAACATGACATTTCTTTCTTAAAAATGAGACCTACAAAATCAATTAATCAATAAATCCTACTTACAAAAGAGAGAGACCTACTAATATTTATACAAGTACTACTTCTCTTTCATTTGGAGTGTTTAAAAACTTAACATTCACAGTACATTGTATCTGACAAAAAATTTGTATCCAGAACAAACAAGTCTATGACTTGATTAAAAATGGGCAAGATGGAAACACTTAACAAAGTAAGATATACAATGGTCACCATGCAAAAAATGCTTAATCTCATTAATCACCAGGGAAATGCAAATAAAACCACAATGAGGTACTACTATTATACACTGGTGCCAGTGACTAAAATTAAAGACCAGCACTACCAAGGATGTAGATGTCAGAAGAAATATCCAAACACTTTCTAAGAAAATGCCAAACTATTTTTAACGTTAAACTATATGACCCAACAATTCTACTCGGAGGCATTTACTCAAGAGAAACACAAATATACGTCCACTCAGAGACCTGTACATGAACTTCACAGCAGCTTTATACAGTAGTCTAAATTTTAAAATAAACAACTCCAATATCCACCAAAAGACCCAGAGATAAATTATGGTATATCCACAAAATGCACAGTACTCAACGACGACAGGAAGGATCATAGTACTGCTACACAAAACATAGGGGAACCTTAAAAATAAAATGCTGAACCAGAGAAGCCAGACACAAGAGAGTTGCATGATTCCATTTATATAAAACATTAGTAAAGACACATCTAATCTAAAGTGACAGAGAACAAATCAGCGGTTGTCCAGGAACAGGAGAGATGGGAGAGGTGACTGAGGCATTAGGAAACCTTTTGGGGTAAGACCAATGTTTTCTATCTTGATTGTATTGACGGTTACACTGATGAAGATGTGTCAAAACTGGAACTGTACATTTAAAATGTGTAAACTATATCTCAATCAAAGCTAGTAAAAAAACCAACCTAATTACCTTTTATCTTCTCCAACAACTGACTCTGGTACATGGTATATCTTAATGCCTGCATCCATGGTCTCACATCATGCTGTTTACATGAACGCAGAGCTTCACTGAAGAGTGGAATAAGACAATCCTGCCAGAGAAAAACCAAAACTACTTAATGTAAACAGCCTCTTTATATGTTTGTAGGTTGAGATAAGCTGTGTTCCCCATAAGCCAGCTGCTCCAGGCTCATCTATTAAACTCTCCACTATCTTCAATATCTCCTAATCACAAGAGGAAAGACACTCTAAGACACTCTAAGAGCAGAAATCTTTGCTTTGGGGGGAAAAAAAAAGTCCAATTTATCAGTATACTTATCAATAAAGCACTTTTTTTTTTTTTAAAGATTTTATTTATTTATTTGACAGAGAGAAATCACAAGTAGGCAGAGAGGCAGGCAGAGAGAGAGGAGGAAGCAGGCTCCCTGTTGAGCAGAAAGCCCGATGTGGGGCTCGAACCCAGGACCTGGGATCATGACCCGAGCCGAAGGCAGCGGCTCAACCCACTGAGCCACCCAGGCGCCCCTCAATAAAGCACTTTTAAAAAGATTAAACATAGCATATTTAATACAAAGCAAAAGTTGAATTACAGAGAAACATTAAACTATTGCTTTGTAAGCAGATTCTCAAAGACTATAATTCCCTTGGGAAGGGCCCATTTTGGTTAAACTTTACCCTACCTGGGAAGAGGATGAAATGTCTTCATTATTATTTAGTTCTTTTTTTAAAAGTAAGCTCTTAACCCAACATAGGGCTTGAACTCACAACTCTGAGATCACGAGCTGCATGCTCTACCAACTGAGCCAGCCAGGTGCCCCTAAGAGTCTTTGTTTTAATCAAATCTAAAATTTATTAACGCCTTTCAATGGAAAATATATTTACATACACCAACACTTCTTTCCAAAAAAAAAAAAAAAAAAAAGAAAGAAAGAAAGAAAAGAAAAAATAATTAACCAATTAGCCATCCTTGAAATGATGTATCTTGGGTTCCTCCATCTGCCTCACACTGTCCTGAAATGAAAATGTGCCTAAAAATGACATTTTAGATTTCTTGATTTACTAGTCTGTCCAACAAATGCTACAAATGCTACTTCAAAAATTAAAAGAAATCTTGGGGTGCCTGGGTGGCTCAGTCACTTGGGTGTCTGATTCTTGGTTTTAGCTCAGGTCATGATCTCATAGGTCACAGGATTGAGCCCTACACCAGGTTCCATGCTCAACAGGGAGTCTGCTTGAGATCATCTCTTCCTCTGCCCCTTTTCCATGCTCTCTCTTTCTCTCAAATAAATAAATCTTTTTTCAAAAAAATTCTACACGAATGCCTATTAATGTTCAGAATACCCTGATAAGGATACACATATACACACCTCTGTGGAAAGTCTGTTCGAAACTGTGTTCTCCAAAGCAGAAGAGCAATACAGCTGTAAGGTACTTAGAACTGGCAGAGACTGTGAAACTGTTAAAGTAGAAAGTCTCAGTGGTCCAATAGCTATGCGGGACGTCTGCTTCAAGTACTTTACCACATTCCTGAAACAAAATATTCACTGTCAATCAATAAACAAGATTTTCCAACCTGCATAATCACTGAAAGGATAAGATAGTTTGATAAGATGGTACTACAGTGGCATCCAAAGAGGAGGAAGGAAGAGGAGATGCCTTCCCTCTAGTAAAATGACATAAGTAAGTCAAGACAGGCTTCTGGGGATTTCTACAGTTTATTTAGTTTCAACCTCTACATATGTTGCCAAGTGGCATTCATGTATCATATGACTTCTACAACTAAAATGGAGCTATCATGACTAACACTGAAGTGATCATGTAACTGACTCCGCCCCCGAAGTATATACATTTACCATATGGCAAGACATAGTGCACATTAATCCCCTTAGGACTGAACTTACTCAGTTATGGACTGCCACTTCTGATCTTGTTCTATATGGTTTAAAGCAGTTGCCAAACAAACAGAACTTCTCAACAACTGAACTTCAATAGATTTCTGAAGTTCCCTTGGATCTGGACTTAACATGTTAGGAAGCAGTTTTTTCATATCTACAGAAGTTAAATAAAATCCATTAAGTTAATATGCTTTTAATATGTGATAAAATATTTTGACAGTATTAAAAAGTTATCACCAATGAATACATTCTTTCATATTTAAATTCAGGCAGCTGAACATTACGATTAAGCATTTCTGATAGCTATATAAAAATTATAGTCCACATTCAAATTATATCTCAGACCTGCCTCAAAACAGCTGATTTCCATAGTTCAAAAATCAGTAAATCAACCACTACATTTAAAGGGACAAATCTAGCCCTACTTTGCAAACCTTACTGAACCTAGCAACTCAAAGCTAACACACAAACTACTCACAATACTAACTTTAGGATAATATTTTACAGAATGTTCCAGTTGTGGTAAGGAAGTTAATGAACCACATTAAGAGGTCAAGAAAAATATTTAGCTTAAAGACTACTTAAACTTTTTCAAATGTGGCCAGATAAATCTCCAAGTCTTATAATAGCCTTTTTTTAGTTTAATTTTATTTAAACTGTTTTCATTTGACAAATCAAATATAAGTAAAACACACCTAGAGATGTCCCTTTACATAGAATTTGGCCCCAAAATAAATGTACAAAAACGTCCAGATTTTTCAGGAAATACTAAGTCAAATATCTTGAGCAACTTGTCTATAAAATACTTAATTCTAAGATTATTATTTCAAATACCTATTTTCTCTTTTGATCCTCCAGCAAGTAGATTGATATTTTCTCCTGGTAACAATTCTAATTGCTCAGTACATTCAACAAATTCTCCAGATTCAAAACTGCTTAGTGACCTGTAATTAAAATACCAGTTAGCTTGTATTACACCTATCCAGTCCATGGGACCATTCAAAAAAAGTAGAACAAATTCTAGAAAAACACAGCACAGTTACATAGCATTCGCTTGATGAGGTTCCTCCTACCTAGGCCTTCATTTTTTATTTCTATTTTGAAGATGTGACTACCAACTTACTTAGCACTAAAACTGGAGCGGTGAACCAGAAAGCCATAGCTATAGTCATACACAGTCTAGCATAACCACCCCTCCATGTTTCCTTCCTCTTTTTGAGCCTGTTATCCTCAGGGGCCCATCCAACAAACTGACAGATCAGATCTCTGAAGGGCAATGCCAACATCTGATTCTCCCCAAACTATCTCTAAATTCGCTACATGGCCCCACCCCCCACCTAAAACCCAGGCCCCTGGAGGGTTCCTGTTCTATTATCTCATCCTTCCACCTTATCCCACCTTTCACTGCTGGCCTCCCTCCCTCTCTCCCTTCTCCAGTGTGTTTCATGGAAACTGTTTCTCTTCTTTCAAAGCATTCTTCCTTTCCATCTCCTTATGTCATCTGAAAATGGTGGTGCCTCTGAAACTCCTTTAGTCCCGTGGCAACAATGCTAGGACTAGAGGCCTTCTAGCTCCCCACCTACTGCTGCTACTTTCAGAGCACTCACTCTGTTCCCATTCTTACTATAGCTGCTTTCCAACCAAGAAGATGACTCAGTTTCTTCATCTCTCTCTCTCTCTTTCCCATTAACCACTCATCTTCTCCTGTCTCTCTCACTATATCCCCTTCTTACAATGCAGCCTGAATTCAGCACTAGCAATGTAACATCAAGGACTATACCTGCCTCCCCCTTATAAGCTCAAAGCCAGGATCAAGGCAACCAAGTGCTTCTCATGTGAGCCGCAAATGATGAACTGTCAAGGTTTGGTGACAACACCCTTATCATTCCTGCCACTAGAGGGTCTGAGACCTCTCCAGTGGCAGGTTCCCTGCATCCCCACTAGACTCTACAATGCCCCTCTACAATTCTCTCTGCTAATGACTGACTCCTCAAAACACACACACACACACACACAAACACACACACACAGAGCCACACAGGCTTTCATTTCCTCTACTCTTACCCTTAATTCACCATCTACCTGCTCCCAAAACTCTGTTCGTATGCAACTACTTTCCTTGGGTTCAAAAAAGGCAGGGCCCAGTTAATCCTTAAATCAATGTTCTTTATCCCACTTCTTCAGCCTCTGCTTTCCAGTCACTCCTTCCCCTAAGCTTAAAAGAACACTTAATCTCTCCAATACTTCAAGTAAATACACAAAATTCTCCTCTAGCCACAGCTTCCTTTCCTTGACTTCATGAAAAACTCACTACCCAAGTAACCTTTGGAGCTTTTGATTTCCAAGTGTCTTCACCACTCAACAGTATTCAGCCTGGCTGCTTCTCCTTCCCTTTCTCTGCAAAGCTCTTCCTGCATGTCATCTCTGGAACTCCTGACAAGGTGGACTACCCCAGTCTGGTTCTCCTACATCTCAGACTCTTCCTTTCTCAGTGTCTTTGTTTTTATCAATGGCTTCCTCTCCCCTCCTGTAAAAAAGGATTCTGACCTTGGCCCTCTTTACTTTTCACTCACCCATCCCCAGAGCTTTATCTGTTACCTGGTAGCTTACAAAAGGCTCTGGAGCAGAGCCAGGGAAAAAAGGGTCTTTTACTGTCACCTACATGCTAATGATCCCCAAATCATTCTCTAGCTTAGATACCTCTCCTGTGTTCCAAATCCAATTCTTTACTGCTTATTAAACAGTCTCCTCTGCATGTTTCATAAGCACCTTAAACACACCTCATTGTTCTGTGTGCTCCTCCTTCAATTAATAGTGTCTGTTCTCCCTCTACCATTGTCCCATAGATCAGTGGTATACATGCTGCCACCCTTGCCATCCATCCCCAGTCTCTTGACAACACAGCAGAGTGAACTTCGAAGTCAGGTCAGAACATGCCTCTCCTGTTCAAATCTCACCGAAGATTTTCTCTCTTATTAAGAATCAAAGTCCTCAGAGTTCCCACCTACTCTCTACCCTTATTCCTTATTATTCACCTGCTTCAACAAGAATGGCCTCCAGGGCATTTCCAGAACACTAAAAACACATCACTCTTCCATCAGATGTTTCCTCAAGTCTCTGCTCAAATTGTCATGCTGATGGCGTTCCCAACCTTATCTGTCTGTCTCCTCTAGAAGGAGCTCCTCAAGGGTTAGAATTCATGTTTCATGAAATGTTAAACCCCGCTGACTGGCACACAGTACAAGCTCAGTGGAGAAATTACCCATTAACACGTTTACGCTCTAGAAGCTGAGCTTCTCAATGGGAAGGACGCCTAATGACCACTATGCCTCAGCCACTTATGGGTATACAAATTCTGAATTAAGGGATTAATTCAATACATACTTTCCGTGTTTTTTAAAAATTTAATATTTATATATTTAAGTAATCTCTATCCTCAATGTGGCACTCGAACGCATGAACCCAAGATCAAGAGTTGCGTGCTCTACTGACTGAGACAGCCAGGTGCCCCCGGTACATATATTATGAATTAAGGGATTAATAAATGCACAGAGGAACAAGAAGAAAAAAAAAAGACAAGAAAGGGGATTTACAAATGTTCGTTAACTGCCCTCTTCAGATTATTTTCAATCAATCCAAACCCAATTTAGAAACAGTCATCAAGTGTGACCCTTTCTAAAGCAGTAACAAATTTCTCTTTATATTCATTTTGTAAGCTCCAAGAATCAATACCAAAAGACTATGAACAGTGACAAGACTGTCTTCCCACTGCATGAACACCTTCCTCACCTCTAATGTTGGTTTCTCACTGTAGTAATTTTCAAACAGCAGTATTATCAGAATTTCAAATATCTTACAACAGCAGATGTTACCAATTTTAGTATTTTTTCTGCCACAGAGGAAGACTTGAAAGCTAATGAAAATTTATTTAAATGGAAAAAAGTCCTTACTTTATGTAGTTGAAATCAGCTTTCAGGTTGAGAGAAGTACTGCTGGTACTCTTCTTCAAGTCGTGGATAGCATTCTGCCACTCCTGTACAGCAGCCCAATCAGCAATGGAAATGTAGCACTCGCACGCTTTATTTCCCAAATAATTTATCACCTCAGGGGAAGAGTCAGCTGGCTTAGACAGCACAGTTTTTCTGGATTCACCTAAGTGAACATATTTTATAAAACAGAGAGATCCAGAGCAATTATAAATATTTTAAAGAGCAAAGAAATCTAAAAATACACCATAACATCGTCAGTACAAAGTATCTGACTACAATTTTTTATTTAAATTCCAGATGCTCACCGTTCGCAGAATGTTTGGGGCTGGCGCTGGTGCGCCCAGTGTTGGCCAACGCGAGAACAGACTTGTCGAAGCCAGAGATGCAGCAATCAACGCCCGTCATGGCGCACAAGTGCTCCTGATACTCCACAGAGGCCTTTTCAAACCTTTAGTGCAAATTCAAACAGTCTTTATTTTTAATTATCCACAGACATCACTTCCAAAGAAACAAAAAAAGATCATCACTCAACAAATTGAGCGGGGAAATAAACTGAGTGGAGACAGTGAGTTCATTATTTTGTGTGGGGTTAGGGTACATAAAAATAGATTTTTTTTCCCTCACACAAATGAAAAATAAATTAAAAAAAAAAAAAAGGTAGGGGTGCCTGGGTAACACGGTTGGTTGGGCATCTGACTCCTGGGGTCGGCTCAGGTCATGATCTGAAAGTTCTGACACTGAGCCCAGGTGCTGCACTCAGTGCACAGTCTCCTGAGACTTTCACTCTCCCCCTCTGTCCCTCCCTAGTATATGCATATCTCTCTCAAATAAATAAATGTTTAAAAAAGGGGGGGGCAGTGTAAAATAGCAGAAGGGGTGCGTGTGTGGCTCAGTGGGTTAAGCATCTGCCTTTGGCTCAGGTCACCATCTCAGGGTCCTGGGATCAAGCCCTGCGTTGGGCTCCCTGCTCGGCAGGGAGTCTGCTTCTCTCTCTCTCTCCCCCTCTGCCCCTTCCTACTGCCTGATCTATATCTTTCAAATTAATAAAATCTTAAAAAAACCACACACACAAAGGTATCCTTCACTTTAAAAAATAAGTAACAGAAAATATTGTTAAGTATCTGATCTCAACGTACACAAAGGCTAAGTAGAACATATTTTTAAAAAGAATTCATAAAGTAACAGATACTAATGATATAACTTAAAATTTCTAAGTACCCAAAACACCATAAATATTAAAAACAAATTACAAATTAAGAAACTGCACAGCAAAGGCGTGCCTGGGTGGCTCAGTAGTTAAGTGTCAGCCTTCAGTTCAGGTCATGATCCCAGGGTCCTGGGATCGAGCACCACATCAGGCTCCCTGCTTAGCGCAAGTCTGCTTCTCCCTCTCCCACTCCCTCTGCTTGTGTTCCCTCTCTCACTGTGTCTCTCTTTGTCAAATAAGTAAATAAAATCTAAAGAAAGAAAGGAAGAAAGGAAGAAAGAAACCACATCATCAACAATCTTGCTGTATAATAAAATCTCATAGATTGAATACAGGAAAAAATGAGAGGCCATTAAGACATCATCTATGTTTTTAAAAATCACAAATGTTCAACAGAACATATGGGTAAAGTCTTAGTGTTAATCATTAATAAATGTAAATTAAAAGTATCTTCAGGGCTCCTGGGTGGCTCAGTGGGTTAAGCCACTGCCTTCGGCTCAGGTCATGATCTCAGGGTCCTGGGATCGAGTCCCGCATCGGGCTCTCTGCTCAGCAGGGAGCCTGCTTCCCTCTCTCTCTCTCTCTCTCTGCCTGCCTCTCTGTCTACTTGTGATCTCTCTCTGTCAAATAAATAAATAAAATCTTAAAAAAAATAAAAAAAAAAAAGTATCTTCACTGAAGATGCTGGCAGAGCTGTTATTTTTTAGTGACCCTCGGTATTCACAAAGGTGAAGGGAAGGGTTTATTATTCTATTGTTAACAGATTAAACCGGAAACAGTTTTCCGTATAGTACTTAGCAAAAGAACATACCGTAAGCCTTATGGTCTATAGCCTTTCTTCTAGTAAATCAACTTGTAGGAGAATTCAAAGAAAATAAAACAGCTATAAACTATAGTTTAAAGAATTAAGTGCCACAGTGCATTAAGATTATTAAAAAAGAGGGGCGCCTGGGTGGCTCAGTTGGTTAAGCAACTGCCTTCTGCTCAGGTCATAATCCTGGAGTCCCACGACAGAGTTCCACATCAGGCTCCCTGCTCAGCGGGGAGTCTGCTTCTCCCTCCGACCCTCTCCCCTCTCCCTCACTCTCACTCAAGTAAATAAATAAAATCTTTAAAAAAAAAAAAAAAAGATTAGTAAAAAACATCAAAAATAACCTTACTGTCCAAAAATAAGGAATGTTAAAAAGTATGGTGCACTCACAAAAAATATATCTGTGTCATTAACACTGTAGATTATTTAACATGGCAAAATATTTTTTAAAATATTGCTGAGTGGCAAAAGGAAAATGAGGTAACCAGCAAAAACAGAGCTATTTCTGGAAAAAGTGGAGAAAAGACTGAATATGAAAGAAATAAGAACTAAAAAGACATGTGCACCAAAACTAACAGTTATCACTGGCAGATGGAATTATGAGTTCTTTATTTGCTACATTTTCCAGATTTGGTGAAACTACCATAAATATATACAGGTTATGATTCATGTTCCTTTACCTAGCGAAATCAAGTTAGTTTAAATGTTGAATGCATAGGGCTAATGAGCAAGTACTCTGGTTTATACCAAACTCTGACATGAAAGGTTATCAATTAAGAATCAAGTTCAAAAATATTTATAAAACAAGTATGGGGTGCCTGCATGACTCAGTTGGTTAAGCGTCTGACTCTTGACTTAAGCTCAAATCATGATCTTAGGGTCGTGAGATCAAGCCTCACATCAGGCTCTGTGCTGGGCATGGAGCTTGCTTGGGATTCTTTCTCTCCCTCTGTCCATCTTCCCTGCTCCCTCTCAAGAAGGGGGAAAAAAAAAAAAGGAAAGAAAAAGGAAGGAAGGCAGGCAGGTTGGTTTAGAAGACAAGTAATTGGCAGATCATATTTTGAGGAAGATTTCTTACTAATCCACAAATAAGAAAGGCATCTAAGTTTTGCTGCTACTTAAAGAACAGACTAAAGACAGCTCCTTAGTAAAGTGACTTACACCAAGTTCCAATTGCTAAAACTGAACAAAGTTGTTTTAACATTTAACTACAAAGTTAGCCAGGAATACAGAGGATTTAAATGTAAAGATTTCCTATCACCTATTTCCTTCCTACCAGCTTACCTCCCTTCAGCCTGTTGGGCCACTGAATTAATCCAGAGAAGATTCTTTCCAACAATAGAAGATGACCAGACAGCAATTCCCTGTATAGCTTCAGGACAATGAAGCTCACACAGTGCTTCCACCACCATCATGATGGTTACTTCCAACTCATTCCCCTGAAAGTTCATTCAGAAAAATAAATCACAGACCTCAGTACCATTAAAATTCAAGTATCTACTAAATTTACAACTACTGATCATAATCTAAGCCCATTTAATGGCAAATGTATTTAACAATTATTTTTACAACGACATTATATTCCTAGAATATAATTCTTGAAAATTTACATATAATGTTTCTACAAAAGGTAACTAGCACAACCTTAACACATGGGTGTCCATCTTTACAAACTAAAAAATTACCCAAACATTTAAACTGCAGTATCTGTAAGAGTAACATATGAATTAAATATAGAGCAAAAATCACCTATAAATAACCACGAATTAAAAAATGATAATTTTGTCTGAATACTCCTTATTGATATTACGTCTAATTAATAAACATTAGCTATTCTTGGATTCCACTTATTGAGCCCATTTATAAACCAGTACTTTCCCCTTATAACATTATATATACCTATGCATACATTATAAATTATATGTACTTTCGTACACGTTATGTAATTCTTTAAAATCATGATGAGAATTATTTCTTCCACAAATTTCTAAGAATTACCTTGAAAGTTCCAACCCCTTAAACATAAGTAATACGTATTTTGACAGGTTCTAAGTACAAAATATGAGTAGGTGACTTTGGAAGTTACTGTTTTTACAAACAACTGAATCAAAACCTTTGAAACAGAAGTTTGAATGAACAGATATTTTAAGGAATTAAACTCAAATTTTCCTAATTAACAGATTTAAAATTAACTTCAAATACGCTTTACCTGAGAGAGATTTGTCTTCATTTCTGTAAGCAAGTCAAAGCCGTGTCTCACTGTCACAGCGGGCTGGCCTGCCAACAACCCAACCCTCATAATGGAGAGTCGGATCCGCGTCAGCCAGTCTTGGCAAGTTTGGCGATTGGTATAAAAGAAAGTCCTAATGACCTTTAGAATAAAGAAAAAGAAGAGCTCAGGATTGGTTAAGATTCTAGTATAGATGGATCAAATACACAAGAGTATTGTGATTTCAGCTCTACAAGCACGGCCAGGCTCGCCCATGAAATCTCTACAAACCAACCCTTAGCCCACTGAAACCAACCTTGGGAGGTGATGTTAATGCATTAGCACAACCCTCATATGCATTATACATTAACTTCTCCAGATTTTCCAGATACTGCAGAAGAAGAACAAGTCTAAGCTGGTTGCTACTGTGGCCTTCATCATTGTCTGCAGTTGTCCACTGACTAACATCTTGATCAGGGTTTAACGTGTGAGCTGCAAGACTTCTAATGATACCTTAAAGCAGAGAACAACATTCCAAGTTTAAAAGAAATCTTTAAAGATTCTAGAAGTTGGAGATAATTTCACAAAATCACATTTATCAAGTATCTCCTGTATAGCCATCATTTAAAACAAAACTCCCAACATGAAAGATTTCTTATTTTTAGGGGAAAAAAATGTTTTCTCTATACAAATCCCCTAGGTTTTGAACAAAAGTAGACAACCATGTTGTTGTCAACACAATTATTCAATGAAAGTTTATTCTCACAAACAGTACCTGAAAGACTGACAGAGTAGTAAAGAAAAACAAAGCATACACTCTCAAATTTTTAACAAAGATTAAGAAATCCATTGCTTCTTAATATAAAAAGGGTTTCAAAGTATTTATATCACGAAGTTTGAAAAAGCACAAAGAGCTGATTACCTTCAATGGTCTGGAAGGTATCCTGAGCTCTGCCCAATGGGGTTCTCAATTTAGAAAGGACAGTGAACTGTGCTGCTTCCCAAATAGCCCACTGCCAAAGGACAGCATCTGTCTTTAGAAGATTTCGGGGAATTGTTGATTGGTCACGCTTATCCAGTCTCTGGCAGCTATAGAACAATCTTTCTAACCAATTGTCCTTCCTGGGAAAAGCAGTTTCATATTTAACAGACAATGACAACTTCATTTAAAAATTTTTTAAAAATTGCCAGGGGAATGGGAGTAGGACTACAATTTTCCTACCTCAAAAAGGCAAAACCTTTAATAGTGAGAAGCATTATATCCCTTTCATTGTGAGGTCTTTTATAGTTAAAGCAGCATAGGGTACAGTGTGGATGGGTTATTAGGGTAAATGGCTTATGACACTGGCTATCGGGGCAAAACATTCACTGCAACTAAGCATCTGCGGAATGACTATGTCCCTAGGCCTCTCCCCAAAACATTCATGACTAGGCAGAGCAGCTAACTGTCAAACACATTTCATCACTCAACCTCAAAGCCCATTTTTGTTTCTTCGGATACTATCATCAAAGCAATTCTTACTGCTGAAAACAAAAATGATCCATTGGAGAAGATACCACTTCCTACTCTGCCACTCTGGACATATTTTCTCTGCAAAATGGGCATGGAGTCAAGATATTCAAGAATATTTAAGTTGCTTTCGCACATGAAGGAGTCAAAGAAAATCTTACCCCGTTCTGTGAGAATTCCCATACAAAATAAAACTAATAACATCAGAGAAATCTTGTGGGTGGAATGTGTTACTTGGTGCTTTGCTCATGTGACTTCTTAATGCTAAAGAAATTTCTTGAATTTCTGTGTGATTGTTGTTGCTGTAGAAAGAAAATAAAGTCACTGTTGTACAAAATGTTTCAGTTAAAAGGTTACTTTGTATTGTAAATGAGCTATTTTCTTGTTAACTAAATGTAGAAATAAAAAATTAAAACTGAGCCTTCAAAATAGAAATGTTGTTACAACTTGAAAATTAACTTAATCGGGGGCGCCTGAGTGGCTCAGTGGGTTAAGCCTCTGCCTTCGGCTCAGATCATGATCTCAGAGTCCTGGGATCCAGCCCCACATCGGCCTCTCTGCTCAGCAGGGAGCCTGCTTCCCCCTCTCTCTCGGCCTGCCTCTCTGCCTACTTGTGATCTCTCTCACTGTCAAATAAATAAATAAAATCTTTAAAAACAAAAAAAAAAAAGAAAGAAAGAAAGAAAATTAACTTAATCAAAACAATAAAGATTACACTTGAGTTTTTCAAATAACTGAACTACTAAGAAACACATTTTGGCACTGTGTTATATAAATTATTCAGTACTTATTATCATGAGCTTCTAAGTTTATAAAAAATATAAAATCTTGTTACTTTCTTCTAGACCTGCACAACTTGACCCTATGACATCTCTTCAATCACTGAGAGGTGCCATACAAGATTCACTAATAGGCAATTTGTCTCTTCCTAAAGGACTACCAGGCAGTCACAACCATGGGATGTTTTTGTTCTAATGCAACCGTTATACCTCAAAACAACATCTAAAGGAATTGACTTCAACAGCTTTCCAAATGCTTGTCGAATACGAGTTCCACTATGGACAAGTTGAACACGGCAAACATCAACACACCTACAAAAAAATGAAACAGATAACACGAGTGTGGCAACAGCCTCAAGTTATTAGGACTAGGGTCAAAGATATGATCTTTAGTACATACCTCTGTAAAAGATCGTCTGGCAAAGAAGAAGACAAAGCATGTAGACTGCTGCATGCTTGCAGACAGATATTCACATCTTCAACGAGAGCTATTAGAAATTAAAAGACACTTTCAGTTTGCCAGAAGAAATTACATGCCAGCATGTCCTAACTTCCTGATCCCATTCACTCATTCAACAAACAGTAAATGCCTACCATGGATGGACTAGGCCCTGCTCCTGCCTAGAACCCTTGCTGGCAGTAACATTTAGGAAAATGACACATTCAACAAAAGCCACTTAAAGTCATGAGTTTCACCTCAACCATTTCCTGAAGGGAATTTTAAAAGTATACAGAATGCATAAACATTCACATAAGCTTAAACAATCACTTAAAAACAACTTACATATTAAGAATAAGAAAAAATTAAGACAGATTATGCATCTGCCATTGAGATGGGAATTATACATTTCACGTTATGAAAATGTTCAAGTGCCTATCTTTCATTACTAAAGATCCCTTTTAAGTGAAGAATAACAAAATTTTAAAAAATCACAGAGTCTTACTGTTGGCTAAAAGGCCTTTGCAAAATTTATGGAAAGATGGAAGAGAGAATAAGGGTGCATATGTTTCAGACTTCTTCATTAACACAGCCACTTCCAAAGCCCAGGTCATTAACAGTTTCCTGAAACACAAAACAACCAGTTGATTTCTTAAGAAGGAAAGAAAGAAAGAAAAAGGTCTATTCTTCTTACATTACTTTGTTTTTGGTTTCTTTAAATATGTCAAGCAACAGGAAACAAAAACTCAAACTATAGAAATTCCTTTGTCAAAAAGTTGCATGCCTTTTAAGAAAATGTCCCCAAACTAGCATAAGTTGTAGCAAAGATTATAAAGACCTCTACAGATAACATTCTTCAACTAAACATTGCAGGTTTCATTTAATTCTTTTGGGAAAGAACCAGAAATCCTAAACTAAATAATAAAGCTGTATTTTGAAGTGTTTATGAAGCTGCTCCACCCTACCACCCCAATAATCTGGATTTCCTACCCTCAAATTACATAACTAAATTAATAAAAGTTCAGAAGAACACTTAAAATTAGGTAATATTATTTAGTTACCTTGTATCCTGGTTAAGATTATCTTTCTTAAGCAATATTCCCAGAAGATTCAGTATAATTGAGAAATGTTTTTTTGTAGCTGTAGTTACAGTACTAATCACAGCTCCATCAAACAAAGATGGGGAAGAAGAACTAAGACTACTAGATATAAAGTGATCATGCCTGGAAGACAAAGGAAAAAATCACCTTTTCATCTCTAATTGAAAAAAAGAAAGTAATTCCAAAGTCAACACGTATTTTTAAAAATCTACTCTTATGAGAGCCCACAAAAGTTCAAAAGAAAAAACAAACCCTTGTTTACAAGAAGTATCTGTACAGTATAGTACCTGGTACAATGAGAATACAACGTGTAGAGCACGGCGTACTGAATGGCAGGGAAGTGAACAGCCAAGTCACCGTGCACAATCATCAGATTCTTACTCAGCAGGGCGAAGACAGTTGGAGACAGCGCCCACATCTGATGATGTACAAAAGAAAACAAATGTTTGGCTTCTCCAAGACACATATAAGCTTATTCCTCAAAATATATGTACACATTTTTTGAAAGTTAAAATGACAGGGGCACCCAGGTGGCTCAGATCACGACCTCAGCCGAAATCAAGAGTCGGACACGTCACCAACTGAGTCACCCAAGTGCCCCTGAATGTACACTTTAAGTGGGAATTATATGATATTTGAATTACATATCAATAAAGATACTTTTTTAAAAAAGAGGAAAAAACAGGAGTGCCTGGGTGGCTCAGTCGGTTAAGTGTCTGCCTTCAGCTCAGGTCATGATCTCAGGGCCCTGGGATTGAGCATGCCAGGTTCCTGGATCAGCGGGGAGCTTCCCCCTTTACCTCTGCCCCTGCCCCTGCTTGTGCTCTCCTGCACTCACTCTCCCACATAAAGAAAGTAATTTTTTAAAAGAGACAGAAAAAGGTATTGAGCTATATTTGGCCGATAGGCTGTAGTCTATGGATTCCTGATCTAAACAAAGTCCTCTGTACCTCGCAATGTAGCAAACAGCATCTCCTCAATTTTCCATATACTAAACAGTAAGGTGCCCTGTCCGATGAGGAAAACAGCACATCTTACCACTTTCTTAAGCCGTTCCCATCCTTCCCTTTTCCTTCTGCTGCTCAGGTACTCCATTTCATCTGCCTGCCCCTTCCTGACCCACTCTGTTTCCAGATTACAAGACAAAAAAACCTCCTCAAATCTATATACAATGTGAATTCCTCAACAACGAAATTTTAGGGTCTGAGTAGAGTTTACTGTACACCATCAGCCATGACTAGCAGTGGGGGAAGGAACTGCTACTCATGGAGTGATACAAGGCAATCTGATCAGGAGAGCACGCAAATCTAAACATCAAAATTTGACTTTTCCCTCCCTTCTCTTTTAGAAAACCTAATCCTTTAATTATACGCTTTTTTTTTTATTAGAAGTAATGTCTTCCAATCATGAAAGGTCTAACACAAGGGAAAAAATAAACAAATTAAAGCAATAATTATCAGTCAAAAGGAAGGTCACATCAAATTTCTTAAAGGGAAGAAATCTTTACTCTTTTCCCAAAAGAAAGAATATACGAATATTCCTAGAGAAAAGTAGGAACTCAAAAAGGAAGACCATATGTAAGCACTAACATTAGTGAAGAGGAGAAAAGCAGGGAAGAAGAACTACACAAATCTGAACTGTGCAAAACATTGACAAATTTTTTATAAGCATGCTAGAATCCATATAAATTCATAAAAGACAGTTTTTTAAGAGTAAGACAAATATAAGAAAATCTTATAAGTGTTGTCAAGGAAAGGAAGGGATAAGGGAAATACAACAGCAAGAAAACATTCCTGTCAATTTTAATGATCCAGGCATGTCCTACATACATATGGCAGTGTGGTCTACAGTGACTCTGGAGATACTGACATGATAACGGCAGTAAATAACATAGGTAAACATGCAATGAAGAGAGGCTTAAGTAAGAATAAAACAAAGCACTGCAAGTAAAGACTCACCCCAATTAGTGAGTTTTTGGCATTTCCAATTGTAGTCAGGGCACTGAGGTCAAATATAACTACAAATTTTGCATTGTCTACATTGAATACGTGATTTTTAAAAGACTCATGTTTTATTTCAGAGCAGGCATCAGGAAGTTGTAGACTATGCAGCAGGTTGTTTAGTGCACAAGTCATTTCCCCCAAAATTAATTTATAGGCAGTCTCCAAAACAGGAATATTCTTCAGGCTGAGCACTGCTTGATAAACAGCATGGGCTACAGCAACAACCTTTAAAGAGAGAATTCAAGAAAGTGGTAATTAAATGGAAAATAAAATTACTAACTGTATAATGTAATGGTACAAATCAATTTTAAGAAAAATAAATTCACGGGGCGCCTGGGTGGCTCAGTGGGTTAAAGCCTCTGTCTTCGGCTCAGGTCATGATCCCAGGGTCCTGAGATCAAGCCCCACATCGGGCTCTCTGCTCGGCGGGGAGCCTGCTTCCTCCTCTCTCTCTGCCTGCCTCTCTGCCTACTTGTGATCTCTGTCTGTGAAATAAATAAATGATCTTTAAAAATTGGGGAAAAAAAAAAAAGAAAGAAAGAAAGAAAGAAAAATAAATTCACTGTCCACAACACCAAAGACCTAAGATTTTTTTTAAAAAATCAACCTTAGGGAACCTACATGTGTAAATAAATTTATAAAAATCTTCAAAACTTTATTACAGAGTCCTCTAAATTAGAAGTTCTTAAAAGGTCATTTTTTTTAAAAAGATATTTTTTATTTGACAGAGAGAGAGATCATAAGTAGGCAGAGAGAGGGGAAGCAGGCTCCCTGCTGAGCAGAGAGCCCCAATGTGGGGCTCGATCCCAGAACCCTGAGATCATGACCTATGCTGAAGGCAGAGGCTTAACCCACTGAGTCACCCAGGTGCCCCAGAAGGCCATTTTTTAAAAATGACTGGTATCAAAACACACATAAAAAAAGCAATTTATGGAACACCTAAGGGGCACAGCTGTCAAGCGTCTGCCTTCGGCTCAGGTCATGATCCTAGGGTCCCAGGATCGAGTCCCAGGATTGAGCCCCACATCGGGCTCCCGCTCAGCAGGGAGCCTGCTTCTCCCTCTCCCTCTCCCCCTTGCTCGTTGTGTCAAATAAATCAATAAAATCTTGAAGAAAAAGAAAAGAGAGAATATTACAATTCGTTTTCTTCTGTGCACTTGGAAAGCCTATAGTGGTTCTGACTGGGAGTCAGATGAGAAGCTAATAATGAAATTTGTGATATACTATGCTTCTGAATTTATAACTTTATAAATATAACTTGTTTTATGAAATATTAATAAAACAAATTACAGAAATCTGAAAAGAGTATCTGGCACACTGGTATGACAATCAACAAATACTAATAAATCATTTAATCACTGTATTTTAAAACATTTATCATTTCATTCCCACTTCGTTTATGTAGGCTAGTAAGCAACTTGAGTAAACTCTTCAATGACTGAAGTTACCAAAAGTCCTTCTCAATGCAACACTTACCTCCTTTTCTTTATGATAACGCAAAAACAGTAGTTTAGATGATGGTATGAACAGTTTTTCTACAAATGATGATGGTAGTTTTGTATTTATCTGTTCAACGATCTAAAAGAATAAAATAAAAAGAAGTGAGCTACCAAGACACAACAGGACATGGGGGAACTTTAAATGAGGAAGCCCATCTGACATGGCTACATACTATGATTCAACTAATATGACATTCTGGAAAAGGCAAAACTATGGAGACAGTAAAAATATCTAGTTACCAAGGATTAAGGACGGATGAACAGGTGGAGCACAAGGGATTTTTAGGGCAGCAAAACTACTCTGTATGATACTACAATAATGAATATGTGGCATTATTCATTTGTCAAAACTCACAGAACGTACAATCCAGAGAATGAACCCTAAGGTGAACTATGGACCTCAGTTAATAACATGTCAATATGGCTCATCAATTGTAATAAATGTACCACACTGAAGCAAGATGTTAATGAGGGAAACTGGGACACGTGGGTGGCTGAGTCAGTTAAACGTCTGCCTTCAGCTCAGCTCATGATCCCAGGATCCTGGGATTGAGTCCCCGCATCGGGGGTCCCTGCTCAGTGGAGAGCCTGCTTCTGCTTCTCCCTCTGCCTGCTGCTCCCCTGCTTGTGCTCATGCTCTCTCTCTCTGACAAATAAATAAAATCTTAAAAAAAATAATAATGAGGGACACTATTGTGGGACAGGGTATGGGAAGTCCATACTTAAAGCTCAGTATTTGTGAAACCTAAAAACTGCTCTGAAAAATATCTACTAATTAAAAAAGTAATATATCTAGGGGCGCCTGGGTGGCTCAGTGGATTAAAGCCTCTGCCTTCGGCTCAGGTCATGATCCCAGGGTCCTGGGATCAAGCCCCGCATCAGGCTCTCTGCTCAGCAAGGAGCCTGCTTCCCTTCCTCTCTCTCTGCCTGCCTCTCTGCCTACTTGTGATCTCTGTCAAATAAATAAATAAAATCTTAAAAAAAAAAAAAAAAGTAATATATCTAAACTGAATCTTAAGGCCTTAACATGATGACATTAAAATGTCTAGATCCCTAAAGAGGATACATGTATCTATACTTAAACATGTGCATTTTTTTTTAATATTGGCAAAGAAAGGTATAACTTTAGCAGAAATGTTCAGCAGAATATCACGTAGAATTTGCTTTAAAACAATCCAGTCGGGGATGGAGGCAGAGCAAGGAAGAGCCAGAGTGTCAGAGAGGTCTAGATGAAACCAGATGGACCATGTGTTTCTAATTAGAGAAACAGTATTAAGTATACAGAGATTTATTATACTACTCTTTTTTTTAATATACTTCAAAATGTTCATAATAAATGGTAGAAAGGAAGAATACTTATGGTTAAGAATAAAAACTATAAAACAAGTTTCATATGGAAAATAAAACACAACAAGGTCTTTCAAAATAGTTACCAAGTATCTATATAATATTTATCAGGAATACTAAGTAGTCTTATATGAAAGACAATGTTTCATCAAAAAAAAAAAAAGGAATAAAAGCTACACTGAGATCAAACACTAAAAATAAACAGATAACAGGGCAAAAGCAAACTAGATTATATAAGTAAGACTAATGCACTCTTAAAAAAAAAAAATAACAACTAAGGCCTTCATTTCTTCCACACTAATTTAAGGGCTTGAAAAAACAACATATTAATAAGCCACAAGAAAGAATTCACATACCAATGTGAGTAAATTCAAGACTGAGATGATATAATCTGTACCGCAAGTCTGGCAGTTCTCCAGTTGATCTAATCCATATGTAATGACCATGTCACAATGTATAGTCATGCTAGGATCCAAGCTGCCGAGCAAAACACCAACACACTCATTAGCAGCTGTCAACACAGCCTCAGAAAAAAACACTTGGTTTGCAGCCGTCACACATCTCATTACTCTGTATAGAACCTGCAAATGGGGAGAACAAGCAGCTTTTTAAAAAAATTCACAAGCTTCCACAGAGCAAGAAAATAGTTTTTATTTAATGCAGTTTCAACTGAAAATTAACTGCCTGCCTTGTCAGTAGTCTCTTAATATTCTACCTCTCAGTGGCTGAATAATAAGGGTATCTTTAGTAAAATATGCATAAATGATCTTGCTTAAAAAATTCTAAAGTACTCTTGTGACAGAAAATGGAATATGCCATCCTCCATATGCCTTAAACCCAATTCCTATCACCTTCCCTCTCCCAACCAAAGTGACCAAATGGCTAAAGCTCAGAATTTTTATATTCATGAAATACACAAGTACCTGGAACAGTAACATTAAACACAGGAATAACCTGCCATGAGAATAATCTTCCTGCACTTGGGCTTATGGTAATCAGTCTTTTAAAACTAAATATCCAAGTCACCTTAGTTTATGAAAGTTCATGTATTGATGGTCTCTTTGGAAAAGTTAAGTCTCATTCATAACATGTACCTATTAGAGGATTATGAAAATCATGTAATTTCCAATCAAAAACCCTATTAAACTATAGTAGTCAATATTAATGCACTAAATTTCTAGTCAAAATTAGTTAAGAAAAAACAAAGTGATATAGTATATTTTTCTGTAATATTCAATAATCACTATATATAGACATTAAACTTATAGGTTAAAAAGGCCTAAAAGACCTTCATACAAGAATACATAAATATATAACTATCCTGGGAAATGATTATTTTCTTTCCTTTTGTTTTACATCTGAGTTTACTGCCTTTATTTCAACACTGATACAGTCACCAAACCACCAACTTTTAGAAAGGAATAAATAAAATGAAGATATTATATCCTCTCCTTCAGGTTTAAAATATCAAACTGCTGATTTTAATTATCCTCAAGATCTGACATTTCTGTTCAAATACACAATTAACCTACCAAAAATTACATATAAAATTAATATCCTATTTTATTTTGCAACATTTTCAACAGAAATAAATAAAAGCTACACTCGTATCCTAACAGTAAAATTTTAATCATTTATTATTTTATGTCTGTATCACGCATGTCTCTCCCTTCTTATTCAAGCACAGTACAGTGACAGGTTCCTCATGTCTATTACACTGAACCACTCACTGTTTTAACAGAGTACAGCTAATGTTTGCAGCTGTTGAAGTGTGGTAATCATGCTGCCTCTTGTGACTGATCTCAGACTGCTATATATTTAAGTTCTTGTATCTTTATAATCTTGGATGTCACACTATCAAGTTGTTTCATCCTGTCATGCTCAGAAAAAATTACTCTTCCAGGATTTCTCTACAGTGTGTTATTCTCAGTATGCTGAAAAACCTCAGTAATTAAAAACAAATATTATAATATCTTTAAAGAAATATTTTAAAAGAATATAAATAAATAATGAATGTATAAAGGATTTCATGAGAAAAAAGTTTATGCATATTTTAAGATGGAGTGTAGCCTTTTTCTCACATAGGGGAGGGGACAGAAAAGGGCCAGGATGTAATAGGATTCCCTACTTTTCTGGCAATTTAAGAAAGTAACCACATATATACATACGTACTGAACAAACGAGGGTTAGTCACGTAGTTCACTCGGTAAAGAAAAGAAGCATTTACAATAGACAACAACTTTATTTTTGAATGATACTTAAAATTCCTTAAGACACTTACATCTGTTACATATGCCTCAGTAATTGGAGGACCCCGAATTGGGCTGAAGCGCTCCCCGATGCTCCTCACTACAGTGCTGAACACCCGGAGAAGCGCGGCCAGCTTTGGTAGCGACACTGATGGGGGAGGAACATCTTCATCCACTGACTCCCCAGAGGCCACATGGCTGAGGTCCTAGATGTGCAATCACAGCACTCTTATTTAAGCAGAACAATGTTCAAAACAAACAAAAAAACTCCCAATTTTTAAGTGAATTAACTTTATTTTTACAAATAAAGGCATTTTAGCCTATAAGAAAAAGAAACATGAGGAGTGCCTGGGTGGCTCAACTGTTTAAGCGTCCAACTCTCAGTATTGGCTCAAGTCATATCAGGTTGTGAGACTGAGTCCCGCATTGAGCTCCGTGCTGGGCATGGAGCCTACCTAAGATTCTTTCTCTCCCCCTCTACCTCTGTCCCCATCACCACAAAATAAAGGAAAAAAAAATAGTGTTAAAGAAAGAAACATGAATCTAAATGTAAAAGTAAATTATACTTCACTAATTAACAAATCTGTATTTAAATAAACCAAAAGTAATCTCAGTAGACCAAACGTAATCTCAGGGGATGCCTGGGTGGCTCAGTCGTTAAGCATCCGCCTTTGGTTCAGGTCACTATCCAGGGTCCTGAGATTGGGTCCCACATCAGGCTCCTTGCTCAGGCTCCTCCCTCCTCCTGCCACTCCCCCAGCTCGTGAATACTCACTCTCTCTCTCTCTCTCTCTCTCTCTGACAAATAAATACATAAAATCTTTAAAGAAAATAACTTATCATACCAACTCAGAAAGGTAATGGGGGGGGAATAAATTCTAGTACATATGCTCTGTTACAGAGAGATATTAATGGAGCCAGAAACTTTTGCCATTCCTAAACTGGTTTCTGCTAAAATCTTATTCCAGGTATTCTTTGAGCCACTCAATTCAATAATCCTCCCACACCAACATTATGCACACAAAGGGCAAATGGGGGAGGCAAGATATACTCAAAAACACTAGCAAAAAAATGGGATACTAGAACCAACATATACCTACATATAATAAGCAACAAAATAATAGAGGAGAATGAGTTATATGTAGGTATATGTTGGTTCTAGTATCCCGGTTTTTGCTAGTGTTTTGAGTATATCTTATTTCCTTAATTAGATTTGTAAACCAGATTTTCTAATTTTTTAACACTTGCCTTCCCCAGAAAAGTATTGAAAATAAGGTGAATTGATATTGTATAAAAGCCTCTAAAGACTTTTCTCTTATATATACTGGGATCTTGGATCATGCTTTAGAGGAAAAGACTTGGCTCTAGCAAATTTTTGTGGCTGTACAAGTACAGTATGGTGACTTCTTGGGTGCTGCTGAAGTCTCTGGTATCGGGTCTTAGCTTTCTTATCCCACTGGTCATGACTTAATCGGCCATGTCCTGTGAGAACCTCTTTGTGGTTCTTCTCTATTCAGACCTACCATGATTCTTGACTGGTGTCTGAGGCTCCTATAACAATTTAACTTCATCTATGCTATTTCGAGCCTTTCAGTGAAAAGTGGGAGGAAGATTTTGTCTTCCACTTGTTTCTTTGCCTCCACACCTAGAATATCTTTTTTCATAGCCCATCTTTATAGCTGACCTACCTTGCTGAAGCTGCCCATTCTGGTTTGTAAAGACTCTCCCCCTTGGGGAGCTTCAGCAAGGTAGATCAGCTATAAAGATGGGGTAGCATGGTCCAAGATCCCCAATATATGTAACAGAAGTCTTTAGAAGCTTTTATACAATATCAATTCACCTTACTTTTAATACTCTTCTGGTATCAAAAATAAAAATGAACTATAGAAAATGTCTTCAGAAGACTACTGGCGGGTGCCTGGGTGGCTCAGTTGGTTGGGCGACTGGAGTCCCAGGATCGAGTCCCACATCTGGCTCCCAGCTCCACAGGGAGTCTGCTTCTCCCTCTGACCTTCTCCCCTCTCATGCTCTCTCTCTCAAATGGATAAATAAAACCTTAAAAAAAAAAAAAAAAAAAAAAAAAAAGACGACTACTGGCTACCAGGAATATTTCAAGCTTTGCAAAATGAGACCTACTACTTTCCTTTCAGTCTTTCTGGTAATTCAGCTGGTACCTTAAAAAAAGTATCTTAAAAATTTTTTTTTAATATTGCAATGGTTTTGTAATTTCTATTTAAATGTCAAGCAGTCTGAATTATTTTAATTATTTTAATTTATTTAATAAATTAATTAAATTTAATTATTTTAAATAAATCCAGCACTGATAGGGGCGCCTGGGTGGCTCATTCGGTTAAGTGTCTGCCTTTAGCTCAGGTCTTGATCTCAAGGTCTTGGGATCTAGCACTACAACTGGCTCCTACTCAAGCGAGGAGGCTGTTTCTCCCTCTTCTTTTGTTCCTCCCCACCCTTGTGTGCACTCTCAAATAAAATCTTTAAAAAATAAAATCTTTAAAAAAATAAAATAAAATATTTTAAAAAATAATAAAAAATAAATCTACCACTGTTTTAACATTATTTTGTTCTCAACTATATTTTAGGAAAATAACTTAGCTTTCTACATACTCACCTCAGCATATGCCTCCATGTCCTCTAGAAACTGACCAAGAAGAGTGGTAGAAAATGCCAGATCAGCTACCCAAAATGGCTCCAAACTCTGCAACCACCCTAGGAATCATAAAAAATTCGAGAGTAGAAAAAACAAAAAAATCTAAATTAAAAATATATCTAAAAGCCTTGTTTTCAAAGTCTTCTGGTTTTCAAGTTGTGTACCCTTAAACAATGCCGTATTTCATAAAATTAGTACTGTTAACTAGTAAACATGCTGATCATGATTAACCAATGTCTCTTTTAATACTGCAAAAATGAACAGTCTCCAGAAATTAAAATGTGATTCTTAGTCCTTATTTTTCATTAGATTTAATATCCATATTGTCAATATACACAAGGCTTAGACTAAATTAACACAATCCGCCATTAGCCTGGCTTTCTACTCCAGAACCCCAACTATCCACCAAAGGCGTCCACTAATCTCCCCAATGGAAATGGGTCAGAACCACTCTCAGTGGAATATCCTATTTTCAGAATTCCATTGCACCAATTAAGCTAAGAGAAACTATAGCACCTGAAACAAGCTGAAATGTCCAAATGAGTCAGGGTAGTCATTCACTTAAATAAAAACAAATATTTTTAAATTTATCAATTACACAGTTTCCCAAATTGATCCATTTTTTTTTTTAAATAACCAGAAAAACGAGTCACAAATATCCAGGATCTTTCAATCTATACTTGAGTATTGCCAATGCAGTGTCTCCTGCCACCAGTACACACTACAATGACTCGTGGATAAGTCCTTTTAATTTCTCGCAGGTCCAACATTATAATCTGTACTTACTCTCTCCTACATACTTCAAAGTACAAAGTCTTCCTCTGAAAGGATAAATTCTGTTAACAAGTAATGTTCATTTATAATAACCAAATTATTGTGGTGCCTGAGTGGCTCAGTCAATTAAGCGTCTAACATCAGCTCAGGTCAGGATACCAAGGTCCTGGGATCAAGTCCCACACTAGGCTCCTTGCTAGGCAGGAAGCCTGCTTCTCCCTCTACCTACAGCTCCCCCTGCTGTGCTTACTCTCTCTCTCTCTCTCTCTGACAAAATAAATAAAATCTTTAAAAAAAGAAAAAATACATAATAACCAAATTATTTCTGCGAAGAATTATTTTTCTTGCATTATGAAAGAAATGGTATTAACAGCTGGACTTTGAAGAACCAGAGTTCCTTCCCACCACATTTAAATGACTGGTATATGCTGAATAACTTACCAGACACCTGCTGTGTGAGCGACGGTTTCTGAGTATGATCTATATGCCATCCAACTAATATATCAACTGTATCCTGGTTGGAGACAAAGAGAATTGTTTTAAGGTCTAACTGCTACTTCTCCTGTGACCACTTCGGATTAAGAAATCCTAGAAAAAGCATCTGTGTTCTACCTATGTGACATTATACAAACTTAGGGAAAGGCAGGGCAAGAGAATGGAACTTTATGACCTTGAAAAAATGTTTTTTCTTTAAATATTTTAAGGTATTAATGTCAGAAAGTACAGATGGTATTTACAAAAACATATTAATGCACCATTCTATCTTGGACCCTCAAGCATCACTGATTATACTCCAAGAAGCAGAAACTTTGTTTTCTTTCTGATTTAAAAAGGTCCTTAGACACAAATCCAATCCTTCACCCCATCATCTGAACAGAGGGAGTCAGAGAACTCACCCTAAAATTAGTGCTGAAAATATGAGGATAACATCGAGCCACCAAAAGAATGCACTTAACACATTTGCAAAGTAATTCTGGTGTATCCACATTTTCAAGAATAGACTGTAGGCTGGTCATTACAAGCTAAAAAATAAAAAAGTTATAAACCATGAATATTCAACAAAACAGGAGGAAAACAAGCATGTTGGGTTCATATCAAAAAGTGACATTATCTTCAGCTCAGGTAATGACCCCAAGTCCGTGTTGGGCTCCTGGCTCTGTGGGGAGTCTGCTTCACCCTCTGCCCCTCACCCCCTTCATGCAGAGCATGTGCTCTCTCAAATAGTAAGATCTTTTTTAGAGAAGTAACTTTAAAATTGACTATGATACCAAAGAAAAGAAAGTCTACAGTTTTAGCTCAAAAATAAGTTGAAAACATTTCATTCCACCATAAATAGGTTGAAAATAAAGACTGTGTCCTCTTATTTAATGTCTCTTAATATTATTCCTAAGTAATGTCTATTGACATTATTCCTAAGTGCTCTCTTTAACACCACAGACTTAATTAAATTTCAAGAACAGAAATTAAGATGTGCTTGGAAAACTTTCCTTTAAAGTTTGACAATTACTTTCCAATTCAAAATTTATAGCAAATTTTATACAATTTATGCTTTAGGATATTAGTATTTGTTTCAAATTTGAATGACTTAAAGAAGATAGGCATGGCCCGACCACATGAGTAACAGACATGCAGGCTCATGTTACCACTATATATAGATCTATTTTTTAAACAAATACATGGCATGCCATTGATAGAATATTTTGCAGCTGTTAGAAACCATTTTTTCCTAAAAAGTAAAGCTCTTCTTTACAAAAGAATGAGGTTATAACTACAGAAAAAGTGCTAGAACTGGAAAAGCATCTAATATTTTGCATAGCCAATGTGATAAATCTATACAGGTACAGGATATGAGTGAGAGCCAAAATCACTGAGTGAAATATAACTAAAAAAACAGGATATTCAGAAGGTCTCAAGGTATCATGCCCAGATCACTAACTATAAAAGGAGAAAAATAAGCCTCCACAATGGAAAGATTCTGGTGGTCATCACCTCAATGAGGTGATCAAACTCTTCATCCCTGACAGGAAGACAAACTGAAGTTATGTGCCTGCTGGTGTGATGCAACAAAAGAACGAACCCAGAAAGTATTTGTGACCAAAAGTTTTAAAGTCAGGAAAGAGCAATCAGACAAACTCATAAAACAGAACATTCCACAAACAGGAGGGACAAAAAAGATGTGAACTGTTCTAATTAACAGTGATTAAAGAGGTATAGCACCAAACAACACACAAGTCTTGATGGAACCCTGGGTCAGGTAAGACAAAAGCTGTACAAGATATCTTAAGGGCAGACGTTTGAATATGGATTGTATTATGTAATAAAATTAATTTTCTTAGGTATGATAATAATTGTGCTGTTATATAAGAGCCTTATTTTTAGGGGATGCGTTTTCAGGCATTATAGGGTGAACTGTCATGACATGTGTAATTTATTTTCAAAATGGTTCAACAAAAAAGTACACATGCCTATGTGTGCAGAAATAAAACAAGTACAGAAAATGTTAATAAGTGATGGGCGTGCCTGGTGGCTCGGTCGGTTAAGCCTCTGCCTTCGGCTCAGGTCATGGTCCCAGGGTCCTGGGGTTGAACCCTGCATCTGGCTCCCTGCTCAGTCAGAGTCTGTTTCTCCCTCTGACCCTCCTTCCTCGTGTGCTCTCTCACTCATTACCTCTCTCAAATAAATACATAAAAAAAAAAAAAACTTAAAAAAACGTTAGTAAGTGATAAATCTAGATAAAAGATAATACGGGTATTTATTACACTGGTCTACCTATTTTCCTGTGGATTTTAAAATTTTCAAAATAAATATTTGAAGAAATGTTCAAAATATAAAAACCATGTGCAGAATAAGCCCAATATGGTGTTATGATATTTAGTTATAATTTTCTGAATCTTCCCCCACATTTTTCATATAACCTCTATAATCAAAGAAAAATGGATTTTTAAAAACCCGACTGTAAAAAAAAACACAACAAACTGACTGTAACTATTATTTAAAGTGACTTAAGCAAAATAAAGCATATGATGAATTGTAAAGAACACATATAAATAAAAGACATCTGGGGCACCTGAGTGGCTCAGTTGGTTAGGCATCTGACTTTAGCTCAGGTCATGATCCCAGAGGCCTGGGATCGAGTCTGGCATTGGGCTCCCTGCTCAGCACCTAGCTCTGCCTCTCAGCCTGCTCTCTGTTCTCTCACACACACTCTCTCTTTCAAATAAATAAATAAAAACTTAAAAAAAAAAAAAGATATTTAATATTCTAAAAAACATATCAAACCCAAATTTTTAAGAACATTATTACTTAACAAAAATTTAACTGCTTATAACTTTGCTCAAAATTAAATTGAGGAGTGCCTGGGTGGTTCAGTCATTAAGCATCTGCCTTCGGCTCAAGTCATGATCCCAGCATCCTGGTATCGAGCCCTGCATCGGGCACCCTGCTCGGCAGGAAGCCTGCTTTCCCTCTCCTAGTCCCCCTGCTTGTGTTCCCTCTCTCGCTATTTCTCTTTCTGTAAAATAAATAAATAAAATCTTTTTTAAAAGTTGAGAATGATCTTTTAATATACTTACACACAAAACTGAAATAAAGCTAAGGAGGGCTGGTTTTCATTTATACAAAATTATTTTATATCACCTAGAATAAGAATTTTTGACATATTATTAAAACCTTAAAAGGCCTAGAATGAGTGGTGGTGTTCAGTTTTTGTCTCCCTCAGAAAAGTCAAGTCCCCTCATATCCAGCTGTCCCCACCAACTCCCTACTTCCAAATGTGCAAAAGATAAGAAAAATCTAACTTATTTTAAACCTACCTTTAATTTGTATCCTTTAACTCAAACTCAGACAGAGAAATTTTTTTTTTTAAAGATTTTTTTTTATTATTATTTATTTATTTGTCAGAGAGAGAGAGAGAGGGAGCGAGCACAGGCAGACAGAATGGCAGGCAGAGGCAGAGGGAGAAGCAGGCTCCCTGACGAGCAAGGAGCCCGATGTGGGACTCGATCCCAGGACGATGGAATCATGACCTGAGCCGAAGGCAGCTGCTTAACCAACTGAGCCACCGAGGCGTCCCAGAAAGAGAAATGTTAATTATATCATATTTACTATCAGTAGATAAAGCCCTATACTAAGTTTTGTTTCTCTAAGTTCCTCTTCAATAACATTGCTAGAAAATTGTTAGGGACAATTTTCTTCCCAAATGCATCAAATTTCCCCCTTATTCTTACCTGCATTACAGATGAAAAGGCTTTCTTCTCTCCTACAGTCTCCAATGCTTTATAGGTGGCACATAAGTAGAGAAGTTTAACTTCATCTTTTGCAGATGAGCTAAATTTGCTAAAAATCCATTTGAAGATCTTCTCAGCCTCATAGCTCAAAGAAGCACAAAGAAGGCCAAGACAGCAAGCACCCTCCTGTCTCAACTCCTGAAGCAATTTGCTACTGTGTTTATTTCAAAGCAAACAAAACAAAACATACAAAAGATTTAAGCTTTCAAAGATGACAAGAATGACACATTTTACAAAAGAATGTCTTCAACGATTTTAAGTTTTCTATTCGAACTACATAAAAGATTGAAATTTTATCTTTAAATATGCTCTTTACTTTCTCTATCCCACAATGCCCAAAAGTACCTTTGTTAGACATTAGATTTTCTTTTACGGAATCAATTATTCACAAACAGTAAAGAAAGGCCCAGAAATACTAAAAATCAGGCTTCACATTCCATCTCAAGCTACAGTAAATAATCCACAGAAAAAGGCAGCAACAAGGATCAGATAAAACACACTACAAATACTACATACGATGTAATGTTCAGTAGGTAAGGACTATAAAACAAGAAATGGTACTAGTTAAAGCACAACAAACTTAACAGGATAACAGTATTGATTTAAGTATATTAATAACTAACACTATAAAATGAGACCATCAAAAAGCAGTAAATTTCGTGACCTGCTGAGATGAGTTTTTGGTGCTTTCCAACACTGCAATTCTTGAAGAACAGACTGCACACCTTTGTGGAGAACCCCAGTAGCCTCGTAGAGCAGGTGGTGTGAATCCACTGTTGCCCAAAGAAGGAAGCTCCCTTTCACCTCTATTCTCTAAGCAGTTTCAAAGTTCTCTAGTTTACAAAAGTTAAGTGCATTCATTCATGCCTGCATTAAGAGTTTATGGCATTCCACAGGTCAATGCTCAATTACTCAGTCATGTTGACAAATTAGAGAAAAAAAAAAAAAAAAAAAGGAAAGGAGAAAAAAAAGGCATTTCCTTTCAAGTGGAATCCATTTGTATTCAATGGTAATTGATATATAAATACTTTAACATAGATAAAGATGGCACAGAACCCAGCAAAATATTAAGTAGATATTCATAAGTGAAGCCACTGATGGGTTTATCTTCTTGTGCATTTTTAAATAATTTCTAAAAATATATTTTAAAGTTTTAAAATTGCCCATTGGTTACTTACCTTTCATTAAGCACATCATGTACAGCAGCCAAGATATTATCCAATTGTTTAACTAGTACCTTAAAAAAAAAGTATAAAAAACTTCAAATTCCTATACTTTCAATAATACTGTACACTTTCTTACTCGTGTTCCCCTCCAAATTCTAATCAAACAGCACACCTTCCTTTTCTTATTATTCCCAGTCCACAATTAGCATGTATCAGTGTTACAAGTTTCCTTTCAGATTCTAAAAGTTTCTCCACCCTATGCACTGCCATGATCATCAATGGAAAAAAAATAAACTCAAAAAGCCGGTTTTATTTATTACTCTGAAATACACTACGTGATGGACTGATAGATGAAGAGGTGAAGAGATACAAACAAAGCAACATGATAAAATGTTAATGACAGAATTTAGATGGCAGACATATATTCAATTATCAATATAGATTCAAAATTTTTTCAAAAATTTCACTTGCTATATATTTGAACTTTTTCATAATAAAATAGGGGGGGAGACAGAAAAGCTGCCTTGAACCAAATATTGTTTGAGTCATCATACAATTCTCATTAATTTCTTCCTGCTCTATATCAAGTTCTTAATTTCACATTAGAATTACTCAGAGTGGAGAGAAATTTGTAACTGCTCCTGGACTTTTTTCTTTAAAGGATTTTTCTATTTATTTAGCCCTGGCCACCGACCATACCTACCCATGAACAAAATACATACACTGCAACCCCAATTTCACATATGAAAAACAAAGACACAGTCTGTCCCGGCATACAGAAAATAAAATTCTGAGGACAACAGAATGAATGTATTAAAGGTTAAAAGCACTTAATTGTAAAAGACACCAGTGTGGATCCACCAATGGCGGGTAAACTACACTCAGGGTCATCAAGTTCTCAATCATTATAACATAGGCCAAATTAACCTAGAATAAGGAATTCCTGTCATATTTCCTGAGAAGCAAAGCTTTTCCCTTCTTAAACCTCTCCAGACAGCATTATCTACTTTATTATGGAACAACATAAGTAATCAACATGTCCATACTGTACTTACCAGCTTGTTTTCTGGTTGCTGAATAAATTCTTTCAACTGCTTCACAGTAGCCAGTCTTCGGTCTCTGTCGTCTTCCCGGGTGATCCTCCGAAGAAGATTCGACAGTCGAGACTCATCAGAATAAGACATCGATCGCTCTTTGAAAATAAACATGTATAAACACAGAAGCTTTACAGCCCAAATATTTAAAAGTACATCAAAAATCACAGACCACTGAACAGTAAAACTTCAACTGAATGCAGGTCCCATCACACTTTTTTGTCACTATAAACCAAATTCCAGCAGATGCTACACACAAAGCAGACCCTGAAAAAGATAAACCTAAGCAAACGCGCATTCCAGGGGACCAGGTGAGAGGAAAAAGAAAGGCTTAGAAATTACTTTCTTCAGATTTGTTCCAAAATCTTTTCAACATTCAGGTAAATACCAGAAGTACCGGTAAGAGAAGTCTACAGGTTAGGGATAAAGTCTCAACCATGCAGAAAGAAGCTATATGTTTCTATTTCTCACTTGGTATCCAATGGAGGGAAGTCTCTTGTTCACATTAGCATTATTTTCCTAAGACAAAGTTTCTATGAACTGCAAATCACACATTCAGTTCAACAAATGTCTAATTACCACCAGCCATGTGCAAGGCATGATGCCACTAGAAAAGTGGCAAACCAGACTGTTCTGCCCTTTATTTTTTAATGACAAGAACAAGCAACAATGCTGAAACAATTGCCCATAAAAATACATTTAAGTACTAAATTTTTCTTTTTATATTTTCAGCTGTGCTATGTAATGATTAACCAATGTACAGTAAAAACAAACCACATTAAAGAGTCTGATAGTTTCATGTCTCCCTAAGCCATGGAAAAACTTAATAATAAAAGGAATTACAACATCTGAGAGAAGGAAAATGATTCTTTTTTAAATCCCTAGCCCACTGAGTATTTCAGTAAAGATGGATACTGAAAATGTCATTAGGTTACAAGCCAGGTAATCTATGCTATATTTACAATTCTTCCACTAGCAAACTACTTAATTCTGAGCCTCAGAGGAGAAAGAACTGGACATTATCTCTGGACTCACTTTCTAGCTTCTATCGTACCAAAATCAAGGGCTTCAAACACTCTTAAGAAACAGCACAGCGGGGCGCCTGGGTGGCTCAGTTGTTAAACATCTGCCTTCAGCTCAGGGCATGATCCCAGGGTCCTGGGATCGAACCCATGTGTTGAGCTCCCAGCAACACAGGAGGCCTGCTTCTCCCTCTCTCACTTCCCCTGCTTATCTCCCCTCTCTTGCTGTGTCTCTCTCTAGATATATACATATTAAATAAACAAATAAAATCTAAAAAACAAACAAACAAAACAGCCTTTGACTAGTGGATCCACTTCTGAGAATTTATCCAAAAAAATTCATTTTTTAAAAGCCATATGCAAAAAAAAAGCACCTATGTGCACAAAAATATTCACCAAGATACACACAACACACACATATACATACACACCCTCATGAAAGCAAATGGTCATAAAGTAAACATATCCGAAGAGTGACTACATCCAACAAAGTATATAAATCAGAAATCCTGATTTCATGCTTAGCTTTACCAACAAAATAAATTTCTCTTTTAGAAAACTAATGATCACTACCTCTAATTCCGACATTCAAGGCACTTTACCTATACAGTTAGGCTGTGTGATAAGGCAGAAGGTGGTTATCAGCCTCTTTAACTTTACAAAAGCATCCACATCATTTATACGGAAATCCCCAACAGACCCTGGAGTTCAAGGACTTTGCTTTTGCTGCAGGAAGAGCCCACCACACACTAGACATTCATTACCCACTATGATCAGGAAAATTGTTTCTTTCAACTTATCTAGTCTTCAAATCTTACTTTAATTCTCTAGAAAGTGTACTCTAAAAAAGTATTTAAACCTTTCCTGTGAGAATTTAGTCTAAGAAACAGTTTACAGGTGAAAGAATGTGAACAATTATCACCTGTACATGTTTTTCAACTCAAAGTAAACAAACCAACTCATGTGTGCAAAAGCATTAGTAAGAAATATGGCGTCCAGGAAAAAGGGGTGCAGGTGTTCATAGAGCAATACAAATGTGGAGGCATTTGTGACTGGCCCCCAGTTTGCCCAATCTTACCCTGTGATTTCCTCATGTCTTTGATGGCTAACGCACGACTGCCATGCTGAATACTGGTGAACTCAGGGCTGGTCACATTGTTAACCCTCAGCTCTTGCCCCAACGACTTCCGACCATAAGTATTTTCCCCAGATCCTCCATTGACACTGTAGCCACCTAAAAACAGCAACATTTACCTTACTTTAATAGGGCTCTTTGCTTTACTCAATCAATTTCTGACAGTTCAGGACCATACTACCCACATACAGCCTTTCTTCTCCTATACTTCCCTTGTGCTACCTGTTTTGAAATCATCTTGTTTTCATTTTGTTCATCCGCAGAAGATAAGAGAAA
This sequence comes from Enhydra lutris kenyoni, assembly GCF_002288905.1. Classification (NCBI taxonomy): domain Eukaryota; kingdom Metazoa; phylum Chordata; class Mammalia; order Carnivora; family Mustelidae; genus Enhydra; species Enhydra lutris. The sequence goes on along the minus strand of NW_019154129.1, from coordinate 1,498,420 downwards.
TGTAATTGCACTTTAAAAACTTTTAGAAGTCTAGAGGAGAAATAGTGGTTAGGAGACTACTTTGCCTTTGTGATATTTCGGGTGACAAGGAAACTGCCTATGTATATTATAATGTACGAAAATTTTAAAATTTTTTTAATGAAGGGAGTAAACTTAAGAAGTTTCAAAAACAGCACTGTACTTAAATACTTATATTTTAAAAATATTAAAAGAAAGAGAGAAATAGGGGAGAAAAAGAGAGGGAAAGAGGAAGCAAGGGAAAGGCTGGTACGTTAAAAACCCAAAACAACAATAAAGGAACATATATACCCTTTTCGTCATTCTGTATGTCAGTGTGGACTCTGGTATCATCGTGCCTTTGCCGAGACACCACAGCTGAATTTGAAGGTTGCAGTCCATAAGAAGAAGACCCACCCCGATCTCTGGATGAAGAATATTTTAAAGTATCTGGGTCGGCTGATGCACTATCAGTTCTGCAAAGAAAGAAGAATATAAGATTAAACTTTAAACAAATATTTTCATAACCCAAATCATAAATCTTTTATTCAAGCCTCTCCTACCACTCTAATTTTTAAATCATTACTATTAATAAATAAGCACTCCAATTACTAATAAGTCTTTGAAGAGGGAAAGGATTGTCAGTGAATGAAGAAATGCCAGGTTTTTAGCCCTTTCTATTCTACAGACCCATTAAGATATATGGATAACTACCAGGATTAGAGTGACCAACTCATCTTTTGTGTTCAAGAGTTAATAATTTTAGCAATGGAAATTCCATGTCCATGAACCTCCCCCCCCCCCCCCCACTTTCAGTCCAAGGTAAACCAAGACATTTGATCACCCTGGTCCAGGATTCTCTTCACATGATTTGATAAAAGGAATCATTCTTCTTCAGCTCTCCTACCAGGAGAGGTGGTCAGTGGAAAAATTACAGTATTCCCAGGCATAAAAATAAAAAGCACTGGCAACATACAAGGGAGGGGCAATGTGGCATATTCTCTCTCTCTCTCTCACCTGAATTTCTAACTTTTGGGGGATTATCTGGTGGGAAAGGAAATTATAGAATGATTTGAAAGCAAACTTGATAGGATATAAAAACACTTTAGTTAGAAAGTAAGATTATTTTAATGTATTGGAGACTTCACTGAAGATTCCTTAACTACAGAGACTATCAAAATTATAAAAAGTGAGAAAAATAAAAATAAAATATCAGGAATCCAATAAAGCTGAATTGGAAGGCTGCAGTCCATTATCTATTTAAAAGTCAAGTACTGTGAAGAATAATCCCTGATACTCAGCCATTAACAAACAAGTGGTACAGCTCCAGGGTAAAACTAGTCCTTATCCTTATCTAAGGATCAGTTCTATGCCTCATTAGGACAACCAGGAGCTGAGTTTCATTAATTTTTCAGGAGCCTTATTTTTCCCACCATCAAACATAAAGCATCAAGAAATAAGACAACACTATATGAAAAATACCATATGAAAAATACCAAGAGAAAAGCTTCTCTCCTGTTGATGCTACTACTGAGAGGAACAACTTTCTGGAAAAAATCACTTTTATGGTATGTACTAAAAAGAAGGTTCAAAAGGTTCTGAACCCACAATTATATGGGAAACTTTAGGACACTGGCAAAAGCAGAAACGAGCCTATTCCTCAATCCTTGTGATTCCTTCCTCTTATAAAAAATGACTTCAGTGTTTGTTTATATATTTCAATTTATCATTTTTTCTTTGCCTCCACTCACAAAAATTCTGAACGTGAAACTTAGCATAAGCTCGGTCAGACAACCTGGTCTATACTTACTAAAACCACTGTTAATACAGAAAGCAAACAATAGGTCCAATTAAACTTGGATAAGTGGCACAAATCTAAATTATTCCTAAAGGCTCTCAATTGCAAACGTGGTAAAATTCCATGATCCTAGCATATGAAAATAACTAAGGCTCCATAATGGAGCCTCTTCTTCAAACATCTAGGGTTCACTTGTCAAGAAAGCTCAGTATTTCCAATAGGTGAAAAAATATAACTTTTGGAATTTCAAAAAAAAAAAAAAAGTATGAGAACTTTTTTCTAAGCATACTGAATCTATAACCATTTAAGTACCATTAACACTAAATGGAGCATGACAGCTTTGTAAAAAATGAATGTAATGGCACCTCCCATGTTTCTAAAAATAGCACATTTAATGTGTATGTACAATAAACCTAACATACCATAAATTTCTGGACAGGAAATGAAAAATAAAAAAGGGCTTAAGAGTTTCTCTGACAGATTCTGAACCTGTCTATATGTATGACACCTAACTGAACCTGGTTAAGTAAGCTGCTAGCAAATGAATGCATACAAGGTAATGAAAATCTACCAGTATCTAAATGTCTGAATTTCCTGCTTAAATTATGTTTATTTATCACATATACTACTCTTACTACTAAGAGTTAAGTATAAGAATCATTTTTTTGGGGGCACCTGGGTGGCTCAGTGGGTTAAGCCGCTGCCTTCGGCTCAGGTCATGATCTCAAGGGTCTTGGGATCGAGCCCCGCATCGGGCTCTCTGCTCAGCAGGGAGCCTGCTTCCTCCTCTCTCTCTGCCTGCCTCTCTGCCTGCTTGTGATCTCTGTCTGTCAAATAAATAAATAAAATCTTTAAAAAAAAAAAAATCATTTTTTTGGTGACATAGCTGTAAACACAAGGCAGCAGAGAATATGGATTAAAAAAAGATTTGGCTCAAATCCCAGCTCCAACACAGAAAAGTTAAGTGGGACTTTGTACAAGGTAATCTCCAAGCCTCAGTTGTTTCTTGCGTAAAATGGGGAGAATACCTATCTCACTGTAAAGTTGTTGTGAGGCTTAAATCAGATACTAAATTCTTAAGAAATACTTAACTTACAGGGTATGCTCAAAGTTACAAAAACCCTGGGGCACACCTGGGTGGTGCAGTCAATTAAGTGCCTGATTTGGTTTTAGCTCGGGTCATGTTTTCAGAGTTCTGAGATCAAGCCCTACATCGGGCTTTACACTGAGCAGACAGTATTCTTAAGATGCCTCTCCCTCTGCCCCTCCTCCCGTGTTCTCTCTCAAATAAATAAACAAATCTTAAAAAAAAAAAGTTATTAATACCATAATAATAAATAAACAAATCTTAAAAAAAAAAGTTATTAATACCATAATACTAAACTGGAAGATTTCCAGTCTAACAGACAAATAATATATAAGCAGCTCAAGAGCATAGGAATACAACCAAAACAAGTTTTCATACCCAATATGGTTTTAAGTTCTTCAGTGAAGAAATTAAGCAATCTCCTACCAACAAATCCATTTCTATCTACAAAAGCACTTGATTTCAAACTAAACTGGAAAAAAAGAAAAAAAGAATGGGAACAACTTCCCAATTTATTAGAAATACAGGTTTTTAAATCCCATGAGTTACGAACACCAAGTGTTTCCCCCCACTCAGAGTTTGGGTTTTCAGAAATATAACAACAACAAAATCACTAGGGTTAGAACTAGTCTCAGAACTGTCTAAAACTCACCAGTTGCCACATTCTTTTAAAACAAACTAATCAAAACATTTCCAACCAAAATTCAAGTTATAGGTAGTCTGAACCCAAGAGCACAAAATGGTTCCGCATTTATATGAAATCTTGATTTTTTTAAATATCAAGACTACTAAGGTCTCAAAAAAAGTCAGTACCAGGCTGTTAGCACCACCACCACCACCCAGTCCAAGAAATAGAAAACTGTTAACGAACGGAAATGAGCACTTAAAATGAGGCAATCAAAGGCACAAAAACCAGATTTGAATTCAAAGAGGCAGGTATAAATGTTAAGCCAGTTATAAGGGCTGAAAAAGCTATCATCTGCCAGAATTAGTGTCTGTTTAGTGATAAGAAAAAATGTATCTGTTAAAACTAAGAATCATACTAGCAAGGATCAAAAATACCTCCACAGCCCCTTTAATATTCTAAAAATATTATGGAGAGAGAGAGAAAAAAAAAAAAGAAATGCATAAATTTCCCCCAAATGATTAAAGTGAAGTTAAAGCCTGATGTACATGCCACATGAGAGGTAAGTTTCTAAAGCTCATACCTCAAAAATCGCATACTGTATAATATGGAGCCTTTGTGATGTTTTGCATCAAGTCAATCTGTAAGACAGTAGTTACAATATTAGTGAAGACAGTGGGTTAAAACATTTGTTGTTCAAACATGAAGCAAATATCATTCATGGGTTAGGTGCTTTTAGTCGTACTATGGCCCTCTAGGGTTCATATGTTGAAGCAAAAATTGAGATGGAAAGCCACTCTGCTTAAGGTGGCAACCAAAAAACTTTTTAGTACATAAGAGAATTTAAATGTTAACTGTAACATACAAATCACATGCAAATATAGTCACCGCTCATTTAGTTACCTATTCTCATTGTATTGAAAATGTAATAAATCTGAGAGGCCATTTATTTTGAATGACCCAAATCCTCAGACCTCACATCGACAATCCACCATGTGCTAGGAAATGCAGTATCTCCTGGCTACATGTGGTCTCATCCAGTTCATGTAAGCACTAAAAGGCAACCCTCCCGCCCCCCCCCCCCCGCCAAAAAAAAAGCACCACTCTGGAAATATTAAGTTAGGGAATTCCCTATGAGGAAGCATTTCCATAAAGCACCCCAAAATGACTTGATGCAAACAGCACACCTAGTGGTGCCACTGGAATAAGCATCATATTGCTTCAAGTTGCTTTTAACTAGGCTTATTAAGGGATTTTTGCTCTGACGGTGAGATCTAATTGGTAATGGATATCAACCAGGAAATGAGATTTGCACTTGAGCCAATGAGGTGGGAATGCATTTACTCTCTAAAGCAACGGTGCGCAAAAATATGTCTCTGTCATAAAGCAGCTGTAGAATATGCTGTGAGTTTTTCATTACTAACAGTTAATACCACTTGAAAAGGATTTACCTTGTAGAAATAAATTCAAGGTCATCCCTATGATGCCTGTTACTCACCTGGATTCAGATATGCTTTCATGAAGAATAGAAGAAAAGTGAAACTATGCTCTAAAATATGAATCTACGGCTAAAAAATTCATTCAGGAGGCTCGTGGACTTCATTATTCAAAACTCTTCCCACAAGAGAAAATGTGAATTCAAATTTATTAAAACAGAACTGAACCACCATGCCAAAATTATGAGTTTATATCAGTTTTGCAACACTGAAATATTAAGTTAACATAATTTCTTGATGAAACTTCCTTACCTACTTAAGTGTATATAATACCAAATCTTAATGATTTATGGGTTCTTTGTTAGCAATTTTCAATCACTAATCAAACTCAACTAAACAGAGATTTAGTGAGACTCAAATATGTAGACTCAAAATATTAAAATGTAGACTCAAAATATTAAAATACATTTAACTATGTTTGTAAAACTGTAAATAATTTCACCAACACCATAGGAGGTCTGTCTGGCCTTTACCCTCGGCTTCTGGAAGGTAATCTCTGAAGTCCTAGAATGTGACACCTAATAAAAGTGTCCTTATTCATCTGGGGGTTTTGGGCCACACCAGAACATGTAACAATGTGATTTATGAGGGTGAAGGGGCTCTGAATCCCAAGGACCAATTCAACCTCCAAAAGGGCTGGAAACTAAGTTCACGCATGTAGGCAGTCAGTCATGTAGTCCCAATGAAAAACCCTAAACACCAATGCTGGGGCAAGCTTCCATGCTTGATAATACTCCATACGTACTGTGTATCACACATCAACACCAGAAGAGTAATACTGTGTTCATGACTTCACAAGGAAAGGACAATTGGAAGCTCCACATTTGAAACTTTCCTGGACTCTTGCTATACGTGGGCTTTTAGCAGTAGCTGATTTCAATCTGACTTTTAGCTGTAATAAACTGTAACCATGAGTAGAACAGTTTTCAATGAGTTCAGCAAGTCATTCTGGTGACTTATCCAACCTACGAGTATCCTTGGGGACCCCTAAACTTGGAACTGGTATCAGAAGTAAGGCTGGTCTTATGGACTATGTTCCACTAACTCTGCATCTATATTTTAAATCACTGAATATGCTTTAACCCAAAATTTTAAAGATTGTAAATTTTTTTTAATAACATCTTAAGCAAAAATAGTAAAGATCTGACTTCATTATAATTTCCCTTCCAAGGAATCTCAAACACACCCTCTATTAATTGACCTCTAACCATATTAACCAGAAGGGACAAACAAAGCAACTCTAGGAGAGTACTATATTAGATTTTAAGCTTTGCTTCACGTGCACAATTGTCCTCAGTGTAAAGGTTGGTCAACGTGCCACCCCCAGGTAGTTCTCAGACTACAAATGGGTCTTCAATACTTGCTTAGACCATGTATACTTGCTTAGACCATGCTTCCCTAGCCAGTGTTCTCTCCTTTCCAAAACAGTTTTCAAACTTTTTGCACCTTCCTCTTTCCCCAGCTCTTCCACATTCATGGTACATGACCTTCCACATTCCTGCTTCCTAAAAAATGCAAGCCATTCTTCTATAGCACTCTCAATAATAAGGGCTAGCAGTTTTGAGCTCCTACCATATCTGATAAGCAAATGAGCCAAGCAGTTTACATATATTTAGTACTTCATCTTTAACATCATCCTCTTATGATCATTAAAGACCATAAATTACCATCTTACACATGACATAAGATTCCATAACTGACCAAAAGCTGCACTTCTAGTAAAAAAACAGCAAGAGAACTCAGATTCATTTAACTTTCAAGTTCTTGAGCACTCCACCAGAGCCTGCCAACTTCCTTCCAGTAAACCCAGAAATTTACCCACATGTTCACACACAGACGTTCTTCCCATCACCTTCACATCATGGAACAAGTAAATGTTCTATCTAAAGCAACGCTCTGAATCCATACGTTGCCCCTATTTTCTGAGGTATCCTGTGGATCTCCCACTTTGCTACTGCTCATCGCTTGGCCACACATGAGCACCCTGGAGTCTTTCAACAACAGAAAGTCAAAATCAGAATGCCTGGGTGCTCAGTGGGTTAAGCCTCTGCCTTCGGCTCAGGTCATGATCTCAGCGTCCTAGGATCGAGCCCTGCATTGGGCTCTCTGTTCAGCAGGGAGCCTTCTTTCCCCTCTCTCTGCCTGCCTTTCTGCCTACTTTTGATTTCTCTGTCAAATAAATAAATAAAATCTTCAACAAAAAAATGAAACTCTAGATCTTGGGGTCATGAGTTCAAGCCCCACAATTGGGGCACGGAGACTACTTTTAAAAAGGTGGGGGGAGGCAAAATTTTAATACCCTTTTTCCTTCTAATTCTCATTGTCTAGACTCTTCACAGCCACAACTCTTGGGAAAAATTTACCTTCCTTATCTTTGCTCACTTTTGAATTCACTGTAACCTGGGTTCCACCATCAGCACTTCCAATGAATCTGTTCCTGCCACAGTAGGAGCTTCCATTTGTGGCCTACTTGTCTCTAAAATTCCATAACCCCTTTTTAGTTTATCTTGCTCAATGTCCCCCAATGACTTACTTTAGACAACTGTCTACTCATACTCTCTCTCAATACCACTTTGCTTTTGGTTGGTTGGTTTTATAAGTAATTTTAATTCCAGTGACTCTCTCTTTTTCCCAGTCAAGTACTTTCTTCCTTCTTCACTTCCTTCTTTCAGCTTATAGTTCATGGTCTATCAGTTTAGTAACACTCTTGCCAATCCCCTTAACCTCCCTTAATATTTTTCCTCACACCAATCTGTTAAAACTCCAACCCTGGATAAACCCTAGTATCAATTATTCATCATCCCTAAGTAAGCCCCACATCCCCAGGTCCTCCAACAGTCATCTCCCATTCACTACATGCATTATCCAGACCTGCCCCATTTGGGGGTGGGGGTGGGGGGGATAATATATCTTTATTTCTCAAACTCAAAGCTTTAATTTCATCAATTTCTAATACAGTTTGCATTGACAAGTGATTTCACCTTCATCACATGAGAAGGTCAGTGACCGTCACACCAAAGAGGAAACCACCATATCTTGGGCATCACTAAGAAGTTAGTATTTTGAAGGCAAATCCAGAATGACAAAAAGCTTCCAATTCAGTCTAATGAGTACCTTACTCTTCATCTATATTAATTTGGAAATTACTAGATAAAGAATTTTCCTAAAACAACTATTTTATTTCTCCTTGGGGAAGGGGAGAGGAGGGTGTGGGGAGGATGGAGACCAGATTGCTTGAGTTTTAAAACAACCACATATCCGTATTATTTAATGACTTACTCTCCTAACCCCACTACACACACACACACACAGACACACACACACACACACACACACACACACACACACACACACACACACACACGAATTCTCTCACATTCTCTCTACGTCACTAAGAAAAAAAAAAAAAGACACCATCACATATCTGGACCCAATTCTAGGCCTTGAATGGGATTCCATCTACTTCCACCTTCTCTTAACTTTACCAATACCTTTTTCTCCTTTCCCATTGAACTGATTCTTCTCTTTACACACGTAAAATTTCCTGATGTCTCCCATTTAAAAATACAAAAACATATTTTTAAAAATATTAGAAAACAAACAGAAAAATTCCATCAATCCCACAAGACCCTCCACCAAACAATCTGCCATCACTCCGCAAACTAAGAGTTGTCCCTACTCCCCACCCTGTTTTTTCATCTTTACTGGCTCCTCAATCCACTGATCCAACTTCTGCCCCACTACAGCAAAACCAACTATGAGCCCAGGTTGCTAAACTCATACCTCAGGCTTTATCTTACTCATCCTCTCAGCAGCTTTCACAGGGCTGCTAAGTAGGGTTAAGCAGGTTGTGGCCTGCACGAAGGTGCCTTGCAGAGGAATGAGGTGGCCTGAATGAAAACCTCTTTTTAAAATTCTTACAATAACCCTCTATGCTGAGATCATGAGAATTCAAAGTAATCAAAGATTGTTCCCTCCCTTTGGTTTATGGGAGGAAGTACTCTGTATTTCTTCCTACCTGGTTCTACTTTCTCAGGAACTTCTGAGGGCTTGCTCAGCCTCCCCTACCAAACCCCAAAATCTTGAGATGTCTTGAAGCCTGACCCTAGGCTCTCTACTCTATCTCACTCAATCCATGCCGATGGCAATATTTACCACCTGTATGACATCAAATCCTAGATCTAGGCCTCCATCATTGATGTCCACTCCGAGATCCAGATCTACGTACCCAACTGTTTAAAAAACAACTCGGGGGGCGCCTGGGTGGCTCAGTTGGTTCAGCGACTGCGTTCGGCTTGGGTCACGATCCCAGGGTTCTGGGATCAAGCCCTGCATCGGGCTCCCTGCTCAGTGGGGAGCCTGCTTCTCCCTTTCCCTCTGCTGCTCTGCCTGCTTGGGCTCTCTCACTCTGTCAAATAAATAAATAAAATCTTGGGGTGCCTGAGTGGCTCAGGGGGTTAATCCTCTGCCTTCAGCTCAGGTCATGATCTCAGGGTCCTGGGATCAAACCCCCCCATCAAGCTCTCTGCTCAGCAGGGAGCCTGCTTCCCCCTCTCTCTCTGCCTGCCTCTCTGCCTACTTGTGATTTCCCTCTCTCTCTCTCTGTCAAATAAATAAATAAAATAAAATGAAATCTTTAAATAAATAAATAAATAAATAAATAAATAAAATCTTTAAAAAAACATCTTGGGGCACCTGGGTAGCTCAGTTGGTTAAGTGCTGCCTTCAGCTGAGGTCATGACATGATCCCAGGGTCCTGCATTAGGCTCCATGCTCAGCAGGGAGCCTGCTTCTCCCTCTCCTACTCCCCCAGCTTGTGTTCCCTCTCATTGTCTCTATGAAATAAATAATAAAAATCCTTAAAATAAATAAATAAATAAAAGTTCTAATGCCTCAAACGTAACTTGCTCCTTTCTACCTGGAATCCCCATTTTAATAAATGGTGCCATCATCTAACCACTACTTTCTAATAAATGGCACTATTTGATCAGACAGTATGCTTCCCACTTCCAGTTCTCATGTCTGTCCCATTTCTCCTCCACATTCCAAGATTAGCTTCATAAAACACAAATCTGGTATCCTCTCACTACCCTTATCATAGGTATGTACCTCACTTCCCTTTTTAGCTAAATCTCTACCAACCACCCCTTTTACACCCTTTGCCCCATCCATCCTAATCTTTCACTGCCACATAAAGAATCACCTTGCTCAGCCAGTCAGTCTGGAATGGCTTTGTCCTCACTCTTTGCTGACCCTAGCTTATTTCTCTTTATCCTCCACGCTTCAGCTTTCCTTTGAAAAGTTTCTGATTACCCTGAGTAGGGGTAGTAGTAGTCCTGCTATAGATGTGCTACCAGAGAACCCTAAGAGTTCCTTTAGCTCTTAAATTATATGAAAAGCTTATTTAAAGATTTTTTTTTTTTTAATTTGACAGAGAGACAGTGAGAGAGGAAATACAAGCAGGGGGAGAGGGAGAGGGAGAAGCAGACTTCCTGCTGAGCAGAGCCTGACACAGGGGTCAATCCCAGGACCCTAGAATCATGACCAGAGCTGAAGGCAGAAGCTTAGTGACTGGGCCACCCAGGGACCCCATTGAGAAGCTTATTTAAACGTGTTCTGCCAGGAGACTGTAAATAGCAGAAGGGCAGGAGACTCTCACTGCTGCGTATCATGTACTCCCAAGTGCCTAGATGACACAAATTACTTGCTGACTAAACGATCGCCCATTACCATAACTGAGGCCTTTCTCTCAACTGTGGAATACAGTTCCCTAACCTAAATGAACACTTACTTTTCTTCACCCCACACTTCCTCTCCAAAGCAGTCTATCAGAATCAGTATTTTCTTGATCATTTGCTACAAGAGCATCAACTAAGAGCTAATACTCCAAAAGGTGAACTAAGATGGTTCCAACCCTGTAAGAATTTATAATCTAGAAAGAAAAGAACTGTAACGCCAGTTGAAGTCCCAATTAGGAGTATAAAACGCTCTGGAATTTCAAAAAAAAAAAAAAAATCCCATTATCCAGCTCCTTCCTCCAACTCTCAAAGTATGTACCACACTCTGCACTTAGTACTTAAATACTAGCTTCAATTTGCTTGCTTGTTTGAGATGTTAGCAGAGGGTACTATCTTACACCATACACTTTCATAGGGAAAAGAGAAAAGCATAGTGGTTGCAGCACCGAGAAGGGAGGGGTACAGACAGACTAGATGATGATCTTGGTTCAATTAATTACAATTATTTAAATTAATTACAATTACTTAAATTACAATTATTTAAGTAAAAATTAGTCTTCTACATTAAACTTCCCTACTAAAATGTGATCTGTGCAAATGGTCTTTTTTTTTTTTCTTTAAGATTTTATTTACTTTTTTGAGAGAGAGAGAATGAGAAAGAAAGGGAGAGCATGAAAGTGGGGGGAGGCAGAGGGAGAAACAGACTCCCTGCCGAGCAAGGAGCCTGATGCAGGACTCATGCCGGGACTTCAGTATCATGACCTGAACTGAAGGCAGTCGCTTAACCCACTGAGCCACCCAGGCACTCCTGTACATATGATCTCAAGAGTAACTTTTATGGGGGCGCCTGGGTGGCTCAGTGGGTTTAAGCCTCTGCCTTCAGCTCGGGTCATGATCCCAGGATGCTGGGATCAAGTCCCACATAGGGCTCTCTGCTCAGCAGGGAGCCTGCTTCTACCTCTCTCTCTGCCTACTGCTCTGCCTGCTTGTGATCTCTGTCAAATAAATAAATAAAATCTTTTTTTAAAAAAGAGAGTAACTTTCATAGGGGTGCCTGTGTGGCTCAGTTGGTTAAGCATCTACCTTTGGCTCAAGTCATGATCTTGCGGTCCTGGGATGGAGCCTGGCATCAGCTCCCTACTCAGCAGGAAGTCTGCTCCTCCCCCTTTCTTTCCCCCTATTTGTGGGAACATGCACACACATGGTCTTTTTGTATCTATCTCAAATTAAATAAATAAAATCTTAAAAAAAAAAAAGAGTAACTTGTATGGACACAGAAAAGCCATCAAAATTAGAAAGGGCTGGTCTCAGCAATATATTTAAATAAATATAAATTCTGAATTTTTATTTTATAAAAATAATTTTTATAAAAATAAGCACTTTAAAAGCCTTATTTTTATCGCATCAAAGGGCACTCTCAACAGAGTGAAAAGACAACTCACAAAATCGGCAAATGTTTGCAAATCATATATCTTCCAAGAGTCTAATATCCAAAATATATAAAGAACTCTTATAACTCAACAAAAAGACAATCCAATTTTTTAAATGGGCTAAAGATTTGGACAGCTGTATTTCTCCAAAGATAGACAGTCAATAAGCACATGAAAAACTGCTCAACATCATTAGTGATTAGCAAAATGTAAATCAAAACCATACTGAGAAATCACACCCACTAGGACAGTCATAAATTAAAACAAAAAAAAAGAAAGAAAGAAAGAAAGAAAGAAAGAAAAAAACTTACCAGTGCTGCAAATATACTGAGAAAATGATATCTTCATATATAACTGATGGGAATGTAAAATGGTACAACCACTTTAGAAAAACTTGGCAATTCTTCAAGTTAAGCAAAAAATTACCATTTGACCCTGCAAATCCGCTCTTAGGTATATGCCCAAAAGAGCTGACAACAGGTCTTCTCACAAAAACGTGTATGTGAATGTTCACCACAACACTATTTACAATAAACTAAAGGTAGAAACCCAAATGTCCATCAAAAATGTGGTATATCCATACAATGGATTCCATATGATTCCATAAAAAGGAATGAAGTATTGATATCTGCCACAAGGTTGTGACAGGTATGAACCTTGAAAACATTACGCCAAGTGAAAGAGGCCAGAAACAAAAGACTACACTGCATATGATTCCATTTACATAAAATATCCAGAATAGGTAAATCCATACAGAAAGTAGATTTATGATAGCCAGGGGCTGAGAGAAGGGGAGAATAGGAAGTGACGACCTAAAGGGTACTGAGTTTCTGTCTGGGGTGATGAAAAGTTCTGGAACTAGACAGTGGTGACAGTTGCACAATATCATGAATGTACAGCTGACCCTTCCTTGAACAACACAGATTTGAACTGGACCAGTCACTCACATGCAGATTTTTTTTTTACAATACATACAGCACAGTACTGTAAATGTACTTTCTCTTCCTTATGATTTTAACATTTTTTCTCTATTTTATTGTAAGAATACAGTAAATAATACATACAACGTACAAGGTATTTGTTAAGTGACTACTTGTATTATTGTAAGGCTTCCAATCAACAGCTGGCTATTAATGGTTAAGTTTCAGGGAAGTCAAAAGTTATACGAAGTTTTTGAAAGGGGGCAGGGGGAGGTGTCAGCACCCCACCTCCACACTGTATAAGGATCAACTGTACTTGGTACACTATATTGTAAAAATGGTAACTTTTATGTGCATTTTACCACAATTTTTTTAAAAATTTAAGACATTCTTGAAGCACCTGGGTGACTCAGTTGGTGGAACATGCAACTCTTGATTTTGGGGTCATGAGTTCAAACCACACAGTAGGTACAGAAATTTCTCAAGAATTAAAAAAAATTTTTTTCTTTTTTAGAGATTTTATTTATTTGAGAAACAGAGAGCACAAGCAGGGAAAAGTCAGGCAGAGGGAGAAGCAGGCTCCCCAGTGAGCAGGGAGTGGATCCCAGGACCCTGGGATCAAGACCTGAGCCAAAGGCAGACAGTTAACTGACCAAGCCACCCAGGTGTCCCCCACCACCCCCTTGCCAAAAAAAAAAAAAATCCTTTAAAAAACTTTATGGCAGGGATACCTGGGTGGCTCAGTGGGTTAAAGTCTCTGCCTTCAGCTCAGGTCATGATTCCAGGGTCCTGGGATCAAGCCCCACATCGGGCTCTCTGCTCAGCAGGGAGCCTGCTTCCCTTCCTCTCTCTCTCTGCCTACTTGTGATCTTTTTCTGTCAAATAAATAAATAAAATCTTTTTAAAAAATGTATGGCAGGGGCGCCCGGATGGCTCAGTGGGTTAAAGCCTCTGCCTTCGGCTCAGGTCATGATCCCGGGGTCCTGGGATCAAGCCCTGCATCGGGCTCTCTGCTCAGGGGGGAGCCTGCTTCCTCCTCTCTCTCTGCCTGCCTCTCTGCCTGCTTGTAATCTCTGTCTGTCAAATAAATAAATAAAATCTTGAAAAAAAAAAATGTATGGCATTCTTGAAAAGATCAAATTATAAGGGGGGGGGGAGCAGAAGTTATCAAGGGCTGAGAGTCGAAGCTGACTACAAAGGGACACCAGGACATGTTCTGGGATGGAACTATTCTACAGCTTCACTGCAGTGGTCACGTTTGTATTACATGCATCTGTCAAAACTCAAAAGAACTATACAGCATGTAAATTATAACTCGATAAATCTGACTTTTAAAAAACTTTTTAGGGGCGCCTGGGTGGCTCAGTGGGTTAAGCCTCTGCCTTCGGCTCAGGTCATGATCTCAGGGTCCTCGAATTGAGCCCCACATCAGGCTCTCTGCTCAGCGAGGAGCCTGCTTCCCCCTCTCCCTCTGCCTACCTCTCTGCCTACTTGTGCTCTGTCAAATAAATAAATAAAATCTTTTTAAAAAAATAAATAAAAATTAAAAAATAAAAAACTTTTTAAAAAGATTTTATTTATTTATTTAGAGAGAGAGTGCGCACAAGTGAGAGGGAGGGGCAGAGGGAGAAGCAGGCTCCCCGTGGAGCAGGGAGCCCCATGCAAGTCTGGATCCCAGGACCCTGGAATCATGACCTGAGCTGAAGGCAGACGCTTCACCGACTGAGCCACCCAGGCACCCCAATAAATCTTGACTTTAAAGGAAACAGACCTTTACAGTAAAGGTATAAAAGATAAGGGAAAGGCAGTTTATTTACTTTTAATATTCAGTATTTCAGGTCTTATATTGCCTATAATATTTAACCATTTTAATGGAAAAGCAAAACGTGGCACCAACTTTAAGTCACTGTGCTTTCCAATGAAACCAAAGACTGTTAGCATCTGAATTAATTAATCAGGCCTAAGGACTGTAACTTAAAGCTCAGAAAGGATTAACCTAGCCAAGGTACAGAAAGAAACAAAACAGCCCTTATATCAATAAAAGAGAACTGTTACCAACATTAACAGTAAAAAATTCTAAATTCCTCGCAAAACAGCAATTTCACTCTATCCAGGCCTGAGAAATACATAAGATAGTCCCTATAGCACTTTATTTTTTTTTTAATTTTTATTTATTTATTTGTCAGAAAGAGAGAGAGAGAGAGCACAGGCAGACAGAGTGGCAGGCAGAGGCAGAGGGAGAAGCAGGCTCCCCACAGAACAAGGAGCCCGATGTGGGACTCGATCCCAGGAGGCTGGGATCATGACCTGAGCCGAAGGCAGCTGCTTAACCAACTGAGCCACCCAGGCGTCCCAGCACTTTATTTAAGAAAGAAATGCACAAAAAGAAATGTACTATAAATTCTTAATATTTTATTGCCTACCCATTTTGACAGCTTTCAAAATTGTTCTTATTAATTCTTATTAACTGACCACCGAGACAGCACCAGAACATTGTTGTAGAAAAAGTCAAACTACTAAAGTGGGTAAAATCAGAAAATCACTGGCTGAGACAGAGACACGAGAAATCTACTCCTAATTTAAGTATACCAAGGTTCTGTACTTCAACTAGCATAAATTCCTACCTTACCAGGTATTAAGAATATTTGCAGTTATAAAAACTGGTATGCTTTCAATCTCCAATACAAATGTGAATTCAGGATTCAGTATTTAACAGAAATAATGTTGTTTATGTTAAATAATAGTTCACCTAAAGGCTCATGAATCTAAGGCACCATGTTAATTTGACTCACTTTCTCCTGGCCTTTATTTTTAACCTAAGCTAGCTGAGTGCCTTAAAAAGAAACCCTGCTTGAGCTCCCATTTGTATCGCTTATCTTCCTCTTTTGTCAGCAAGTCCTGGAAGTACTTTAGAAACGTCCCATTCAGCCTGGAAAATTGCCAAGATTGAAAGGAAATCTCTTACTCCATGACCTCCCTAGCAGAGAAAGGACAAAAAGACAGAAAGTCTACAAAGAAACCTGTCCACCTCTTCACCCACACCCCCTAGGTTCTCCAGTTAAATGCCAAACATAGTCCCCCTTAGGACAGAGAAGGTTAGAGACAGATGATCACTAACAGTTTACTATAGAAATCCCAAAAGGAAGAGTCTTGAAACCAAACTGGGACTCTGTAAGCAAGGAAAGGCAGAGTGTTTTAGCAGTATAAAAACGTGCGCAACCATCTTTAAAAAAATCCTGAAAACAGGCAAATACTGACTGTAGAGTTATTCAGATAAAGTTCCTCTAATAGACTCAAACATATCCCCAAGGGACTGACATGCTTGTGAGATTCTCCAAAAATTACATTAAATCTTCCCTTTAAAAATAATCCTAAAAGGCACTGTAGTTTCTTTTAAATACAAAGGTACTACGTAACAGGTAAACATCATTACAATTTTTTGAGGTGACACTGTCAAGAAAATGACATGGTTGCCAAGAATCACTTGTAATACGTTAAGAAAAAACAAATATTATGCAATTTAGACATACATACTTCTAAAGAAAAGTATTATCAAGTTAGGCACAACTGCCACAATGGTAGAATATACCCTACAAATCTTGGGCATAGTCAAGCTTTTAGGGTATCAAAAGAGCAATATTCTACCATGCAGCCCTTGACATGCAACGTTATCTTAAATATAATAGCAATTATGGAAAAGACACTTAATGAATTTCATAGTCCACACCAGTAAATTCCATTTTTTTTTTTTTAAGATATTACTTACTCATTTGACCAAGAACGCACACATGGGCACGAGCAGGGGGAGCCACAGGCAGAGGGAGAGGGAGAAGCAGGGACCCCACTGAGCTAAGAGCCTGCCGCAAGGCATGATCCTAGCACTCCGGGATCATGACCTGAACAGAAAGCAGACCCAACCTACTGAGCCACCCTGGCACCCCTCCACACTAGTAATTCTTAAGATGAGGAAGAAACTAACAGAAGTATCTTCAGGACATTCTCAAATTATACACATGACCTCTGCCCCAGTCCTCTTAAAAAAATAAATCTATCTTAAAGAAGAATCTAAGGGGTGCCTGGGTGGCTCAGTGGGTTAAAGCCTCTGCCTTCGGCTCAGGTCATGATCCCAGGGTCCTGGGATCGAGCCCCGCATCCGGCTCTCTGCTCAGCAGAGAGCCTGCTTCCTCCTCTCTCTCTGCCTGCCTCTCTGCCTACTTGTGATCTCTGTCAAATAAATAAAATCTTAAAAAAAAAAAACGAACAAACAAATAAAAACTTTATTTCTAACTTTACCAACATTGAACTGAGACAACGGGTGGACTTTTAAATGGACTCTGATTCCTTTCAACAGCCCCTGTAACACCTGTTTAAGACCCAGTTCCTTAGGTCTCCTGATGTGCGATGGTAAAGAAACATACTACCTGTAATCAGAGGTAAATACATATGGTAAACTCTACTCCTTAAGCATTGGGACCTTTGTTTTAGGAGTGATCTTGAAATAACCACTTCCTACTATTTAAATATAAATAAACAGAAAGATCTTGTAAGTAAATCTCAAAAGATATGGCCTCCTAAATCAATCAGCTGGGAAGATTACTTTTCAAATTAATCACACTATTCTTTTAACTGTAGGAAAATTCATTAAAGGAAGACAGATTTGGTTACGAAACGTACTAGCAAGCAGCAATCAAATGCTGGGAAACAGTGTCCCCACTGTGCTCAGCAGTAACAAGAAACATACTGAGGTATTTAAAAGTATTTAGCCTTGGGGCACCTGGCTGGTTCAGTTGGTGGAGCCTGCAACTCTTGATCTCAGGGTTGTGGGTTCCAGTCCCACACTGGGTATAGAGATTACTTAAAAAAACAAAAATTAAGGGGAGCCTAGGAGGCTCCGTTGGTTGGACGACGACTGCCTTTGGCTCACTCAGGTCATGATCCTGGAGTCCCAGGATGGAGCCCCAGGATCAAGTCCCGCATCCAGCTCCCAGCTCAGTGGGGTGTCTGCTTCTCCCTCTGACTCTCCCCACTCTCCTGTACTTTCTCTCATTCTCTCTCAAATAAATAGATAAAATCTTCAAAAAAAAAATTTAAGACCAAAATAAAAATAACTATTTAATCTTAAGTTTAAGAATGCTATGAAGCAGTACAAAATCATCACTTAAGCCACTTTAAACCCACAAGGTCTTTACAAACTGTATCTTTTTATTGTCAGATTTTATACTAAACACACCTGAATCAGACTGATTTAAGTAGTTTAAAAATAGAAATTTTCATAATTCTCTTTTACAAGAAAAGAGAAAAATCAATGTTTCTAGATACGAAGTTTCTTAGGAGACAGCATTTACCCATTTTGAGTAAAATTTTAGTGCCATAATTTAAACTAGTACCAAAATCTCATGATAGCTTAATACTGTATACATTCTCATAATGGCATAAAATTTCACTAACTCCTATCTTTGTTCAGAAGATACATGTGGTTTTCTTTTTTAAGTACTTCAAACTATTACACTAGCAGAGTATATCCTTTCTATGATCCCATGATCCATCCTCTCTACTCCCTTTTTTTTTTTTTTTTAAGAATTCTGATTCTTTTTTTTTTTTTTAAGATTTTATTTCTTTATTTGAGAGAGAGCGAGCATGAGGGAGTGAAGGGGAGAGGGAGAAGCAGACTCCCCACTGAACAGGGATCCCAATGTGGGGCTCAATCCCAGAACCTCAAGATCATGGCCTGAGGCGAAGGTAGGCGCTTAATCAACTAAGCCACCCTGGCGCCTCCCCTCCACTCCCTTTAAAACATTAATACCAGACAATGGAGGGAGCAATGTAGCATTCAACTAGAATTCTTAAAGAATTAGCTCTTTAAATTCCAACTGTACAACAAAAGCCAACCAAGGTACAAACTACCTTTTAATCCACACCTTCTCTACGTAATTCCATTGGCACCTGCTCTCCAATATATACAAGTGGTCACAAAGATTAGATTTTTTTTCCCTCACAAATTCAAGTGGCATCAAGTTCTGTAAGTGTGAATAGTGAGATAAAGAGAAAAAATATAGAATGATGAGGATTTACAACCAAATTCCTCATTAGCCAATTTGAAGCAGACTTACATAATGGAAGCACACTAAAAAATGTAGAAAGAGAACCACTATTATACTGGAGAGCAATTAATTACATATCCACACATTTTTAAAAATAAATAGTATTATTTATCACAATATTTCATATAAACAATATTAAAAAATGACATATGCCACACCTAATAGAAATTTAACAATTATATGTGTTCCCATTCGTGTATCCTGAGACATTCTCTATGAAGTTTTTACACACGTGCGGACACACACAAGTACTAGAAGAAAAAAAATGAACCAATGAATCACTGAACTCTACCTTTTCAACTAATAATACACTATATATTAATTGAATGTAAATAAAGTTAAAAAAATTTTTTTCTTTGAAGATTTTATTTATTTACCTGTCAGAGAGAGAGAGTACAAGCAAAAAGAACAATAAGCAGAGGGAAAAGCAGACTCCCAGACCAGCAAAGAGCCCAATACAGGACTCAATCTCAGAACCCTGGGATCATGACCTGAGCCAAAGGCAGACACTTACCTGAGCCCCCTAGGCATCCCAATAAAATAAAATCTTAATTAAAAAAAAAAAATGTGATCAGAGTGTATGTGCATGTGTGTAATAATTCTAAAAGAAGAGATAAAAGAGGGAGAATCTTTAAAAGTCCGAATTTGATTCAGATACGGCAACATAAAAAGCATCTGTGTAGCATTTAAATAATTTTGAAAGTAATTTTCCAAACTTGAACCGTCATACTACTACATCTTAGGGAAGGCAAGAATTACCTCCTCAGAGGAACAGCTGGGCAGTGCCAATACAAAGGACTTTTGTCTTCCCACTTTTAGTCCACTGTTATTTTTCATGACACCAGCCTCCCCTAAGATAAATATTTGTGAAGGATCAATACGAAAAATGCACATATTCTTAAAAACAAATACACCTAAGAGAGGAACATAAAACACACCAGCGTTCCATTTTTAACTTCTCCAATGCAATTATACTAAGACAGCAAGTAGATTTTTTTTTAAAGATTTTATTTATTTGTCAGAGAGAGAGAGGGAGAGAGAGCAAGCACAGGCAGACAGAATGGCAGGTAGAGGCAGAGGGAGAAGCAGGCTCCCTGATGAGCAAGGAGCCCGATGTGGGACTCGATCCCAGAACACTGGGATCATGACCTGAGCCAAAGGCAGCTGCTTAACCAACTGAGCCACCCAGGCGTCCCAGCAAGTAGATTTTTAAATGAACTAAGTGTGGGGAGAACAGCACTACTGGTGTTAATTTTTATATCCTAGTAATAGTAAAAACATAGGGAATATTAGCCTTTCAGTAACTACACAAGATAGGCCACTTACATAAAGTCTTCTTTTACAAAACTTTTATAGTCAGTCATTTGGTTATTTCCCACACATACAACCTTTATTAACTTCAATTTTAATTTCACTGTTTTTTTTTAAGATTTTGAGAGAGAGAGACAGAAAAAAACGTGTGCAGGGGGAGGGGCAGAGGGAGACAGAACCAAAAGCCGACTCTGTGCTAAGCACAGAGCATGGCTGGGGGCTTGATCTCACAACCCTGAGATCATGACCTGAGCCGAATAAGAGATGGACGCTTAACCGACTGAGCCACCCAGGCTCTCCTTCATTTCAGTATTTTCAAAAAAAGGAGTAAGATACCACACATTGAAATGCTATCAGGGGCACCTGGGTGGCTCAATCATTAGGCATCTGCTTTTTGCTCAGGTCACAATCTCAGGGTCCTGGGGCTGAGCCCGACATCGGGCTCCCTGTTAGGTAGGGAGTCTACTTCTCCCTCTCACTCTGCTTGTGTTCCATCTCTTGCTGTCTGTCAAATAAATAAACAAATCTTAATAAATAAATAAATAAGCAAATAAACAAGTAAAATGGTATATTTCAAATTATGACAGAATTAATCACTTATAATGGTCAGAATTCTAACTCAAGTCCTTCAGAAACAATACAGTGTCTTAAGGTGGATTCCTTTCTTTTTTTTTTTTTTTTACATTTTTAAACTCTATTCTCCATTTTTAAATTTTCTTAAAGGTTTTATTTATTTATTTGACAGACAGAGATCACAGGTAGGCAGAGCAGCAGGCAGAGAGAGAGAGAGGAGGAAGCATGTTTCCCAATGAGCAGAGAGCCCGATGCGGGCTCGATCCAGGACCCTGAGACCATGACCTGAGCTGAAGGCAGAGGCTTGACCCACTGAGCCACCCAGGCAGTCCCCTCCTTTTTTAAGGTAAACTCTATTCTCAACATGTGGCTTAAACTCAACGCTGAGATGAAGAGTCACATGCTCGACAACTGAGCTAGCCAGGTGACCCAAGGTAGACTCCTTCAAACCCGACTGAAGAATAAACACTGACTCTCAAGTTTCAGTCCTGCTGTTGGGAAACCTACTACACTTCCATTTTTCTTCACATTTACCCAAGGAATATAAGGACAGGAAAGAAAAACAGTCTCTTTTGGAAAGTAAATCCATGAAGTGTTTTCTTTCCAATTAACTATATATTAAGTTAACTGCACCACACGATGTGATACTGGTGATCATCTTTGTTTGGGATTTTTTTAATCAGAATCTAACATAATCAGAGTCCCATTCTATAGAGCACAAAAATTTGACTCTTTCCTTCAATTAACAGTTTTTGTCTGAATTCTGGCAAATCTCAGGAGGCCAAGATAGAATCTGGAATTAGGGCAATGAATCTGAATGTCCAGAGTTAGAATCAAAACAAAGCGTGTGGAAATAAAGTGTTGCAGTTCAGACAAAGAATTCCAGGATTCATATTAACAAGAATATAAAACAGGGAGACCCTCAAGAAGCTGAACACCAAGAACTGCTGATGGGTTGCTTCAAAGTACTAAATATTCCAAGATGAAAGTTAAAATTTTAAACACACACACACACACACAAACACATCTGTCTTTTAAAATCAGACTTGGGGGGCACCTGGATTGGTCAGTGGATTAAGCCTCTGCCTTCAGCTCAAGTCATGATCTCATGGTCCTGGGATCGAGCCCTACATCAGGCTCTCTGCTCAGCGCAGACCCTGCTTCCCCCCTCTCTCTCTGCCTGCCCCTCTGCCTACCGTGATGTCTCTCTCTCTCTTCCTGTCAAATAAATAAATAAACAAACAAATAAATAAATCTTGGGTGGGGGGAAAGAAAATAAATAAAATCAGACCCGGGGGGGGGGGGGGAGGAGCGTCATCTGGGTGGCTCATTTGTCTGGGGTATCTGCCTTTGGCTCAGGTTATGATCTCTGGATCCTGTTGGGCTCCCTGCTCAGTGCGAAGGCTGCTTCTCCCTCTCTCTCCCCCGTTCATGCTCTCTTCTCAAATAAATACAAATAATCTTTTATAAATACATACATACATACATACATAGAATCAGATTGGGGCACCTGGCTGGCTCAGTCAGTACAGCATGCAACTCTTGATCTCAGGGGCATGAATTCAAGCCCCATGTTGGGCATGGGGCCTACTTAATTTAAAAAAATAGTAACAAAAATAAAATCAGAAGATTAAAATGCTAAAGAGGAAACAGAAAAACAAATTTTCAATGAAAAGTTTAAATAAAAGGGAAAAAATTAAATTCAAAGAGCTTTAGTAAAAAAGACAATGTTGCCAATGCTGTCATATATGGAGGAAAAATGAGTGTTTCGTCAGTATTTAGTCCAAGACATACTTATTAGTGGAGGCTTTTTCCCATTCAACAGAAAAGTTATTAAGTATTTTGGATGACAACAAAAATAAAGATCTAATAAACACTAAGTTAAACAACATTTTCTAAAAACCTGCAAGCACACGAATATACAATTACCTTAGGCCACTGCAGAGCAGTTAGTAATTTTGTGAACTATAAGAGCACTGTTGAGGTCCTTTAAGATGCTAAAAACAGGAGCACCTGGGTGACTCAGTCGTTAAGCGTTAAGTGTTTTGGCTCAGGTCATGATCCCAGGGTCCTGGAATCAAGCCCTGAATCCTGCTCCCTGCTCAGCGGGAAGCCTGCATCTCCCTCTTCCACTCCCCCTGCCTATATTCTGTCTCTTGCTGTCTCTCTATGTCAAATAAATAAATAAAATCTTTTTTTAAAAAAATAAATAAATAAAAACAAAGGACAGATGCTAAAAATGGGGAACCTGGGTGGCTCAGTTGGTTAAGCATCGGACTCTTGATTTCAGCTCAGGTCATAATCTCCGGATCATGAGATCGAGCCCCACATTGGGCTGTGGGTTCAGAGTTGAGTCCACTTGAGAGTCCCTTTCTCTCTTTGCCCCCCTCCTGCCTGAACGTGCTTTCTAAATGAATAAATAAAATCTTTTTTTAAAATATGATGCTAAAAAGAAAGAAAAGGAAAAATTAGTGCCTCTTCTTATAAACAAAAAATAACATAACTTACAAAGTTACATGCCCAAAAAACCCCCAAAACAAAACAAATTTATTCTGATACCAGAAACCTCTCTAAAAGTAAGAGTTTTCAAATAAATGCAAAAAGACTCTAGAGGATGGGGCGCCTGGGTGGCTCAGTGGGATAAAGCCTCTGCCTTGGCTCGGGTCATTATCCCAGGGTCCTGGGATCAAGCCCCGCTTCGGGCTCTCTGCTCAGCAGGGAACCTGCTTCCTCCTCTCTCTCTGCCTGCCTCTCTGCCTACTTGTGATCTCTGTCAAATGAATAAATAAAATCTTAAAAAAAAAAAAAAGACTTTAGAGGCATCTGGGTGGCTCAGTCAGTTGAGCTTTTGGGTCAGGTAATGATCTCATGGTCCTAGGATCGGGTCTGCATTGAGCTCCACACTCAGAGGAGAGTCTGACATCAGGATTCTCTCTCCCTCTGCTCCTCCCCCTGCTCACTCTCTAATAAATAAATCTTAAAATAGATAAACAAACAAACACAGGAAGCCTTTAAAAGATTTTTAAATAGGAGCACTTGGGTGGCTCAGTTAGGTTAAGCATCTGACTCAATTTCAGCTCAGGTCATGATCTCAGGGTTGTGAGACTGAGCCCCACATTGCACTCTGCACTGGGTGTAGAGCCTACTTAAGATTCTCTCTCTCTTTCTTTCTCTCTCCCCCTCTCCCTCTGTCCCTCCCCTCCTCTCTCTCTCTCTCTCAAAAATAAAGTTTTTAAAATAATAAACACGAGATCCTAGACATACCATGTTAATATGAATACCAACATTAAGCTCCAAAAAACAATCTCCACCAAGAATACAATTCCTTTTTTTTTTTTTTTAAAGATTTTATTTACTTATTTGACAGACAGAGATCACAAGTAGGTAGAGAGACAGGCAGAGAGGGGGGAAGCAGGTTCCCTGCGGAGCAGAGAACCCGACGCAGGGCTCGATCCCAGGATCCTGGGATCATGACCTGAGCCGAAGGCAGAGGCTTTAACCCACTGAGCCACCCAGGTGCCCCACAATTCCCTTTTTTGAAAAGGTATGAAGATTAATATGAAAGAATAATTCACCGTGTCAAGAAATCTGTTGATTCTGGATTTTTTTTTTTTTTTTTTTACTTTTTTTTTTGTTAACTCTATTCCCAACATGGAAGTTCAACTCGGGATCCTGAGATCAAGAGCCGCATGCTCTCTACTGACTGCTCCAGCCAGGTTTTGATTTCAGTCATTCCCCAATCAGCAGGCGTACAACAAGGACTCAGGCATTCTAGTGGAATGCCAAAAGGCACAATCAGTGCTTAACTTTTAAGTGATTAGACTGTTTAAATAAGGTACAAATGGGTCCAACAGATATGGTAAGGTGTCAATGTGTAAAAGAACTTTAAATATGTGAGCAAGATATTTTTTCCAAGATGGATAAAATCTATGAATCTTAAATGAACATATTTTTTCTTCCGTAAAAGATCTGGCCACACTAGAACAATTACTTTTTAAACCTGTTCAATCAGCTTTTTAAATTGCCGCCTCAGGCGAACCAGGCTGCTATACAAGGAACAGCTTTCCTCAAAATGCCTCCCACGGTAACAGTGTTATAAACTAGAGTTAACTCTAAAAACAGAAACAAACTTGCAGAATTCCATTTTCATGTATTTACTTCAGGAAGGACAGTGAAATATACAGTGCCTACTATTTTTTAAATAAGCTCTATGCTCAATTTGGGGCTTGAACTCATAACCCACATGCTCTAAAAACTGAGCCAGCCAGGCATCCACAGTGAAGGGAAACGGAGGTAAAACCATTAAGATGCACGCACATGTGAAGGTCATGTTTTACTGGGGAAGACACACATGGAAATTTCATAGTGTTAAGTGCAATGAAAAAAACCCAGGGTGAAATGTTAGAGAAGGATGCTTCTTCTCAGGGAGGGGTGACATTTAGGCTAAGACGGCATGAGGGCATCCAGGTCACCGCACTCGGAGAAGCACTCTGAGAAGCGCAATCCAGACAGTAGCTACACAGGGAGAACAGTGGATGCAAAGGCCTTAAGGCAGAAATGAACTTTGGGACTGCTTTAGGGCAAGTAAGACACAGAGGCAAAGAAAAGGAGAGACTCAGCCTGCAGGGACTTAAGAGCTCAATCACTAAAGTGATAAGCCCAAGTTGGCTTTCACTGTAGAACTGTTGCAAGAGAAGAGGGATCACAGAAAGCAGAAGTAGCAGGGTAGGGATTTTAAGGGAAGTACAAAGTTTAGACCAGGGAGAGCACGGAAAACAACTAAGCAACAGTAGGTATTCAGAGGGTAAAGAAAGGTCCATGAATTTGTAGTGACAGGAATAAACTTAGCCAAGAAGAGAAGATCTTGTGTACTCAGTACCAAAATGCCTAAAGAAGTTAACAAGGGAACCTCCATCTGAAATTGTTTTCACAGGATCGTCATATATCCCAAGAAAATATGTTTACAGCAAAAGAAAAATACATTGAAGATGACAAGATTATCAATCCACAGAAACAATAAGTTGGTAATAAATCATAAGAATATTCTAAGATTTCCTTTCTAGAGTAAATTTTAAGGCAAAATCTACTGTACACAGTTGGGGAGGGCAGAGGTGGAAAGAAGTGTAATCCAACTGCAAATCAATGTGTATCTGTATCTTGAGTGGGGTCATGATTACACAGTTGTATACACTTGTCAAAATTCACTTAAGATCTATACATATGTCAACGTCATCTAAAAAAGTAACAGTGGAGTACAAAAAAGAATTCAAGAGAGGAAATATAGACTCAATCAACTAATACAAATGGAGAAAAACTAACACTATATAAACAAATGGCACAATAGGAATTTAATACGTTACACTCCACATTTTTAAAAAAATAAAAATGAAATAAATAAATAAATATTAAAAATTTAAGAACTTGTGTATTTTATATAGAAATTAAACCACAAAATGCCTGCAATCTTTACCGCTAGGCCTCATACAAAAGGGCTATGTTTTATTCTGTAGTCCCCAAAATAAAATGGGTTTTAAGAAAACTTTACCATAGCCAAAGAGAGGTAACCAAAATAGTAACAATACGAAGAGACACGAAAACAAATGACTGCTTGTGTGAATCCATCCATAAAGGGAGGTCCACCGAAAAGAACTCCAGGGTTTATTTTAGGGGATTAAAATAAGAAAGAAAGGCAAGTACATGCCAGGCAGTGAAGGCAGGAAATCTTAAATTTAGAAGTAGTGAGAATTCAAATAAACCAACAAACAAAAAGCAAAAACAGACCATAAATACGGAGAACAAATGGATGGTTGCCAGAGGGGAGCAGGGTAGGGGAATGGGAAAAATGGATGAAGTGGAGTGAGAGATACAGGATTCCAGTTCTGGAATACGTCAGAGAAATAAAAGGTACAGCATAAGGAATATAGGGGAGGGGAGAAAAAGAAAGGTTGTGAGAACTCAGTGTCCACAAAAGACCATGGACCAGGGGCACCTGGGCGGCTCAGTGGGTTAAGCCTCTGCCTTCAGCTCAGGTCATGATCTCAGGGTCCTGGGATCGAGCCCCACATTGGGCTCTCTGCTTGGCAGGAAGCCCACTTTCCCCTCTCTCTCTGCCTATCTCTCTGCCTACTTGTGATCTCTCTGTCAAATAAATAAAATCTTTAAAAAAAAAAAAAAAAAAAAGACCATGGACCACACTATATTTTTTGTGTATGACCATTCCATTGAGAGTTCTAACTTTAACTGTATTGTGAGTAGATAAAAATTATTACGGTAGCAACCATCCTCAATCAACACCAGATAACTCATGAGGGGCTTCTGCTTAGGGAATTCACACATAATAGGCTCAATACTTTTGTCTGAATTTAAATCATGAATTATGAACAAAATATTCAGGTCCTTAGCAGTCTCTTTAAGCTATGATTCAAGGCCTACATTACAGCTCCACCATAGCTCTGGACCTCTATGTTTTTCTTATCTGTACCACTCCTCAAAATTACCCCATCCTTCTGACCAAACTGAAAATATTTTGCCAAGGATAACTTGCACTTGCCACCTCCTTACTCAATTTGGGGGCGGTCTGAGATCCCCAAATTTACTGTCAAAATAGTACAGATCAATTTCATGGTCCTGCTGCTCCCTTCTCAACTGTACAGCTTTCCATCCTCTGACTCTCCAGGTTTTAAACTCTATTAATTACATATAAAAATAATAAAATCAAAAATTATATCACAATTAACATGCATGTAATACTTCACCTTTTCTAAGTTTTTTCTCCCTTATCAACCTATAACCTCCTTAAAGACAGTGATTCTATTAGTTCTAAAAATCCCTCAAGGATATTTCCTAAAGTCAAATATTTTCATTGCATTAGAACGTTATAAAATCTCCTGTTATTAAAATACCCTCCAATTAAGAGTCCCAACTTAAAAGGAACCAAAACAAAAGGGGAAAAAAGGTTCAATTTAAAGATATAACTGCCAAATGTTTCACGAAGCGTATGTTTTGTTTTATAATGGAAAAAAACAAACTTTCCCCACAAATTAAATACCCATACACAGTTATCTGATAAACCGCCACAATGTACTTGAAAATCTGTGGTACAGAACTGGTCACCATTCAATTCTACTAAAGCTCTATTCATAGTTATAAAATATGCAACTCCACTTCATTTTTTCTTTTATGTATTTCACTGTATTATGTACCTACAGACATCAAATAGTAAACAGACTCACAAAAGGGCTACACAGATGGCTCTGGTTTCAAAAATCCAGCTTCTCACAATGACAGACATACTAGTTTCTGACTTCTATCTTCACAACACTCTTCCTGTTTTTTGGTCTGTGACAAGAGAATAAAGGTACTTGCACTGTTGAGAACTCTAATCTGTCTACATTCTATCAAAAATGGAAGCTATTTTTAATATACAATTTCATCATCTTAAGTTTGGGGCACTGTAAAACACCCAATATAAATCAGTTAAAATCCTAAGATTCCAAAAGCATAGAAATAAAATCTTGTTTCCTGTTGACCTGAATGCTTCCAAACTAATCTATATATCACTCCAATATCAAATCAGTCATGTCCTTTTGGAATATTAAAATGTATAATAATTATATATTTCATTTTAAAACAAGTCATTCTGATCTCTGTCTTGATTGGTAGAACTAGATTATATTCCAAAACAAAGTCAAGAAAAGGACACACTTTGGCTAGTGGCAATGATAAAACCACTCATTTGCCTAATCATTCTTAAATCTTAATTGAGAGTGTTGTCAATGAAAAGGAAGACTATCAACCAGTACCATATAAATGCTCTCTGCTAAAGGTAGGCTTCTAGCAAGGATGGGCTTGTTCTGTTGCCATCTGACATTAGTCTACTCAGCCACCTGGAACACTTCCTGTCAATGTGTGTGAAGTATCACGTGTGGCCATGACTGACTCAACAGTCGGTTTCCAAACTAACTGACAAACTAACACTAAAAGAAACCAACAAGAACTGCTTTTTTATACTCCAATTGTTCAAAAGTCTAAACCTAAGAAAATAAAAATAAATAAAATCAGAGAAGTTGTGGTACAGAAAGGCAAGTAATTTTTCTAAAAACCAAATTATTCACATGCACCATAAGTAATCTGCTTTGTTTCGGAAAATAAATAAATCTCCATTTAAACCGAGAGGAAGATGGGGCTTTATTATGTCAGTCAACTCACACGTTACATGTTTCTGCCACAATTCTGAATGAAGAGCGGACAGAATAACCACCTCGAATTTAACTTATGAAAATTACAACTTGGCAAACAAGGTTCTTCACTGGCTGTTTAACAAAACAACTATGGCAACCCCACAAAAAATCAAGTTCTGCTATGGGATACCGTCCTTCTCCAACGAAACTTCTCCATTCCCTCTTCTACAAAAAAGTCAAGTATTTCCAATATCCTAACCAACTGTTATGTTACTCCATGTAACTAACTACATCTCACAGTATCTGTCTACCTAGGCAGTGAGTTCTGAGACTTTGTTACAAAGAATAGCTTCAAAGAAAGCTTACATCCTCTCCTCAACAAACACAACACACAAAGCCAAGAAACAGAACACATGAAAGAAGAAAACATGGATAATATTAACAATCCATGTATATATTCCATAAACATATAAGCCCTTCTGCTTCATTATCTGTCAAATGAAGTCAAGTGACCCCAGCAGGTGGCTGCAACTTTGCTACTCCATTTATTTAGAATTACAAGCTACAATTTATTGTTCTCCAAAAGCTCTACAATTACTTGTGAGGAGCACTTTATTTAGTCTTCTAAATGGATACGAAATTATTTCATATTCACTAAGCACAATACTAAGAAATAATGGAAAATCCACCGTCAAAGAGCTGTTAAATTCAAGCTCATTTATCATCTAATGTTATTAGATGCAAGAAAAAAGAAAAACCTATTTCACACATTTCAATGAAAGTATGAAACTAAGAAGATCAATGACTGATAACAATTACTTAAACTAATCAACTGATTGTATTTAAAGTATTCACAAACCCTAAGCAGTAAAGGACAAGTAAAGCTATGCTTTTCAAACAATTCTTTTTTTAACTACTTAACATCTCAATTCTAGAGTCAGGCATTAACTTTTAAAGTCTGCTAGTTATATAAAATGTTCTCAACATAGGATTTGGGAAGGCATAAACAGAGTAAGATGTGTTACCACCATCTACCCTAATGCTTTTTCTACCAAGTCTTAAATTGTTACAATCTAACATCTTAACAAATTATTGCCAGCACTGCTGAAGTTACATGTAACCATCAGAAAGCCAAAGACATCCCAACAACCTGTCTTAACACTTATGTGGCCAGTTACAGGACAATCATAATTCAAGTGTGCTTCAAAGTATGAAAAACTCAACGGATCAACTAACTCTAAAATATTGTAGACATTTAGGAAGTTCTTCTAGGCACTCAGTCCTAAATTAGGCACAAGTGCCCCATGATTAACAAGAAAAAAACAAAAATTGTACATAAAAAAAGTTGATCCTCCAAATACGTTCAATTCCAAAGAGGTCTGAGACCAAATCCCCTTCATGCAAGTGTAAATTCTCTACTCCCTTAGTGCCTGCTCAAAAAACCAAGTATGAATTGCTCTCCACCAGGTTAACTGCCCCTGCACTTGGGGAAAACTTCACTTCCCAGGAGGAGAGTGGTCGGCCTCATCAACACAGTCACAATCTCATTTCACGCCCCACAACTGCCCTGCCTAAAGTCAGAGTCAAGCCCTGGAGTGTTGGGGGTTTTGGTTTTTGAAATATTAACACGTGGGGCGGGGGGGCGCTCATAGAAGGGATCATAGTTAAGGAGCTCTTTTACGTGGGGGCTGAGAGGGCGAGGGACCAAGAAGTGAATGGGTAACAGAGAAGGTCCTGGACTCCCAGGATCCCCCAACTCAAATTCCAACTTGGTGGGTGGTAACCAGAAAATCCCCCCCCACCACCACCACCACCAGGCCCTTTTCTTCACCCTCCTTGACCCAACTCCTAGGCCAGTGCCTTCGCCGGGCGCCCCGGGTCTCAGCTCCAGCCCCGGGACTGAAATGCACAGAGGGGAGACATTTAGGCCTCGCCTCCCACGGCCTTCCTCCCCCAGCCGAGGCGGGAGGGAACCCAGGAAGCCGCGCTCGGTTCCCGGGGGGGTGGAGGGCCTAGGCCGCGCCTCCCGGCCGGATGGCCCTAGGCCTCGGCCGGCCCGAGGCGGGGCCCGGAGGTCGGGGCGGCGGACTGGGCGCCGGCTCACCCACCTGGGTTGCCAGTCATTCCAGCTCCGCGGGTACTTGGTGCCGCCGCCGCCGCCGCTGCTCAGCCGAGACCCCGGGGCTCTGCGGCTCATTACCTTCCCCGACACGACATGGCCAAGCGCCGCCGCCCAAAGAAGCGCGAGTCGCCGCCCGAACCGACCGCCGCGGACACTCCGCTCCCGCCCGGGGTTGAGGAGGAAGCCGAAGAGAAGGAGGAGGAGGAGGAGGCGGAGGGCGGGGGAGGCGGACGGCCGTTCCGGGTTCCGCCTGAGCCCGCAGCGCAGGACGAGGAGGCGGGAGTGGCGCCGCGAGGGGGAGGCGGAGGAAGGGGAGGCGACGTCTCTTCCAGGGCCGAGGGCGGCCCGCGACGCGGGGACCCAGGAGGAAGAGGACGGCGAGGAGGAGGCGGTGGCGGCGGCTCCTCACGCTTACAGAGCCACGGCTTCCCCGCCTCCCGGCTCCGCCCGCCGCGCCGCCGCTGCCGCACGGCATGCTGGGAGCGAGGGGCGGTGCCGGCGCCCGCCGGGCCAGGAGAGAGGGGCGGGGCCGACTACGGGGGGCGGGGCCGGGCGAGCGCAGCAAGCCGATCGCCCTACTGAGCCCTGGGCTCGCCTCCACTCCCCGGGGACCGCGCCAAGGTCCCCGCCCCGCCGTGGGGGTTCATGGGAGAGGGGATCTCCGCCACCACCCCCACAAGCACACCCTCCCAAACAATCTCCAGAAAGCACCAGACCCCGGAGGGTTGGGCAGTCAGGTGTAAACAGGCATCCAATCAAGGACTTGGGGGTGCCCTTTGCGCGCGCGCACAGACACGCGCGCGTGCACAGACACGCGCGTGCACACTCGGGCGTCCCCTTAGGGCTCACGTGTGCCCATTTTCCCCACCCTATACGGGAAAAAGTAAAAATAAAAGAGAGAGGGTGGATATCCACCTACCCAGGCTCCACCGAAAATGCGCCCATGGAGTCCTTACACCTTGGCCATCTCTTCACATTGTAAAAAACTAAACTAAATAGAGGGAGGAAAGGCAGTCCCCTGTGCCCCGCAATCCCTGTCCCCAGTAATGTGAAATGTGCTAAGAAATCCTCCCGCCTTAACACTTGCCCACCGTCCCCACTGGAAAGAATCTGGCTGATAGGGGTAGGGTTGCACACCTGAGCACTTCTCTCCACCCGCCCAGAGTGCCCGGGAAAGATTTCACTAAAAGCATCTGATACATAACGTGGATACAGATGCACAGAGGACGGCTGAGCCAGATGCTTCTCAAACAGCGGAGCGACGTTTGGGGAGGACAGTCAAAAGAGTCTTCACACCAACCCAGAGGGTGTTAACCTATTTTACGTTGAAAGAAGACCGTCTATTTATCACTTGTGTAATTAAAAACTGTTACCTAGTGTCTGAAGATCCTAAGAGTTTGATATTTCCACACGCAAATCAACCTTCAACCTTGGGCTCCTTGCTTATGCCCACGAATCCCTCACTCAGGTATGATCCTGCCAGTTCGAAAAGATGGAAAAGTTAAGGTTTTCAAAAGAACTTTTCTCCCCTTACTTCGCTTCCTTCCAGTTGGGGAAAAAGAAACCTCTGAACTGGGGCGGATATTTGACTCAATACAAAAATCCCCACTAGGTCAGACCCAAGCATAGCCACCTACCTGTGTTAAAATAACAATAATAGTAGTAATGATAATACTACATTAAGGGGCACCTGTGTGGCTTAGTCAGTTAAGCGTCTGCCTTCCAATCGGGTCATGATATCAGGGTCCTGGGATTCAGCCTCGTATCTGCTGCCGCTCTCTGCTCAGCAGGGCGTCTGACTCTCCCTCTACCTCTGCCCCCTCCCCCACTCCTGCTCTAGCACTCTCTCTCTCTCTGTCTCTCAAATAAATAAATAAAATCTTTTTTAAAAAGTATGACTCTTGATTTTGGCGCAGGTCATGATCTCAGGGTGGTTAAGATCAAGCCCAACGTTGGGCTCCAGGCTCAGTGTGGAATCTCCTTGAGATTCTTTCTCTCCTTCTCCCTTTGCCCCTCCCCACATTCTCAGGCATACAGGCTTTCTTGCACTCTCAAATAAATAAATAAACTCTTTTTTTAAAGAGTTTATTTATTTATTCGACAGACAGAGATCACAAGTAGGCAGAGAGGCAGACAGAGGGGAGTGGGGGGAAGCAGGCTCCCTGCTGAGCAGAGAGCCTGATTTGGAGGGGGGGGGTCCGATCCCAGGACCCTGAGATCATGACCTGAGCGGAAGGCAGAGGCTTTAACCCACTGAGTCACCCAGGCGCCCCGAAATAAATAAAATGTGTTTTTTTTTTTAAAGACCTACAGGGGAGCCTGGGTGGCTCAGTGGGTTAAAGCCTCTGCCTTTGGCTCAGGTCATGATCCCAGGGTCTTGGGATCGAGCCCCCCATTGGGCTCTCTGCTCGGTGGGGAGCCTGCTTCCTCCCTCTCTCTCTGCCTGCCTCTCTGCCTACTTGTGATCTGTCTGTCAAATAAATAAAATCTTTAAAAAATAAAAATAAGGGGCGCCTGGGTGGCTCAGTGGGTTAAGCCGCTGCCTTCGGCTCAGGTCATGATCTCAGGGTCCTGGGATCGAGCCCCGCATCGGGCTCTCTGCTCAGCGGGGAGCCTGCTTCCTCCTCTCTCTCTGCCTGCCTCTCTGCCTGCTTGTGATCTCTCTCTGTCAAATAAATAAATAAAATCTTTAAAAATAAATAAATAAATAAAAATAAATACTTTGTCCTCCCATAAATTCTGAATGTACAGCCTAATCCTGATTTATTCTTTCATTCAACATTCAGCCAAATTTATTGAGCATCCACTAACCCAGCATTGGGGAAAGGACAATAACCAAGACTCCATCCACCTCTGTCCTCAAAGAACTCTGGGAGTAGGAGTCGGAAAGATACATCTATTATTAGAAATTACTAAAATATTTATTTTTGCTCAGTTTCCCTTCTCTCCACCACCATGCAAGCCTGTCTTGCAACCTGACTAGAATGGCCCCACTCCCAAAGCCTTCCCTTAATTTTAAGTTCCGAGCTTCCCTGGACCTGCTTTCCTCAGATCTTAAACTTTTTATGTTCCAGGTGAGTTAATGCTCCTCCCCTCAGACCCATGAGCAAATGGCTGATGTGTCCAATTAATTATTTTGACTTCCCTAATCGTTTATTTTAACAATGGTGCAGGGACCAAAGTATGTCAGATTCCAAAATGATTTGCAGCACAATAACCAGAACATTAGACCCTGAAGAAAAATGTCAGGGGTCCTTTAACCTTTCCAAATTATAGAACAACAGCAGAGTAATTCAAGGACGGGCTCTGGGTTCAAATTCCAACTCCTCCACTTAAAGGGTCCTGACTGTCACAGTGCTTCAGTGTCTCATCTGTAAAATGGAGAGAATAGTACTGACCTCTTAAGAACGTTAACAGAATTAACACAGATCTTGCCTGTAAAGTGCTTTGCACAGTGCCTGCCCCATAGAAGACAATCAATAAATGTTAGCTAGACATCAGATCTACAACTTCTTTGAAGCACATGGCTATTTGGATAATATTTGACCAATGAAGAAGAAGGAAAAAAAAGTAGCTGGCCGGGGTTGTGTCCAGTTGCTCCAACAATTACTTCTTATTTGCTGTTTTCTTGTACTTCCCCAATGGAAATAATTAACCCTCAAAAGCACTACAAATTGGCAAGGGCAAAGAGGCTCTATGAGGACACAGAAGGTAGGTGAATGCCATTGGGCAGCGATCTAAGAGTGTGTATTTAAAGACTTAAATTTGTTAATACATTTCCCCCAGTAATTCTGCTTCCAGGAAACTATCCTAAGGAAATTTGCCGCGGTGCAGCCAGAGTGATTTTCTTTAATTTTTTTAAAAAGATTTCACTCTTTTTAAACAGGTTTTATTCATTTATTTTTGTGGGAGAGAGAAGGAGAAGAACACAAGCAGGGGAAGGGCAGAGGGAGATGCCAACTCCCCAATGAACAGGGAGCTCACATGGGACTCGATCCCAAGACCCTGGGATCATGACCTGAGCCAAAGGCAGACACTTAAGAGACTGAGCCACCCAGGTCTCCTAAAGATTTCAGTTTTAAGTAATCTCTGCATGCAACATGGGGCTCGAACTTACAACTCCAAGATCAAGAGTTGCATGCTCTACCAACTGAGCCAGCCAGGCACTTCACTGATTTTCTTTTCAAATAAAAATCAGATCATGTCACCATCCTACTTAAAAGCCATTAACAGCTTCCCATTCTTCTTAAGATATAACTAAGAGCCTACAATAAAAGCTAGTTTCTTCCAAATCGTAAACATCTTACCCAAACAGCTCATACCCAGAACAAGATCCTAGCGGTGATGATCAAATTTTGTCTTCATAGTAAAATCCCCACACCTAGGCTGCATCCTGGACCAATTAAAACTGAATCTCAGACATCAGTCTTTTTTTTTTTTTTTTTTTTTTTAAGTAATCCGTGTGCCCAAAGTGGAGCTCAAACTCAGGACCCTCAGATCGAGAGTTGCATGCTCTACAGACGGAGCCAGCCAAGTGCCCACAGGTATCAGTATATTTTTAAGGCTTCTGCAAGGGATTCTAAAGTGCAGACAAGGGATCCCTGGGTGGCTCAGTTGGTTAAGGGACTGCCTTCAGCTCAGGTCATGATCCTGGGGTCCTGGGATTGAGTCCTACATCAGGCTCCCTGCTCTGTGAGGAGCCTGCTTCTCCCTCTCCCTCTGCCTGCCATTCCCCCCGGTTATGCTCTCTCTCTCTCTCTCTTTCTGTGTGTGCCAAATAAATAAGTAAAATCTTTAAAAAATAAAAAAATAAAGTGCAACCAAGACAGAGGAAAGACCACCTTAAAGCCCTTAAGCCCTGAAAGAGTTATGTGTCCCTCTACCCCCAACCTTGCCTCCCAGTACATGTGAGTTCTAAAAACAATTCCAAACCACTGGGGAAAAAAAGAAGTGAAAGCCCAGTTTTTCCCATGGCAACTACTTGGATATTTAAAACAAAACAAAACAAAACAAAACAAAAATCAAATGTGATCAACTTTCAAAAAATGTTATCTTGTTTCTTTTGGTGGTGCTGCTGCCTGGTTCCCTTAGCACTTCTTCACCCCAGTCACAGGGAGTGATTTTCTGTTCCTGGAGCACGCCAAGCCTCTCTAGACTCAGGGCTTTTGCACTGCTGTTCCCGCTGCCTGGAATGCCTTTCCTATATTTGTTGCCATCAGGGTTGGGATCTGGGTGAGGTGAGCCAAATGCCTAGGTGCCAGATTTAAGAAGGCACTCACTCTCTAGGTCATGCAAATGCCAACACTGCACAGGCACGGACAGACCTGCCAGTGAGCGCCTCCCTAATATTTGGGGGTCTAGGCACCTCATCTGTCCCACCTTAGTCCTTGCACTGTTTCCCATGGCCCACCTCAATTCTTCCGAGAGGTCTTCCCTGACCTCCCTGCCCAATGCCCCCCCTTTTTTTTTAAGAATTTATTTATTCATTTGACAGAGAGAGATCACAAGTAGGCAGAGAGGCAGGCAGAGAGAGAGAGAGAGGAGGAAGCAGGCTCCCTGCCTAGCAGAGAGCCCGATGCGGGACTCGATTCCAGGACCCTGAGATCATGACCTAAGCCGAAGGCAGAGGCTTAACCCACTGAGCCACCCAGGCGCCCCCCAATGCCCTTTTTAGGGACGCTCTCTCACACGCTCTATTTTTTGGCTTGGCGGCAACGATCACTATCTACAAGTATTGGATTTCTTTGCACATTTATTATCTGTCTCACTCTTAGAATAGGAGTTCTACCTGTGAAAACAAAGTCCATACCTGTCCATCTCTACCCCCTGGATCCTCAGCACACAGCACAGCACCTTACCCAAGGTAAACACTCAAAAAATAGTCATTAACGGAAGAATGAAATGGAAATTATCTAAAATAAGAACCAAGATTGATACAAAAATATTGTTATCATTTTTACTTATTTATAGCCTCCCCCCCAAAAAAGGAACATTATCTCAATGCTCAGCAATAGGAAACTGTTTAGGGGACAGTCTAGTCATAGTTGGAATTTTCTTTTTTTATAATTATTATTATTTTTTAAAGATTTTATTTATTTATTTGACAGACAGAGACCATAAGTAGGCAGAGGCAGGCAGAGAGAGAGGAGGAAGCAGGCTCCCTGCTGAGCAGAGAGCACGATGTGGGGCTTGATCCCAGGACCCTGGGATCATGACCTGAGCCGAAGGCAGAGGCTTTAACCGACTGAGCCACCCAGGTGCCCCCATAGTTGGAATTTTCTATAGTCACTAAAAATTTATGGGGGCACCTCATGGCTCAGTGGGTTAAGCATCTGCCTTTGGCTCAGGTCATGATCCCAGGGTCCTGGGATCAAGTCCCGAATATTGGGCTCCTTGCTCAGAGAGGAGCCTGCTTCTCCCTCTGCCTCTGCCGCTCTCCCTGCTTGTTCCCTCCCTCCCTCTCTCTCTCTCTCTCCTAAAAAATTGTATTTATGAAGAATTCTTAATGAAATCAGGAAAATATTATGTTAGTGTGTTTAAAAACATCACAAGATTGAAAAGTAAATACGTACTGTTTTTCCTCAATTCAGTTAAAGCAAGGAGGAGCGATGTGCCTGGGTGGCTCTGCTGGTTAAGCCGCTAGTTCTTGATTTCAGCTCAGGTCATGATCTCAAGGTTGTGAGACTGAGCCCCCTTTTGGGAGTTTGCTTGAAGATTTTCTCTCCCTCTCTCTCTGCTCCTCCCCACACGCTCTCTCTTTCTCTCAAATAAATAAATCTTTTTTAAAAAATAAATAAAATAATAAATAATAAAAAGGAGGTGAAAACAGGAAGGAGAAAAGAAGAAAATGCATTAAAAGTGCCTAATGTTGATGTCCTGTGATCCACAGGCTCATAGGTGATTTTTTTTTCTTGCTTATTGTGGTTTCCTAATTAGAATACAGACATGGTAGTTGTAAAACAAAATTTGTTTGAAAACTAAAAGCAAGCATTCAATAAATATGTGTTGAATAAATGGACAAAGAACGGCTACCCTCAGGGCGTGGCAGTGACCCACATACACCATTTAAATAAACTTTGGCCACCATATAGGGTCTTAGCTCTAATAATAGAGACCAAGTCCGGCTAATGTTCACTGAGCATTTACTAATGCCAGCCACTGAGCCAAATGCTCTGTGTGGGTTGCTTCATGGAATTCTCCAAAACCACGCTAGGATGTCAGTATCTCTGTTGCCAACAGGAACTGAGCAGCCTGCCTAGAGTCACACAGCTGGTGACGGGCAAGGACTCTCACAGGCAGGGACAGAAGAGACATATGGTCCTCACCTCACATTCATCAAAGTCCTCAGATTTAGACCGTGGACATTATTGCCTAATGAGTTTATACACAGAGTGCTAGAGACACACTGATGTGAAGAAGTCTGGAATTTAAAACTGTGCGCCTTTAAAATAAATAAATAAAATAAAATAGTGCACCCTTACCAGTCCACACCCCTGTAGGGGTTATGCATGAATACTCCCTAATAAATGATAATTATTACCTGGTGAATAAGTAATTATATTGCATTATTGGTTTTTTCCCCTTTTTGTTAAAAGTGCTCAGTTGTAAAAAGAGAACTCTTAAAATACACCATAAATTTTGTGCCGTTAGCTATTTCTTATACATTCTTATATATATATATATATTTTATATTAGAACCTCAAAATCTCTGAGTTGACCTGACCCTTTATCTTCTGAAAGACCCTGGCATCAGAATTTGAACATAGGCCACCCCCAGAGTGCTTAACCACCAGGATTTTTCTAGATAGACACTTAAATTGATACCCTGAGTAAACCAAAGCTAAGGCTCTTTCTTTTCTTCCCTTTAATCCTGAGATCCGGCACAAGAGCTAACCCCAATTCGGCACCAAGAATTGAGGAACCCCATTCTCAAACAGGAGACTCAAGTACAAGAGTGATTCTTTTTTTTTTTCAAACACAATCTTAAAAAGCAAATTCACATCATAGAGACATTAAAGCAGATCTTTAAAAAAAGAAAAACAGGGGCGCCTGGGTGGCTCAGTGGATTAAAGCCTCTGCCTTCGGCTCAGGTCATGATCCCAGGGTCCTGGGATCGAGCCCCGCGTCGGGCTCTCTGCTCAGCGGGGAGCCTGCTTCCTCCTCTCTCTCTCTCTCTGCCTGCCTCTCTGCCTACTTGTGATCTCTATCTGTCAAATAAAATAAAATAAAAAAAATAAAAAATAAAAATAAAAAAAGAAAAACAGCAGCCGTCTTACACATGCTACCAGCAAGGAAATCTTTGTCACAGGTCAAGCTCCCTCCGTAAGGGTTATTTTTGAGTTTCCGAGTTGGTGCTTGAAGGAATTTGGCTGGGAAACTCATGACACATTTGAAATCTCCACTCAGGCTGCCTCAGCTTGAGGCAAGGGCCAAGCTTCTATGAATCAGGGCACAAAACATGCTGCCCGATGGCTCATGCATTCTCCAAACAATCAAATGGGAGGACGATGATGCCCGGCCAAAGCTATTTGTGACTTACGAAGTGGAGAAAACACAGGGTGAAATTCTCCCATGCTTGGCCCTGGAGGCACCCAAGGATTTGCCTGGCTGCTACTAAAAGAACCAGCTCCTTTGCTTCTGGAGATTAAAGCAGTATGTGGGACATATGGAAATAAAAATCAGATTTCGTAAATACAATCTCCAGCACGAAATCATTGCTGTCTCTTGTTGATACAGGTATCATATAACATTTTAAAAAAGATATCCTGTGTGTATCTCTTTCCCTTACCTGGTCAATGTCTGTCTGAAGCAGTGGATTGCATGGGAGCAAAACTTCAGGCTTTGAATGCTGATCGGCAAGCTCTCTTGGGCCAGAGATACCAAATCTTCCTTTCTCTCTGACTTTCAGAAGGAGCTCCTAGCGGTCTAGCTTTAGGTTTCTTCCTCTTGTTTTTGCTTTTTTTTTTTTTTTTTTGACATTGAGAGAGAGAGATCACAAGTAGGCAGAGAGGCAGGCTCCCTGCTGAGCAGAGAGCCCGAGGTGAGGCTCGATCCCAGTACCCTGAGATCATGACCAGAGCCGAAGATAAAAGATTAACCCACTGAGCCACCCAGGCGCCCCTCTTCCTCTTGTTTTAATCCCTTGCTTCTAGAGTCTTTCCCTGAGTTCCTCACCAGCAATAGCCTTCTTAAACATCTTGCCTAAAGTCAGGGCCCCCACAATTGAGTTGAAGAGAAGGGATGTTAATGTGTGATGGGACAGGAAGAGGACGCATAGAGATGGAAGTTAAAGTCAGGGTAAAGGAGAGCTGAGCAAGGAGCCCGATGTGGGGCTCGATCCCAGGAACCTGAGATCATGACCTGAGCTGAAGGCAGATGCCTAACAACTGAGCCATCCAGGTGCCCCCCCTTATTCTCATTTTATAGATGATGAAACAGAGGTTCTAAAGGACATGACTTGACTAAGGTGACATCGCTGGTAAGTAGAGTTGGAAATTTTTTCAATGATTTTCTTTTTTAAAGTAATCTCTACACCCAAGGTGGGGCTCGGACGTACAAGTCCAAGATCAAGAGTTGCGTGCTCCACCAACTGATCCAACAGGCAACCGGCTCTATTTGGTCTACAAGTAGAGGTTTCTCTAACACCAGGCACCCCAGGCGTTGCTAGTTTAATTCATTTCAGTTAAAGAGTTAAATTGCCTACCAGGTAAGACAGGGATAAATATTTCCCTCCAGAACATCTTGCTGAGATAGAATCTTTCAGCCTGTTTGGTGGACTGCTGGATGTGTCATAACTGAAACAATCCCTTCGTCCTGTGCCAAAGGAGCAAA
Organism: Enhydra lutris kenyoni; assembly: GCF_002288905.1. Lineage (NCBI taxonomy): Eukaryota > Metazoa > Chordata > Mammalia > Carnivora > Mustelidae > Enhydra > Enhydra lutris. Next base: position 1,457,211 of record NW_019154129.1, on the reverse strand, counting down.
CTGAAGGCTTATTCTGGAAGGTCCTTTGTGCTAAAATGAGCGAAGGTCAAACTGCTTGGCACGATGTTTGGACTGTCCCCCAAGCATGCCACCTCTTAGGGGTCCCTCCCTGCTGGGCTCTGGAAGAAGCTTTTCAGAAAAAGCATGATTTCAGGTGGCTTGTGGATGAAGGGGAAGCAGATGGCCGAGCATTACATCACCTTGGGTAAAGGAAACAAATATGAAAGTAATAGGATGTAGAAAAATAATAGCCTAATCTCCAAATCATCAGTGAGTGTTTGGGAAATGTTTATTCTCAGTGAATCCCAGAGATAGTAGAGAGCTAAAAAATGACGAAGCCTGACCCTGTGCTCCCCCATTTAAAAGCAGAACCCACCTTTCTACCATTTTGTCAACATAGTAATGATCACTCACCTTAATTATATTTATTTCTGACCCCCACTATTTCTCAAACTCTAGAAGATAAATATTATCAAATCCTTTTTTTTTTCCATAGGAAGAAACTGAGAGTTATCTGCCCCAGACCACACAGCTTGATAAGTGGCAGAAACTAGGCTACCTAATGCCAAAGACGCCCCCTACCTATACTATATACTATAGTATATATATATATATATATATATATATATATATATATATATACTCTAGGCCCCCTCAGGGGCCTATAAGGAGGACTATTTTTCTGACCATGTTATAATGTACCAAGATGATGCACAGAATTCCAAACACCTAGTCATTCTTACCAGTGAGATATGTTTTGGAGAACCAGGCTTAATTTTTTTTTTCTCCCTGTTTATCGAGAGAAACTAGTGGGAGGTACCCCAGAAGGATAGTAGCAGTTATATGCTAAAATATTGGGACTACCAATGTCTCTTGGTTTCTCTGTTCTGTTCTCTAAGTTTTGCCTAATTGAAAAAAATGTTGCACTGTAAAAATTCTCCCTCAAATAATCCCCCTGTTCTGGTAGATCTCTGGCAGAACTACGGAATGGCAGAACACTGCCATTATGTCGAATTCCATATATCCTGCTCCCCAAACCTCCACAGATAGTGAAATAATTGGACTACCATGCAGCCATGGTATTCTGCTAGAAAACATTCTACGTGTGTTTCTACACGTAGGTAGAAATCTGTGCAGATCCACGTGACCCAGCACTTAGAAAAGCTTTACCTTCTCCTTAACATTCTGCCGCTGCCATCTTGAAATACTTAATGGATTTTGAAGGGGCCCTGCATTTTCATTTTTCATTAAGACCCACAGGTTATGTAACCGGTTCTGCCTGGTACAACAGGTATAGCCCAGGGTCAGCGAACTTTCCCTGTAAAAGGACAGAGAGTAAATATTTTAGGCCGTGCAGGCCGTGTGATCTCTGTTGAAATGACTCAACTCTGCCACAGTTGTAGGAAAGCAGCTCCAGCCGATGTCAACAAATGAGTGGGCAGTGCCTCCGTAAAAATCTAATTACAAAAACAGGCAACTGGCTATATTTGGTCTACGGGCTATAGCTTGCCCAACCAGGGGAGAGCACTATCTTTCTTAAAGGCACATTATTGCAAAGTAGTAAGAACAAGAATCATAACACAATCCATTTTCCACACACAGACCATGGGAATGTGTGCCTGGGCTGCTGAGAAGCCAAACAGGGGTCAGTGTGTGAGCGGTTGTACCTGCCACTTGCCATTTGTCCTTGCAGATCTGCTCTCCAGCCTTCTCCGCCTTCGTCTGGGCCCCAGAGGCTGACCTGTATGGACCGCATCAGCAGGGTCCTTGTCCCTGTCTTCTGGTTGAGTTCTGCCAACAGGAGGCACCGCCAGATGGAAGAGTGGGAGCAGAGTGACATCTGGATGTTTGCTCCTTCAGCTTCATCCCTACCGATCACCTGGAGGTGGCTGCATCCCTCTACTGAAGGCCCCAGTTCATGCCCTTTGGCTGTCTTCATCCAACTACCTTTGCCAGGGCCTGGGGCGATAGAGGCAGTTATTAGCCCAGGGTTACCATGTCTCCTTTGTTAGTTTATCAGAACTCTGTCTGGTCGGTCAGGGTGACTCAGTCCTTTGCCTCAGGTCATGATCCCAGGGTCCTAGGATCAGTCCTGCATCAGGCTCCCTGCTCAGCAGGAAACCTGCTTCTCCCTCTGACTGCTGTTCCCCTTGCTTGTGCTCTCTCACTCTCTCTCTCTCTCTCTCTCTCTCTCTCTGACAAATAAATAAATAAATAAGAACTCTGCCCACCCCTTTGTCCATAGTTCCTTTACTAAATTTTCTTATTTCCTTGGTCAGTTTTACAGCCGTTTCCTGAAAGTCCCTGACTGAACACTGAGGCAATCCAACAATCTGCATCAGCATGAGCCACTACTACTCCTGGAGCTGAAAAGACAAAAGGGGGTGCTGCCAGAGCCTGTGGGGTCCTGGTCACGCCTGAGAGAAGACGTGGGCCAAGTCTTTCCACTGGGCACTGGAGCCACAAAGGTGATTCAGAGGCAGAGACAGAGAGGATAAATGCCCTGGCTTCTGCCTTCCTCTGCCCTCCAATCTCAGGCGAGTGACTGTTACTGGTTCAACCCAGCTGGGAGTCAGCTCATATGAGAGGCTAGAAAATGCAGCCTTCGGGGATCAGCGTCTGTTCTGTTCTATGGAGCAGGGCAGGTAAGGAGTGGGGAATGGCTCTGAGGCCCAGGCTCAGTGCAGGAAGGAGAGGCTGCACTAAGAGATGACTCTTGATCTCAGGGTCATGAATTCCAGCCCCATGCTGGGTATGGAGCCTATTTAAAAAAAAAAAAAATCCACATGGTAAGATAGCACTTTATACCCAGTAGGATGGCTATTATAAGTAAATAACAAACAAGTGGAAAATAACAAGTGTTGGTGAGGATACAGAGAAATCAGAACCCTTGCACACGGCTGGTGAGTGTATAAAATGGTGCAGCCAGTATGGAAAACGGTAGGGAAGTTCCTTAACAAATTAAGAAATAGAAGTACCATACGATTCAGCAATTCTACTGGGTATATCCCCAAAGGAATGGAAAGCAGGGCCTCACATGGATCATTTGTATACCTCTGTACAGAGCGGAATATTCACACAAGCCAAACGGTGGAAGCAACCCAAGTACCCTTTGATGGACAAACGGATAAGCTAAATGCAGTATAAACATACAGTGGAGTATTAATCAGACTTAAAAGGGAAGGAAAGAAAAACGAGAACAAGGAAGGAAATTCTGACATATGCTACAATATAGATGAAACTTTTTTTTTAAGATTTTATTTTTCAGGGACGCCTGGGTGGCTCAGTTGGTTAAGCAGCTGCCTTCGGCTCAGGTCATGATCCCAGCGTCCTGGGATCGAGTCCCACATCGGGCTCCTTGCTCGTCAGGGAGCCTGCTTCTCCCTCTGCCTCTGCCTGCCATTCTGTCTGCCTGTGCTCGCTCGCTCTCCCTCTCTCTCTCTGACAAATAAATAAATAAAATCTTTAAAAAAAAAAAAAGATTTTATTTTTCAGTCATCTCTACACCCAACATGGGGCTCAAACCTACAATCTCTGAGATCAAGAGTCTCTTGATCCACCAACTGAGCCAGCCAGGAGCCCCTGGGTGAAATTTGGAGAGATCATCGAAGCTAAATAAGTCAAACACAAGAGTATGGATACTGGGGGGGACGCCTGGGTGGCTCAGTGGGTTAAAGCCTCTGCCTTTGGCTCAGGTCATGATCCCAGGGTCCTGGGATTGAGCCCCGCATCGGGGTCTCTGCTCAGCAGGGAACCTGCTTCCTCCTCTCTCTCTGCCTGCCTCTCTGCCTACTTGTGATCTCTGTCTGTCAAATAAATAAATAAAATATTAAAAAAAAAAAAGAGTATGGATACTGTATGACTCCACTTATACAAGGTTACCTAGAGTAGTCAAATTCATAGTGATAGAAAGCAGAATGATGGTTGTCAGGGGTGGATAGGAAGGGAGAGTCAGGGAGTTAATATTTAACAGGTGGATTACTTGATGGGAGGATAGAAGGGTTCTGGAGGTGGACGGTGATGATGGTAGCATGACAGTGTGAATGTACTTAATGCCACAGGACTGCATACATCAGTGATAAAGTTTATGTTATGTATATTTTACCACAATTTTTAAAATGGTAAAAAGAGAGAGAAAGAAAGAACAAGTCATACGAACCCGTATTGCTCTTTATTTAATAACTCTGCCTTCCTAATATTAACAGCAAATGAAAATAACAATCTAATGTTTTTTTGAAGATTGTTTATTTGTTTATTTGAGAGAGAGAAAGAGAAAGAGAACAGGGGGAGGAGCAGAGAGAGAGACAAGCCGACTCCCGGCCGAACACGGAGCCAAATGCAGGGCTGGATCCCATGAATCCAAAATCAAGAGTCATACATTCAACCAACTGAGCCACCCAGGCACCCCTCTAACTTACACTTCTAATTTTTAAACTTTTTTCTTCTTTAAAGATTCATGGTAAGTGTACTTCTTCATCCCCTTCACCTATCTCACCCATCTCCCACCCACCTCCCCTCTGGTAACCACTAGCATGTTCTCTGTAGTTAAGAGTCTGGTTTTGGTTTTTGATTAATCTCTTTTTTTCTTTGTTTGTTTTGTTTCTTAAATGTCACATATGAGTAAAATCACACGGTATTTGTCTTTCTCTGACTGACTTATTTTGCTTAGCACTATACACTTTAGATCCACCCCTGCAATGGCAAGATTTCATTCTTTTTTAATGGCTGAGTAATATTCCATTGTATATATTACAAAATACTCTATATATACCACATCTTCTTTTCCACTCATCTGTTGATGGGCACTTGGTCTGCTTCCATAACTCAGCTATTGTAAATCATGTGGCAATAAACACAGGGGTGCATATATCTTTTCAAATTAGTGTTCTCATATTCTTTGGGTAAATATCCAGCAGTGAATTACAGGATTATATAGTAATTCTATTTTTAAATTCTTGAAGAAACTCCATATTGTTTTCCACAGTGGCTGCAATAGTTTGCATTCCCACCAGTAGTGCATAAGGGTTCCTTTTTCTCCACATCCTCTTTATTTTTAAAAATTTAAAAATTAATTAGTAATTTAATTTTTAAAATAATGAGTTTATGTGTATATATATGATTTTATATGTATATAATACATAATACATATAAATACATATATATACATATTTTAAAAAAAAAGAAATATAGGTGATTTTCACTAAGACATGCTGTAAGTAAAATAGGCACCAGCTTTCAGAGATTTATTGCCTAAAAATAGAGTATAAAATGCCTCATGAATAAATTTTGTATTGATTATATGAAGCGATAATATTTTACCTATATTGGGTTAGGTCAAATATACTATTAAAATTAATTTCACTTGTTTCTCATTCCTTTTTTTTTATAAGTCCCACTGCTAGACAAAATTTTTTTTTAAAGATTTTATTTATTTACTGGACAGAGAGAGAAATCACAAGGCAGAGAGGCAGGCAGAGAGAGAGGGGGAAGCAGGCTCCTCACTGAGCAGAGAGCCCGATGCGGAGCTTGAACCCAGGACTCTGGGATCATGACCTGAGCTGAAGGCAGAGGCCTAACCCACTGAGCCACCCAGGCACCCCTCTCGTTCCTTTTTTAAAGGGGGGTAGTAGAAAGCTTAAAATTATATATGCAGCTCAAGTTATGTTTCTGTTGGACAGTGCTGTGCTAGGTAAAGGTTAAGTATGTGTCCTTGATTGAGCATTGTCTGACGGATGCTGACAGTGTATCTGGGCAGCTCTAGAGATACAAACTATCCCATGGGCATAGGGATAGTTAGTTCATCACAGTCTCTGCTAAGGATTACCTCCCCAGGTCTCCTTATAAGACCTAAGCTTTCTACCCTTAAAGGCTTGAATCAATTCTTTTCTTTTCTTTTTTTTTTTTTTTGGACGAAGAGAGAGAATAGGGACAGGGGCAGAGGGAGAGGGAGAGAGAGAATCTTAAGCAGTCTCCATGCCCAGTGTGGAGCCCAACTCCATCTCATGACCCTCAGATTATGACCTGAGCTGAAATCGAGGGTCTGACACTTAAATGACTGAGTCACCGAAGCAGCACCCTCCCTTCCCAATCCCCCAGGGAAATCAAACCTCATATACAATTTATTTTCACCCTAAGACCTGAAAGAAATCTTCCTTTTCTAACCCTAGAGAATTCTCTTAACCACTCATTTTGGCATATAAATGCAGTTAAGTCTTAATTTCCCAGTCATACTAATGTGAATAGTTTGTAAGAAGTTTCCAATTTGGGGGACACCTGGCTGGGTCAGTTGGTAGAGCATGCGACTCTTAATCTTAGGGTTGTGAGTTCAAGACCCATGCTGGGTCTGAGATTACTCAGAAATCTTTTTTTGTTTTTAATATTTTACTTATTTATTTGACAGAGAGAAGGAGAGAGATCACAAGTAGGCATAGAGGCAGGCAGAGAGAGAGAGGGAAGCAGGCTCCCCGCTGAGCAGAGAGCCCAATGTCGATCAGGACCCTGACATCATGACCTGAGCCGAAGGCAGAGGCTTAACCCACTGAGCCACCCAGGAACCCATCAAAAATCTTTTCTTAAAAAAACAAATAAATATGGGGTGCCTGGGTGGCTCAGTGTATTAAAGCCTCTGCCTTCAGCTCAGGTCATGATCCCAGGGTCCTGGGATCAAGCCCCACATCAGACTTTCTGTTCAGCAGGGAACCTGCTTCCCTTCCTCTCTCTCTCTCTGCCTGCCTCTCTGCCTACTTGTGATCTCTGCCTGTCAAATAAATAAATAAATAAATAAATAAATAAATAGGGGCTCCTGGGTGGCTCCATTGCTTAAGCATCAGACTCTTAATTTCAGTTGGGTGGTAATGTCAGTATCATGAGATCGAGCCCCATGTCAGGCTCCACACTCAGTGTGGAGTCTGTTTGTCTCTTTCCCTCTACTCCCTCACCCCCTTCACACATCCACCTCTCTCTCTCTAAAATAAATAAATAAAATCTTTTTAAAATAATAATAATAAAACAAATTAAAAATCTTTTTAAAAATGTGTCTGATTTTGGATGAGGAACACAACAAACAACATGTCTCCTATTAGTCTAAACCCACAATAGACATCCATCAATCACAGCTCTATGGGGGCACCTGGGTGGCTCAGTTGGTTAAGCCTTTGGCTTGGGGCATGATCCCAGGGCCTGGGGATCAGGCTCCATTTCAGGCTCCCTGCTCAGTGGGAAGTCTGTTTCTCCCTCTGCTCTTCCCCCCACCCCCTCCCCACGCATGCTGTCTGTCTGTCTCTCTCTCAAATAAATAAGTTTAAAAATCTTAAAAAAAAAAAATCATAGCACTACACCCAGGACAGACATTAAGAAGCAATCACAGCCTATGTTCCCTCCAAACCCAATGAAGGTCTTATTACCATTTTCAATTCAGAGCTCTAGGCAGTTACTATCCATCAATCAAAGTTATCTGAGAGAGAAAACTATTTGTTACCCTTGTAATAGAGTCGCTTAGTGAATAGGATTGACTGAGTAGATTCAGCAAAGAGACACAAGTTTAAATTTCTCTCTCGTTGCATCATGGGCTATATAACAACAAAATTAGGTGAATAAATGGATTTTATTAATAATGTATCTAAGTATGTTATTGTTGCCTGATAATCAGGTATATGGGAATTCTCGTGTTTTAGTTTAAGGCCAGGGATGTTGGGAAGCATGTTGTATGTCTTCCTTGGGATTCTCTTTCATAGTTAACCATCATTCCCTCCCTAAGTAGGTACAGAGCAAAGATTAACATCATTATATACCAAGGTAGGGCCTCCAAAAGTCTTTCAAGGAACTCCAACCAGTTCTGTAGGGTGCTAATAAATATTCAATGAAAAGCAAATTCTCTAGTCAAGTAAGTGAAAACACTGGATTTATAAAAATTAAAATCACTCAATGTTACCCTTCAAGAAGGAGATCTAGTATGCTTCCCTGTTTTTTGGACATAGAGTCCCATTTTCATATCTTAAGGACCTATGTTCTGATAAACTTATTTTAGGAAATACTGTTGGAGAGATTAATGCTGATGTTTAATTTTGAAAATGGGGGTGGTGGTGAGGGTGATGCTAGTAATCACCATAGTCTTTCCTTTATTTTAAAATTTATTTCTTCAGGGCGCCTGGGTGGCTCAGTGGGTTAAAGCCTCTGCCTTCAGCTCAGGTCATGATTCCAGGGTCCTGGGATCGAGCCCCGCATCGGGCTCTCTGCTCAACAGGGAACCTGCTTCCCCCTCTCTCTCTACCTACCTCTCGGCCTACTTGTGATCTCTGTCTGTCAAATAAATAAATAAAATCTTAAAAAAAATTTTTTTAAATAAAATAAAATTTATTTCTTCAGGGCGCTTGGGTGGCACAGTTGGTTAAGCATCTGCCTTTGGCTCAGGTCATGATGATCCCAGGATCCTGGGATAGAGCCCTGCAACTGGCTCCATGGGAGCCTGCTTCTCTTTCTCTCCACCTGCCCCTCTACTCCACTTGTGCTTTCTTTCTCTCTCAAATAAATAAATAAGATCTTTAAAAAATTAATAAATTGGGGCACCTGGGTGGCTCAGTGGGTTAAGCCTCTGCCTTTGGCTCAGGTCATGATCTCAGGGTCGTGGGATCTAGCCCCGCTTCGGGCTCTCTGCTCAGCAGGGAGCCTGCTTCCCCCCTCTCTCTGCCTGCCTCTATGCCTACTTGTGATCTCTCTCTCTGTCAAATAAATAAATAAAATCTTTTTTAAAAAATAAATAAATAAACGAATAAAATTTATTTCTTCAAACCCAAGCATTTGCTGCCTTCAATTATCTGATGGTAACAGAAGATAGATATCATAATAGTTACTTAGAATGGAAGACAACTAAATCATGGTCTGAGCCAACCCCTGAGTCGACTGATGAGGAAACTGGAGATGAGGAATGAGGGTGATCAAGTGCTCTGCCCAAGGTCACTGGGGGCATCAGTGGCTAACAAATTGGAAAGCTTAAAAAAAAAAAAAGTTACAATGTGAAGTGGTCCTGAACTCCCATAATCCCCTGGCCTTTTGTCTTCTCTCATCTACCTGAAACAAATCTCTCTCTCATCTTCCCTGAAACAAATAATGACATTTGGCAGGAAGGTCATGAATGTAGATACACTTCTATCACCTGTTAGAATTCGAGAAGAGAACGTATGACAACAAAGAGTGGTAGACCCTCAGAGCTCTCTCAGCCTTCCTGAGAAAACCAGGCAAAGGGAAAATTCATGTTGGACTTCTTTCTGTTAATGATGACGCTGTTCAAAGAGCTTCTCTGGGATGGTTTCTAGAGTTCTGGACAGAATTTTACCTGTTCGGAGTTTACACTGTCTTCACAATGTGGGCCCTGTGACAAGTAAAGAACGCTGACAGTTGGGGGTGGCATCTCGATGGCGAGTTTGCAGAATTTGACAACTCAGCCAACCTCTACTTAGGGCTTAATCCCACACTCTCACTAATGACACCAAAGAGGCCTCATGGCATGTGTTTTCCACACTGCATGGCTTCTACTCTCCTGCAGCCCAAACAACTTTCTCCCTGAAAAATCTAAGTGGCATTGACCTTTGTTAGGTCATGGTTTATTGACCTCAGCACTACTGGCAGTTGAGGCCAGATAATGATCTGTTGTGTGGGCTGTCCTGCGCCTTCCAGGGTGTGTAACAGCGTCCTTTGATTTGACTCACTGGATGTCAGCAGCAGTCCCCAAATTGTAATCCAAATAGTTCCAGATTTTGACAAATGTCTCTTGGGGGACAAAATCGTCTCTGGATGACAACCACTGTTTGAGACGAATCTAAGGAGAATGACTGCCACTTCAAGCTAGAGAATCCGTTCCTGTCGTGTGGTGAGCTTTGCAGATGAGGGACTCAGGAAACATGTGTTTGTATCTCTCTGCCTGGGCACATAGCAGGTTTTTATTCACTGATTCATTCTGCAAATATTTACTAAGCCCTTGTTATGGCTCCCTTCCGAGGTGGGGGGGATATAGTGAGCCTCAAGGAGTTTGAAATCCAGAACGGAGAAGACAGATAATAAAAACAAATAGAAGCATAAATAAATATAGAGGGTAATTTCAGCTACTGACTGTTTTAGAGAAAGGAGTGCAGATAAATATGAAAGAAGGTTGCCTTATCCAGAGATACTAATCTATCAAACAAGAATTAATTTGGTAACAGCATCCCCAATAACAGGTGGTTAAATGAGATAAAAGTTTGTTTCTCTCTTAAGGAGAAGTGCAGAAGCAAGTCATCCAGCTCTGTTATCACACTCCTGCTCCACGAAGTTCTCCATGACCCGGGCTCCTTCTACCTGTGCCGAACACAGCCTCCATTTCCAAGGTTAGCCCATAAAAGCTGCACCAGCTTCAGCTGTCCTGTCGAATTCCAGACAGCAGAATGAACAAAAGGGAAAGAAAGGCAGAGAAGGATATGTGACAATGATTTTTTAAGGCTGGTTCTTGGAAACCGCCATGCTTAAATTGCTTTGGCTAGTACTTAGTCATATGGTCATAACTCATTAAGGGAAGTGGGGCCATTATGGGTCCAGCTAAAAGTAAGAGGTTCTATTTCCATGGACAAGGTTAGACAACTAGAAGTCTCTGCCAGAGAGGGTCAAGGAAGGCCCTTCTGAGCAAGAGACGGTGATGAGAAGAGAAAGGCCTTGAGAAGAACGTTCTGGCAAGGGCCCTGAGTTGCTATGAGCCTGGCCCATTTGACATACAGAAGTAGGGCCAGTCTGGGGGGGGGGAAGACGCAAAGGCAAGATTACCCAGAGCTTTGTGGGGCATTATAACAGGTCTGGGTTTTATTCCACCTGCAATGGAAAGTCTTTGGAGGATTGTGAGGAAGGGAGAAAGGTCGTGTATGCAGTCAGATGGCTCAGGCTGCCATTTATGGGTAGAAGTGGGAGAGGTAGAGACATTGGCTGTTGGAGTAAAGATAATAGTAGCTTGAAGTGACCTTCTGAGTACATGTGGTGGGAAGTGATCACACTTTGCATATAACGCTAAGGGACATTGGAGGCAAAACACACAGGCTTACGTGAGGGATAGGACATAGGGTGTGATGTAAAAAAGAAAAATAAGATATTTCCCAATGTTTGACCTGAGCATCCAGTATATGACGATACCATTTACTGGTAGAGAAAAGGCTTAGGAGGAGGCAAATTTGGGTGACAAGTTCTGTTTTGACCATGTTAAGTCGAAGACGTGTATGAGATGAGAGATGCAAGCCGGGAGCTGAATATATAAGAATGTGGCCTGAAGCTGCAAATGCAAGCGTCATCAGCTTAAAGATGGTGCTTGAAGGCTAAGTGTGAAATCAGTGTTAGAAACAAGTGTTTCCAGAAAAAGGAAAATTATACATTTTCAAGTGCAATTAGAAAAATTAAAAAAAAACCAAAACCATGAATCATTCATCTTGAAGGCCCTTACACATCCCTAGAAGCCCCCTGCAAAATCACCAAGTATGCAATTCTTCCTCTTGGTTTTCTAGTTAAACCTGCCTTAGAATCTCAAGCATCACTCACAACAAGAAAAAGCCTTGTATCATCATTGGTGAAAATGACCCCAAAGAGCTTCTCTGATACATTTGCTTCACACCAGTGCTGCTTTCTGGGTTTTAGAAAAATTATAATTGTGCAATATTTAGGCCACCCTAAAGTTTAGATAGACTTTTCCAGATTTGCCTTGGGGAAGTAACTAGTTGATACTGTCTCCAGGGATACCCTTTGGGAAAGCAACCTGCTGCTTATAATTAAGAAATGTCACTGCATGATTTTAACCAGACCCAACCCCTAACTCCAAGGAGTTAATAAAGGAGTAACAGTATTAGTGTTAGTTAATATCATTTACTAAGCATCTACCACATGCCAGGCACGTTACAGACAGAATTCCAACCTTCACACAGTCTTTTTTTTTTTTCCCTAAGATTTTATTTATTCACTTGAGAGAGAGAGAGACAGAGAGAGCACAAGCAAGGGGGAGAGGCAGAATGAGAGTGAGAAGCAGACTCCCTTTTGAGCTGGGAGCCCGATGTGGGGCTCGATCCCAGGACCTGGAGATCATGACCTGACCCAAAGGCAGATGCTTAAGGACTGAGCCACCAGGCTCCCCATCTTCACACAGTCTTGATGGAGAGGTATCATTCTCCCCATTTTACAGAAGAAAATACCAAGCCTCAGAAAGACCATGTGTCTGGCTAAAGAACCAAGTCTGCCTTTTCTTAGACTTTTTCTTTTAAGATTTTATTTATTTTGACAGAGAGAGACACAGCAAGAGGAAACACAAGCAGGAGGAGTGGGAGAGGGAGAAGCAGGCTTCCTGCTGAGCAGGGAGCCAAATGGGGGGCTCGATCCCAGGACCCAAGGATCATGACCTGAGCTGAAGGCAGAGGCTTAATGACTAAGCCACCCAGGCGCCCCTCCTTAGACTTTTCCAACAAGCCTAATTATTCTGGAAGCCTTTTTCTATATTGGTGTATTTCATTTAGCTCTCCCATTTGCTCACCTAAAAGTAGAAACCCTATGTCATTCTTTTTTTCTTTTCTTTCTTTCTTTTTTTTTAAATCGACTATGCTTTCTGGCTTATAATGGGTACTCAATATTTACTGAAAGACTAAACTAGAGACATAGATATGACTACACATACACACAAAAACAACAGAGGGGCGCCTGGGTGGCTCAGTGGGTTAAGCCTCTGCTTTCAGCTCAGGTCGTGATCTCAGGGTCCTGGGATCAAGCCCCGCATCAGGCTCTCTGCTCAGCGGGGAGCCTGCTTCCCCCCTCTCTCTCTGCCTGCCTCTCTTGTGATCTTTCTGTCAAATAAATAAATAAAATCTTAAAAAAAAAAAAACAGATTCATCAAAGGGGTAGCATGGAGTTCTAAGAGTCCTGGGATATCACATAATCTAGAGGTCATTACCTGGCTAGCCCCAGGTGGTGGATGGCCTCAGCAGTGTTGTGAGTTGCTTTCAAATTCTGAAAGGAAAAAAAAAAAAAATCCAAAAACACAAAAGGGCACCTGGGTGACTCAGTCGGTTAAATTTCTGCCATTGGCTCAGGTGATCCCAGTGTCCTGGATGGAGCCCCTCATCGGAATCCCTGCATCGCAGGGAGCCTCCTTCTCCCTCTCCCATTCCCCCTGCTTATGTGCTCTCTCTCTTTGTCAAATAAATGAATAAAATCTTAAAAAAACACGCAGAAAAAACCACCAAGTTATATTAATTCTCAATATTCAAACATTGGGAAATTGCAAACAAAAATCCAGATTTTGGGAGCGCCTGGGTGGCTCCGTCACTAAGCATCTGCCTTTGGCCCCGGTCATGATCCCAGGGTCCTCAGATTGAGCCTGTTTCTCCCTCTCCCACTCCCCCTGCTTGTGTTCCCTCTCTCGCTGTTTCTCTATCAAATAAATAAATAAATAAAATGTTTTTTAAAAAATATTTTATTTATTTATTTGACAGACATAGATCACAAGCAGGCAGGGAGGCAGGCAGAGAGAGGAAGGGAAGCAGGCTCGATGTGGGGCTTGATCCCAGGACCCTGGGACCATGACCTGAGCCGAAGGCAGAGGCTTTAACCCAGTGAGCCACCCAGGCGTCCCAATAAATAAAATCTTTAAAAGAAAAAATCCAGGGGCGCCTGGGTGGCTCAGTGGGTTAAAGCCTCTGCCTTCGGCTCAGGTCATGATCCCAGCATCCCGGGATCCAGCCCCGCATCAGGCTCTCTGCTCAGCAGGGAGCCTGCTTCCTCCTCTCTCTCTGCCTGCCTCTCTGCCTACTTGTGATCTCTGTCAAATTAAAAAAAAAAAAAAAAAAAATCCAGATTTTTTTTTTTCCTTCTCTTGAAATCTGACAACACTGGATCCACATTCCCATAGGTTAACAAGGAGAGAGGGCGGGATGCCTGGGTGGCTCAGTCGGTTAAGTGTCTGCCTTTGGCTTAAGTCATGATCTCAGAGTATTGGGATTGAGTTCTGCCTCAGGCTCCTTGCTCGGAGGGGAGCCTGTTTCTCCCTCTGCCTGCTGCTCCCCCTGCTTGTGCTCTCTCTCTCTAATAAATAAATAAAATCTTTAAAAACAAACAAAGAAAAAAACAAGGAGAGAGGGGCTGAGTAGGGGGTGCTCTTAACCTCATTTAGATTCCTATCCAGGCTCCTGAAGGCATTTGAATTTGCAACCTCAACTGTCAAACTCCTTTGTTATAGAAGCGAGAAGACTGAGGCCCGGTGTAGCATAGGGACTTGCTGTAAGGGATCCAGGGACCTTCACTCCCAGTCTTTTCCCATACCCTGATGCCAGGATATGCGGCATCGTAAAGATCCGTGTTTTGTCATGACTGTGCATAAACACGCATGTACAGGGATGACTGTATAGCCACATCTCATCTTCAAGATGAGGAGAAAGACTAAAAATGTAGATTGGGTTTATTAAAAAAAAAAAAAATCTTGTCAGGTAAAAAAAGAATCACAATAAAGTCTCTATTGCCCTGGGTCACAAAGTCAGCCTTTCTCTCTCTCTCTTTTTTTTTTTTCATTTTTTTTAAGATTCCATCCATTTATTTGACAGAGAGAGAGAGAGAGAGAGATCACAAGTAGGCAGAGAGGCAGGCAGAGAGAGATGGGGGGAAACAGGCTCCCCGCTGAGCAGAGAGCCCAATGCGGGGCTCAATTCCAGAAACCTGAGATCATGACCTGAGCCGAAGGCAGTGGCTTTAATCCCCTGAGCCACCCAGGTGCCCCAGCCTTTCTCTTTTTTTATGTTTTAAGAAAACTCTATGCCCAACATGGGACTCAAACTCATGACCCAGAGATCAAGAGTCACATTCTCTCCCGACTGAGCCAGCCAGGTACCCCAAAGTTGGCCTATTCTAATCTGGAACTCTTCCCATTCTTTTTTTTTTTTTTTAAGATTTTATTTTACTTATTTGACAGACAGAGATCACAAGTAGGCAGAGAGGCAGGCAGAGAGAGAGGAGGAAGCAGGCTCCCTGCTGAGCAGAAAGCCTGATGCGGGGCTGGATCCCAGGACGCTGGGATCATGACCTGAGCCAAAGGCAGAGGCTTTAACCCACTGAGCCACCCAGGCGCCCCTGGAACTCTTCCCATTCTTTAAAGAAATAATAAATCCTGGTTAATATTTATTCCAGTTTGGAGCCAGCCTTGGTCTCACTTTCTAAATCACTCAGTAGTGACCTGGTGGGATGGTGAGAAATGAATGAAATCAGAAATTGGAGGGTGGGAAAGTAAGAACTAACTGGTTTAGGAGGGGGCCTCCCCGGAGGTAGTTATTACATAATGTGGTATTTAATAATCTGGCCAACAGCATACGTCCAGAACATGGCCAAATGTTAATTAAAATGTTTCTTCCTCCCTTCCTCATTCTGTAGAGCCCCCTTGAGGTGCTCTTTGAATTTAATTCCTCTTCCCCTGCTGTTCTCCCTTCCCCCCAGCCACAGCATCCTCTGATGGGGTAGAGGGGGGATGGGAATGGCACAGACAACGGAAAAATAAAAGCAACAACCTCTGGACCCAATTCAGTAAATCATTGATCTGTAAGTCAGAAATACTTCAGATGTGTTTTTGTACCCAAAGGTCAGTGCTTGTCACATTTTTTTTTAAAAAGATTTTATTTATTTATTTGAGGGAGAGAGCACAAGTGGGCCTGAGCAAGGGGGAGGAGCAGAGAGAGACAGAGACAGAGAGAGGGAAAAGGAAAAGCAGACTCCCCACTCAGCAGGGAGCTAGACCCCAGGGCCCCGGGATCACGACATGAGCCAAAGGCAGACACTTAACCGACTGAACCACCCAGGTGCCCCAGTGCTCGTCACATTTTAATGTGCTTTTTAGTCACTGGGGATCCTGTGAAAGTACAGACTGCTTTAACAGGTCTGGGCAGGGGCCTGAGACTCTGCATTTCTAACCAGGTGATGCTGAAGCTGTAGGTCCAGAGACCACACTGCTGGGCCTCAAGGCCCTAGAGTAGACCACTGGTCCTCAAACTTGCACATTTGAGTCACCAGGGGATCTAGAAGAGCTACTGATGTCTGGGTCTCCCCCACCAGATCCTGATTTAATTTGTGTGGGTGACGCCTGGGCGTTAGGATTTTCCAAAGCTTCCCAGGAGCTTCTAGTACAATCCACGGTTGGAGAAGCAATGCCCCAGATTAAAGCAGTGTGGTTTGCCAGCTTTAGCATATCTCAGGGTCACCAGAAGGGTTTGTAAAGACACACACATTGCTGTCCCCACCCCCCGCCCCCTGCGGGGTTTTAGTTGGTCTAGGTGAGGCCTGAGAATTTGCATTTCTAACACAGTGCTGCGGACTCTGCTGGTCTGAAGAACCACACTTGGACAACCAGTGTCCCTGGGCTGGAAAGACAGAACACAGAGGTGTGTCCTGGGGAGTCACTGATCTGCACTTAAGGCTGCAGAAATTACCAGGGCTTGGAAGCTATGTTGGTTGTCCTGGTCTTGCCACCAGAGAAGACTGTCCACCAATTACAGCCAGTGCATGAACCTGCTTTATGCACAAGACTGGTCAGTGTTCCAACCTGTCCACGTCACGTGGACAACTCCCTTTGATGGTTCAGGCCAGCTGTAGCCCCTCTAGAAAGCTGGTGGGCTCCTCGTCCGTCCCCTGGGAGGCAGTGCTGACGGTGAGGGTGAATGCCAGGTCCTGGGCAAGCTGGAGATTCCGCCAAGTCTGGATGGCAGTACAACACCCATACTTGATTCTGTAAAGCCTGTGAGTTCATTACAGAGGTGCTTTCGCTGCCCTGCTTCGCAGGCAGATGGGGGAAGATCTCAGCTATAACCACAGGGACATTGGGAAGCGGTGGAAGGAATAAGAATTCTCTTATGGGAATCAGATGGAAGAATGCTCAACATCCAGGGCCGTTTCTGAAAATACTGAGCTCCTTACTCCAAAGAGTTATTTTCCAAATTGATGTAGTGTTTCTGCCAGATTTTAAATCTTTTTCTTTTTTTTTTTTTTTAAAGAGAGAGAGAAAATCTTTTTTTTTTTTTTTTTTAAAGATTTTATTTATTTATTTGACAGACAGAGATCACAGGCAGGCAGAGAGGCAGGCAGAGAGAGGAAGGGAAGCAGGCTCCCTGCTGAGCAGAGAGCCCGATGTGGGGCTCGATCCCAGGACCCTGGGATCATGACCTGAGCCGAAGGCAGAGGCTTTAACCCGCTGAGCCACCCAGGCGCCCCTAAATCTTTTTCTTACATTAAAAAAGAAAGAAGCAGGACCCCTGGGCGGCTTAGTCGGTTAAGTGGCTGCTTTTGGCTCAGGTCATGATCCCATGGTCCTCGGATTGAGTCCCATATCACACTCCTTGCTCAGGGGAGCCTGCTTCTCCCTCTGCCTGCCATTCCTCCCTGCTTGTGTTTGCCTGTTCTCTCTCTCTCTGACAAATGAGTAAATAAAATCTGAAAAAGAAGGAAAGAAAGAGAGAAAGAGAGAGAGAAAGAAAGAAAGAAGAGGAAGGAAGGTAGGAAGGAAGTAAGGAAGGAAGAAAGGCACGCTACAGCTAAGGAAACATCAAGACAAAGCGAGGGTAAGTAAGAACCAGCAGCTCTTTTTAAATATTCATTTTAATTTTTCCCACAGAAAATTCCTTTACTTACCTATTTATTTTCTTTCAGGGACTTTTTCATCATCAGAACTTTGAGTTCTGATTTTTTTTTTTAAGATTTTATTTATTTATTTGACAGACAGAGATCACAAGGAGGCAGAGAAGCAGGCAGAGAGAGAGGAGGAAGCAGGCTCCCTGCTGAGCAGAGAGCCCAGAACCCTGGGATCATGACCTGAGCTGAAGGCAGAGGCTTTAACCCGCTGAGCCACCCAGGCGCCCCAGTAGCACTTTTTAAACTGAAATAATTTTGATATATACTGTGTAAATTTCAGGCACGTTGATTTGATACATTTATGTATTGTCATTCAATTGCCACTGTACTGATAATTAACCCCTCTATTATATCACATAATAATATCCTTCTAATGGCAGGAATAATGAAGATCTAGTTTCTTCGTTGGGGCGCCTGGCTGGCTCAGTCAGTGAGCAAGTGACTCTTGAACTTGTTCAAAGTTCGAGCCCCACATTGGGTGTGGAGGTTACTTAAAAATAAAACCTTGGAAAAAAAAAAAAAAAAGGTCTAGTCTCTTTGCAAGTTTGATGATTGGGATACAATATTGTGGACTATTCACTATACAAATACTGTGCATTAGATCTCTAGGACTTATTTACTACCTGTTGCAAGCTTGTTTAATCCTCACAGAAAAATAGCCCTGAAGATGTGGGAAACTTAACATTTATTAAGCACCTACCAGGTCTCAGGGATTCCACAAACTTCTTCGCATTAATTAGCTCATGTATTGTGGTAGAAAACTCTGCACTGGGATTATAACTGTCTGGAATTTTTTTGGAAAAATATTTTTTTAAGCAAAATAGTCTATTTGGATAAAGCATTCTTATGGAAAAAATAATATAGATGCTAAAGAAGTCTATAGGGCTGTGAATGCATGTGGCCTATTAAGCCATAGAAACTTTCTAGACGTCGCACGCTGGCTATTAAAACTCCGGCTGCGAACTAGTGATTTAATTACACCACAAAGTTTCAACTATTGCTTCTAATGGTTTTATCAGACCAGTGGGGGATCCTGGCAGGGTTAGTGGGTAGTAAGGTTAATTTTGCTTGCTGACAGAGACTTTAAGTATTTTTTTTAAAAGATTTTATTTACTTAGTTGATAGAGATACAGCGAGAGAGGGAACACAAGCAGGGGGAGTGGGAGAGGGAGAAGCAAGCTTTCTGAGGAGCAGGGAGCCCAATGTGGGGCTTGATCCCAGGACCCTGGGATCATGACCTGAGCTGAAGGCATACACTTAATGACTGAGCCACCCAGGCGCTCCGACTTTAATATTTTTGTTTTGGTTTGTTTTGACATATGTACACCATAAATTATATAGCAAAATAAAGCCACATATTAGGTGAGGGAATATCTCCTCCCCCCCCCCCCAAAAAAAATGGTATCAAACAGTAGCCTTGAAAATGGCTATTTTGGGAATACTTCACTGACTGGCTCAGTGGGTGGACCATGTGACCCTTGATCTCAGGGTGGTGAGTTTGAGCCCCACACTGGGTACAGAGATTACTTAAAAAAAAAAATAATAATAAAGAAGGACAATGACGATGTTTGTCCATTTAGTGGGTATGTTTTGAACCTACTCCATGCCAGGCACTGGGTTTATAATGGTGAACAAAGTAAACATAACCTCTGTCCTCAAAGATCTTCAGAGCTGGTAGAAGAAGAGATATCACAAGTAAATATACAAGCCCAAGCCGTGTACTGAGCCCCGTCTCTTTGTTTTAAAATTTATTTATTTTAGACAGAGAGTGTGAGCCCAAGCCGCGGAGGGGCAGAGGGAGAGGGAGAGGGAGAGGGAGAAAATCCTCAAGCAGACCCCAACTCAGGGTTTCACCCCAGGATCTTGATGTCATGACCTGAGCCAAAGCCAGGACTCAGACACTCTACCAACTGAGTCACCCGGGAGTCCCTCTCTTTCTTGTATATATACCACCCCAAGTTGCACACATGAGAGAAGAAGAACAGGAAGATCCCTTATACTGGAAGTCCAGGGACAGTGACTTTAGCTGGGCCACAGAGGATGAGAAAGAAAGAGCCAGGTGGAGAGTTGGGGGAAGGGGAGGAGGGAAGAACGTTGCAGCTTGATGTGAAAGGTCCTTGAGGTGGGAAAGAACTTGGGAACTTAAAGAAGAGTGTGTAGGAGAGAGAGGGACTTAGTCAGGATTCTTCAGGGAAAAAAACCCACAGGCAAGAGAGAGAGGGGGGGGGGGATTGGCTCACGTGATTATGGAGGCTAAATCCCATAATCTGTTGGAAGCCCAGGAAAGCTGAGGTTTGATTCCACCCCAAACCGGAAGGTCTGAGAACCAATGGAACCAGTAGTGTAAGTTCTGAGTCTGAAAAGGCTCACGAACCAGGAGTGCTGGCGGTATAAGCACCCATCCAGAGGCAGGAGGAAACAGATGTGCAGGCAGGGATGGAGAATTAATCCCTCTTCCTCAGGCTTTTTGTTCTCTTCAGGTCTTCAAGAGATTGACTGAGGCTCACCCACGTTGGCGAGGGCAATCTGCTTCATTCTGTCTACTGATTCAAATGCTAATCTCCTCCCAAAACCCCCACCCCGATTCACCCAGAGCCATGTTTAACTAGATGTCTGTCTGGACATCCCAGGGGGCACCTCAAGATACATTCACCATCACAGAAGGCGATGGGCAGAAGAGGCAAGAGAGGAACACAAGGATGTGTGGTTTGTATCGGGTCAACTTCGTGAAGTTGGAAATATGTTTCCTAGGATCCTCTTCCCTGTTCAGTTTGGCCAGAAGAGGCAAGAGCAGGTGTAGCAGCAGCCACGCGTGGAAGTCACTGCGGTCAGACACAGCGATAGACAATAAGACAAGCCTTCCCTTGGCTGTTCTGTTATGGTGGCCAAGCATGCTTGGCTGTTCAGATGGACTAGGTAAGTGCTTCCTTTGATCGTCTAGTGTCCCTCCTGGATTGTCCCTTTCCAAGCTCCTCCTCCAGCTCTGCAATGTCTAAATCCTAGAAGAAATCTCTTATCCCATAACCTACAGTGTTTCTGTGTTGAACCTTGACTGATACAACGGACCAGACATGGAAGCCAAGGTAGAGGCTATCAAAGGCCCCTGAATGAGGCAAGGTGGCCTCCAGTTGTGGGTGGGACTCCTTTGACTACAGCCAGGATTCAAGTACCCCAGGATTCTTTTTTAAGATTTTATGTATTTATTTATTTGACAGAGAGAGAGAGAGAGGAGAGAGAGAGAGATAGAGAGGGAGAGAGAGCACAAGAAAGGGGAGCAGCAGGCAAAGGAAGAGGGAGAAGCAGGCTACCCAAGGAGCAGAGAGCCCAGTGTGGGGCTTGATCCCAGGGCCTTGGGATCATGACCCTAGTTGAAGGCAGACGCTTAACTGACTGAGCCACCCAGGCGCCCCAAGTATCCCAGGATCCTAAGCAGACCAGGGCACTGTGCAGAAAAAGCTGCTGGCAGACTCCTTCCCAAATCTCCCCCTCCCCTCCAGTTCCCTCTGCATTCTGACTTCTTGGCAAGTCGTCATTAACAATTTTGCTCCTCATTCCAGACAAGAAGAGGTGTTTTTCTCTAAAAGGTAGAAGGATTAATGAGCAAGGGAAAGATTCCAGTCCTTTATGGCAGTGTTTATAGGGAACAAGTTTGGGGCAGGCACAGGAATAGGTTAAATTAATTGACTTTTGGACTGACAGCCACTGGCAATCTGCCCTCCTCCGCTGTGTCTTGTAGAGGGCTCCAGGGGTTAGTACGTGTAATTGGCTGAAGGAGGGAATAGTGGCTACACTTGAGAATCTACTGGGGCGCTTTAAAAATATACAGAAGCCCCACGGCAGACCACGTAAATCTGATCTCTGGGGGTAGGGTTTTTTTTTTAGTCCAAAGTGCTTCTCTGAGGCTTTTTTTAGTCCAAAGTGATTCCCAAGAATAGCCAGAGTTGAGAACCCATACAACCATAAGGAAGAGGTTGCAAACAAGGGGACCTGTGGGCCATATCTGATCCAAGATGTGCTTGGAATATCATAGATATTACTTTTTAAAATTTTTTTAAAGATTTTTAAATTTTATTCATTTGACAGACAGAGATTACAAGTAGGCAGAGAGGCAGGCAGAGAGAGAGGAGGAAGCAGGCTCCCTGCTGAGCAGAGAGCCCGATGAGGGGCTCAGTCCCAGGACCCTGGGATCATGACCTGAGCTGAAGGCAGAGGCTTTAACCCACTGAGCCACCCAGGCGCCCCTAGATATTACTTTTGATAGACAGAAATTTAAGGAAAAAATTTTTTAAAGATTTATTCATTTATTGGGGTACCTGGGTGGCTCAGTCGGTTAAGCGTCTGCCTTCAGTATGGATCATGATCCCAGAGTCCTTGGACCGAGCCCTGTGTCAGTCTCCCTGCTCAGCAGGGGGATCCGCTTATCGCTCTCCCTCTGTCCCTCTCCCTGCTTGGGTGCTGTCTCTCTCTTTCAAATAAGTAAATAAATTATTTTTTAAGAAGAGATTAATGCACTTGTTTTGGAGGGGAGGGGCTGAGAGAGAAGAGAGAGAAAATCCGAGCAGATTCTGTGTTGGGCACGGAGCTCACACAACACCCAATCCCAGAACCCTGAGACCATGACTCTAGCTGAAACCAAGAGTGAGCCACCCAACCTACTGAGCCACCCGGGTGCCCCCTTTCGGAAATTTAAATTCACTGCTGATACTGCAACAGGTAGATTGCAAATACAGACATGAATTTCCAGCTTCTTTCCTTTGAGAGCCTCCAAGGACTGGCAGTCTGCATCGCATTCACCCACGGCAATGAGAGTTACGCGCTGATGGAGAGTTTCCCTTAAGAAGCTCTGGGCTCTTCCGTTAGTCATAGTCCCCACTAATCGCGATGTACTGCCGTGCCTGTTTCACTCCCCTCGTCATCTTGCTGTCCACCGTACACACTGCACTTGGGGACCTCACAGAGACCAGGAGCAGGGGTCAGCCCACTGTAGCTGTTGGGCCAGATCTGGCTTGCTATCTATTTTTGTAAGGCCTGCAAGCCAAGAATGGTTTTTACATTTTGAAATTGTTGGGGGGGGGGAGTGAAAGAATAATATTGAATGACACATAGAAAATGAATAAAATCCCAGTGCTCATATCACAGCTCAGAACATGATGCTTCTTTGTGGGTCCCCTGCGGATACTTTTGTGCTAACTTGAGGCTAAGTAGTTGCAACAGAGAACCCACAGTCCGCAAAGCCTTAGAATGTTTACTATCTATCCCTCTACAGAATAAGTTTGTTTGTTTGTTAGTTTTAAAAATATTTTATTTATTTATTTGACAGAGAGAGAGCACAAGCAGAGGGAGAAGCAGGCAGAGGGAGAAGCAGGCTCCCTGCTGAGCAAGGGAGTCCAATACGGAGCTCAATCCCAGGACCCTGGGACCATGACCTGAGCCCAAGGCAGATACTTAATGACTGAGCCACCCAGGCATCCCCAGAATAAGTTTGTTTATTAAGAGAATAGGATTGGGGCAGCTGGGTGGCTCAATTGGTTAAGGGGACGACTCTTGATTTCGGCTCAGGTCGTGATCTCAGGGTCCTGGGATGGAACCCTGCATTGGGCTCCTCGCTCAGCAGGGGGCCTGCTTGAGATTCTCTCCCCCCCCCCCCGCCTCTCTGTCTGCTCGCATGTGCTCATGTTCACGCTCTCTCTCTCTCCCCCCACCTCACTCTCTTAAATAAATAAATAAATAAATATTTAAAAGAAGAGAAAGGGGTGCCTGGGTGGCTCAGTCAGTTAAGCATCAGCCTTAGGCTTGGGTCATGATCCTGGGGCCCTGGGACATAAGCCCCATGTCGGGGCTGGGGGGGGGGTGTCCCTGCTCAGCAGGGAGTCTGCTTCTCCCTCTCCCTCTGCTCCTTCTCTCTCACTCACTCTCTTTCTCTCAAATAAATAGAATCTCTTTCAAAAAGAGAGAGAGAGAATAGGATTAGGATTAAAGAAAGCTAGATCTAGTGTTAACATTCTAAGGGAATTTGGGGAAAGAACATCACCTCTCTGTAAAATGCAAAAAAGAAACCCTACCTGGCAGGGGATCATGGTGATGTAGATTGTGTGACTGTGTACAGCCTGCAGCCCAGTGCCTAGGAAGTGAGAATAAATTGTACCAAGCAGGAGAGTGAGACTGGGAATCACCTTGTGAGATTGATAGTGTTTTCCAGTGAATAACAGAAAAAGAACCAGGGGCACCTGGGTGACTCAGTCATTTGGTTTCAGTTTAAGTCATGATCTCAGGGTCAGGAGATTAAGCCTCCTGTTAGGCTCCATGCTCAGCGTCAAGTCTGCTAAAGATTATCTCTCTTCCTCTTCCTCTGCCGCTCACCCCCCCACCCCCTGCCTGCACACACTAGCTCTCTCCCTCTCTCTTGAAAAGAAAAAGAAGCAGAGTCATTTGACTAAAAAAAAAATGTTCATTGCTATTGCCTTAAAGCAGTTACATTATTATGTCATTAAAGTCATTTTGCAATCATTCAAACTGAGTTATTGTTCTACATTACATATCTTTTAAATGTGAACACTGTGACATTTATCAAATACAAAATCACCTTTTTACTTGTCATTGTTAACTACTGGCTTTGTTATCATGTAAAAGCCTTAGAAAGGATAACACATTTCACATAAATAATAATTGTGTTGAGAAAATGAACTGACCATACAGACTGAAAGCTGTCTTTTTTATGATATCACTGTGTATTTTATATTTGAAATTCATTATTTATCCAGGAATTGATATTTTCATTAAAAAAAATGAATTTTCAGGGCGCCTGGATGGCTCAGTCGGTTAAAGCCTCTGCCTTCGGCACGGGTCATGATCCCAGGGTCCTGGGATCGAGCCCCGCATCGGGCTCTCTGCTCGGCAGGGAGCCTGCTTCCTCCTCTCTCTGCCTGCCTCTCTGCCTACTTGTGATCTCTCTTGCTGTCAAATAAATAAATAAAATCTTAAAAAAAAAAGAATTTTCTTTCTTTTTAAAGATTTTATTTATTTATTTGACAGCAAGAGATCACAAGTAGGCAGAGAGACAGACAGAGAGGCAGCGGGGGGGGGGGGGGCAGGCTCCCTGCTGAGCAGAGAGCCCAATGCAGGGCTCGATCCCAGGACCCTGAGACCATGACCTGAGCCGAAGGCAGAGGATTAACCCACTGAGCCACCCAGGCGCCCCTCTTTCTTTTTTTTAAAGATCTTATTTATGTGATAGAGAGAGAGTAAGAGAAAAAGCCAGGAGACAGAAGGAGTGGGAGAAGCAGGCTCCCCGCTGAGCAGGGAGCCCCGTGTGGGGCTGGATCCCAGGACCCTGGGATCATGACCTGAGCCAAAGGCAGGCATTTAACTGACTGTGCCACTCAGGTGCCCCCACAAAAATGAATTTTCTTCCTCTTGATCCAAGTTGACCAAATAAAATACTTGGCTGCAAGTATTTTTAATCTAATTAAATCTTTAGAATGGATCATGCATATAAAATACATGTAACATAGCATTTGGCATTTTTAAAAAGATTTTATTTATTTATTGAGAGAGAGAGAGAGAGCACACGCACAAGCTGAGGGAAGAGGTAGGGAGAGAGGGAGAAGAAGACCTCCCAATGAGCAGGGAGCTTGACATGGGGCTTGATCCCAGGACCCTGGGATCTTGACCTGAGCTGAAGGCAGATAACTTAACTGATTGAGCCACCCAGGTGCCCCTCATATTTGCTGTTTTAATCATTTTAAAGGGTACAATTGTGTAGCGTAAAGGACATTCACAATGTCGTACAGCTGTAAGGACTACAGCTAATCTGCCTTTTCTATCTATGAATCTGCCTGCTCTGGACATTTCATTATATGGAGTGTGCGGTTTTTGTGTCTGGCTTCTTTCACTAAGCATAATGTTTTCGAGTTTCATCCATGTTTTCTTGTTGATCAGCACCCCGTTCCTTGTTGGGGCCAAAGACTATTTCATCGTATGGACATCCCACATTTTGTTCATTCATCTATTGACAGACATCTGAGATGTCCCCACTTTGGGGCCGTTGTAAATAGCTCTGTGGTGATGAACATTTATGTACACGCTTTTGTTTGAAAACCTGTCAGAGTTCAGATATCAAGATGCTTTGAGACACGGCTGAGTGTGTTTGAAAAAAAATGCGCCAGTTGAAAATGACAGTAAAAAGAATGAGACCTGGATGGAAGGGTCTTGATAATGGATTTGTTTGCTTGCTTAATGACTGTCTCACCAAACTGAACCCTCCTTGAGGGCCAGGACAGTAGCCGGTAGATTCACTGCCTCACCTTGATAGACTCAACAGATGAACAGACAATGGTCAGAGCTTACATAAAAATAGAACTCGAGGGGGCGTTGGGTAGGGGGGCAGGCCTGGGTGGCTCAGTGGGTTAAAGCCTCTGCCTTTGGCTCAGATCATGATCTCAGGATCCTGGGATCGAGCCCCACACCGGGCTCCGCACCGGGCTCTCTGCTCAGCAGGGAGCCTGCTTCCTCCTCTCTCTCTGCCTGCCTCTCTGCCTACTTGTGATCTCTCTCTCTCTCTCTCTCTGTTAAATAAATAAACAAAATCCTAAAAAAAAAAAAAAATAGAACTCGGACCCTCAGTCTGCAGCACAGGAAACCAACCCACTGTCTACAGTAATAAGCCTGGAAGCCACACAACAGGCCCCGCCACAGCTGGCCCCCAAAAGCCAGGATTTGATTAGTCAGTGACGGCTTCCCTAAGTTGTGTCCCTGCTTCTATCTCAGGATCAGCTAGAGAAAGCCAAAGGGAGAGAAAGCCTCACCAATCACATAGGCCGTCCTGCTCCTGGTTAGCCGGCTTCTGACTTCCTCATGCCAACAGCTTCCAGTGGGGGCACACCTGGATCCTTCGTTCTTTTCTTTATTTTTTTAAATAAAGTTTTTATAACTTTTTTTAAATTTTTAAGTAGACTCCACACCCAACGTGGCCTTGAACTCACAACCCTGAGATCAAAAGTCACTTGCTCTACCGACTGAACCAGCCAGGTGCACCACCCTCACCCCGGCCCAGCCTTTTTTTTTTTTTTTTTTTTTTTAACAATAAAGCTTTTCCACTCCTCTGTGTGCCTTTGAGTCCCTGCCAAAACACAAATGATGGTGGCCGACTCCCTTGCTATAGCCAGCTCTGAGTAAATAGCAACTATTTGTTCTCCTTTGGAGAATCTTTGTCTATTTCCACAACCTCCATCCCCTGGGCGGGGCTGGGCACACAGGCCATTGATGGTGTGAACACACACCACTGAGACGGCGCCAATGTGGTCCTTCCACAGTCCCCTGCTGGGACACTCAGGCCCACTGCACACTCTCTGGTCTTAGCCCAGCCACACTCTCTCTCTAGAACTCCACACCTGCCCACACACTGGCCCACTCACCATCTCTACCCGGACATTCACAAGTTCCCTGGGATTCAACGTGTCCCAGACCTACAGGTTACCTCCCCTGTTCCTCTCACAGCTCTTCACCTGGTTTCCACACCCAGAATCACCCCAGGGCCCTGCCTGGAACATAGGAGTCAGCCTACCTCCTCCTTCTTGTTCTCCCCAGCCTATAATCCTTCCATAAGCCCTGTTGGTTCTACTCCAGAAAGCCCAGCGAATCCACCCCTTCCTCTGGCTCCATTCCTGGGTCATGCCTTCATTGCAGCAAGAGCTCAGAACTGGTCTAGCTGCCTTCAGCGTAGGCTCCTCCAAAACAGCTAGGGGACATTTTCCCAAACAACCCATTTCTGCCTAGGAGAGTTCTCTGCATAGAAGCCTCCTGGTCACCTCATGTTCTAAACTCTAGAAAGAGGCTTTCTGGAGCCCCCACACCTGGTCCCAGCTTTAAACCTGGCACAACCTACACGCTACAGTGTACACTGGATAGCACTCCCTCCCCTCCCCGCCCTCTCCGGCGGTCCCTGTGGGCACCTCTGCCTCTCCCTCCCCTTGCCTTGGCAGGTGGCTCCTCTTTTTCAAGCTTGGGTGACTCACTGCCTCAGGGGTGAAGCCACCTTGCTGCTGCTACAATCATTCCGACACCAAATCTCTCTGGGTTCATGACGCGAGGATGAGAATGAGACTTGCTGGTTAGTCCCCTGCCTTCCCCTGAATGTCTCAATTCCTTGAAGGCAGGAATTTTTGTTTTTTACCTTTGCGGTCTCAGCACCAAATGTGATGCTCGGCACTTGACAGCTATCAAAATGTCAATATTTGTTGAGCAAATGTTTGCTACAGCGAAGAGCTGTATTGGGGCTGGATTACCCAACAGGGATTAGGACCAGTAGCCAAAGAGGGGAACCCCCCCCTTAAAAAATTTGATATTTGATAGTTGGATAAAAGCAATGAACTTGTCGTTCTGAGAAAAGAGAAGAAAGAAGAACTCTGTGTACTTCTTTACCTTCCTTTTGCTGCCTAGAGGTTTTTCCCCTCTATTACTGTGTTCTCAATTTTATTTGTAATAACTTACGTATGAAACTTGCTTTTGAATACATTTTAGGAATATCGAGGATGAACAATTACAAAATCTTTCATTAGGTTGTTGTTTTTTTTTTTTGGACCCATGGAAGAGACTTCTTTACTATTTCTTCCCTTCCTTCCAAAAAACACATTACCCTTGGGGCGCCTTGGTGGCTCAGTTGGTTAAACATCTGCCTTTGGCTCAGGTCATGATCACATCCTGGGTTCGAGCCCTGCATCAGGTTCTCTGCTCAACGGGGAAGTCTGCTACTTCCTCTCCCTCTGCCTGCCACTCCCCTGCTTGTGCTCTCTCTCTGTCAAATAAATAAATAAAATCTTAAAAAAAAAAATCTTAGCCTCTATTAATGTGTTTTTAATTTTTTAAATTAATTATTTTTTGAGAGAGAGAGTGTGTGTGAAAGAGAGAGAGAACACGCGCAAGCTGGGGGAGGAGCAGAGGGAGAAGGGAAAGCAGACTCCGTGCTGAGCAGGGAACCTGGAGGCTGATGGGGGGCCGGATCCTGGGACTCCAGGATAATACCTGAGCAAAAGGAGATGCTTAAAACCAACTGAGCCACCCAGGCGCCTCAATAAATATTTTTTTAAAAAAAAATCATGTGTTTCCCTCTTTGCCTAGCTTCCATGAAGCTCAGAGTGCCATTTGTGGCCCATAGTTTATGATTACATAGTACCCTTGGGCATGCATTTATAACTCCTACCTTCTCAGATTATTAGGACACCTTCATTTTTCTTCTTGATTTCTTTACCTCTATTTTTCAAGCTTAACTATATTATGGTTGTTATTTCAATGAATAGACGTCATTTTTTTTTTTTTGGGGAAGTGTATTTGTTTAAGTAGTCTCTACATCCAGTGTGAGGCTCGAACCCCCAACCTTGAGATCAAGAGTATCACGCTCTTCTGACTGAGCCAGCCAGGTGTCCCTGAACTTTATTTTTTAGGGCAGCTTTACACAAACAGCAGGTTTACAGCAAAATTGAGCAGAAAGTACAGACCGTTCCCATACACTCTCTCTTCCCTTTTAAATGTCTTCTATTATTGACAGTTTCATTGGTGTGGTACTTCCGTTACAACTGATGGGCCAATACTGGTAGCATACCGTTAACTAAAGCTCATAACTTACACCAGGGTTTACTCCTTGTGGTGTGCAGGTCTATGGGTTTTAACAAATGCAAAACATCACGACTACACCCTTTCAGTATCGCACAGAATAGTTTCACTGCCCGAAAAAAATCCCCTGTGCTTCAGCGATTCCTCCCTCCTCCCACCACCTTGCTTTTGGTTTTGTTTCTATTTTGAACCGCCTAAGAAAAAGGATGAAGAGGAATCATCGTCATTTTACCCTATCATCATCTTATGAAAACTTTTAGACACTCTTCAAGTTCAGAAAGAGGAGACCATGACCAGCAGTGCACCTTCCGCCTGGACTCAATGTGTTATTTATTTATATTGGTTTTTATTGGATTTTTTTTTTTTTAATTTTCAGAACCAATTGAAAGGAAGTTGCAGATATCATGGACACGTGATCCCTAAATCAGCTCGTGCATTGTAGGAATAGAGACATTTTCCTACGAGATCTCCGGGCATCATCCTGCCTGAGCGATTTAACGATAATTCTGGACTGTGTCACCTATCCAGTCCATGCCCCAGTCTACCTGGTCGTCTTCAGAACGACTCTGAGACTGCTTTGTTTTTTCAAACCAGGATGCCATTAAAATTCACACATGCCAGCTATTGTTGTCTCTAACCTTTTCGTCCAGGACACTCCTCTCATCTCTTTTCTTTTTTCACAGTGATATGGGAAAAAAATTGTATAAAGCACACATAAGATTTGGAATCTTAGCCATTTATTTTAAAGGTTTTATTCATTCATTTGAGGGAGAGAGAGACAGAGAGAGCACAAGCAGGGGGAAAGGGAGGAGCAGACTCTCCGGCGAGCTGGGAGCCAGACATGGGGCTCGATCTCAGGACCGTGAGATCATGACCTGAGCTGAAGGCAGATGTCCAACAATCTGAGCCACCCAGGAGCCCCCATTCACATTATTGTGAGGCCATCATCACCATCCATCTCCAGAACGTTTTCATCTGGCAGAACTGAAACTCCATACCTGTTACACAGTAACTTCCTGTTCTCCTCTTCCCAGCCCCTGGCAACCGCCAATCTACTTTCTCGATGACATGGACTTTTTTTTTTAATACAAACTGTACATATTTAATGTATATGTCTTGATGAGTCTGAGGGTAAGTTTACACCTGTGATGCTGTCATCATAAACAGTACAGCAAACATAACCATTGCCTCTGAAAGTTTTCTCTCTCCTTTTACTTAGTGATAAGAATATTTTTAAATAAGATTTTATTTATTTATTTGACAGAGAGAGACAGAGAGATCACAAGTAAGCAGAGAGGCAGGCAGAGAGAGAAGGGGTAGCAGGCTCCCTGTTGAGCAGAGAGCCCGATATGGGACTTGATCCCAGGATCCTGAGATCATGACCTGAGCTGAAGGCAGGGGCTTAACCACTGAGCCACCCAGTCCCCAAGAATATTTTTTAAAATATTTATTTATTTATTTTAGAGAAAGAGAGAGAGAACATAAGTGGAAGGAGGAGAGGGAGAGAGAAGCTCAAGCAGACTCCCCACTGAGCATAGCCCAATCTCATGACCAAGAGTTGGACGTTTAACCCACTATGCCACTCAGGTACCCCTATTTAGTGGTAAGAGTATTTCATATAAGATCTATCCTTTTAACAAATTTTTAAGAATATCATACAGTATTGTTAGCTATACATAGTAGGCACTACATGACGCACCATAGATTTCTAGGACTTTTCTATCTTAAGTCCCTGAAACTCTGTTCCCTTAGACCAACAACCTCCTGGATTCCCCTTCCTTCCAGTCCCTGAAAACCACCATGAAACTCTCTGCTTCTGAGTTTGAATATTTTCGATTCCTAGTATAAATGGAAACGTGTAGTATTTTTTCTTCTGTATCTGGCTTATTTCACTTAGTCCTCCAAGTTCATCTACGTTATAGAATTGATACCTATTCTTTTTAAACCCTTCCAAAAAATAGAAGAGGGAACACTCCCAATCTCATCTTATGAGGCCAGTATCACTCTGATACCAAAGCTGGACAAAGACATTACAAGAAAACTACAGACCCAATATCCCTGATGAATACAGATGCAAAAGCCCTCGTCATGGTATTAGCAAACTGAATTCAACAACACTTTCTAAGAATCATATACCCTAACAAGATAGATTTATCCCTGGGACACAAGGATAGTTTAACATACCCAAATCAAACAATGAGATACACCAAATTAACAGAATGAAGGATAAAAATCACATGATTATCTCAATTGATGCAGGAAAAGCATTTGTCCAATATACCTTCTCATGATAGGACACATCTGAACAAATTAGGTACCTAAGGAACTTACCTCAACACAATAAAGACCATATATGAAAAGCCCACAGGTAACATCATACTCAGTGGTAAAAAACAAAAAGCTTCTTTCTAAAATCAGGAATGAGCCAAGGATGACCACTCTCACTACTCCTATTCAACGCAGAACTGCAAATCCTAGCCAGAGCAATTAGACATGATAAAGAAATAAAAGGCATCCAAACAGAAAGGAAGTAAAATGATCTGTTTTCAAATGACATGATATTAATAGGAAGAAAATCTTAAACACTCCACACACACACACACACACACACACACGCACATATACACAAAGATTAGAACTAACAAATTCAGTAAAGTTGCAGGATGGAAAACCAACAAAGATCAGTATTGTCTCTTTACACTAACAATTGATGAGCAACATTAACTTTTAAAAGAATCAGGTCAGTTGTCGCGAAATATGTCCCATCTTCCTAATGTGTCTGATTGGCCTCCTCCTGGTGTTAACTCTCTTCCCTGTCTTTCTGGCAAAGCAGGACTTAGTTCTAGAGGCTTGACTGGATTGAGGCTAACTGGTTTTTTGTTTTTGTTTTTGTTTTAAAGATTTTATTTATTTATTTGAGAGAGTGTGAGAGAGCATGAGAGGGGAGAAGGTCAGAGGGAGAAGCAGACTCTCCGCGGAGCTGGGAGCCTGATGAGGGACTCCATCCCAGGACTCTGGGATCACGACCTCAGTTGAAGGCGGTGGCTTCACCAACTGAGCCACCCAGGCGCCCCAGGCTAACTGTTTTGAGGCAAGAACACTTCATAGGTGATTTGTCCCTCAGAGGGCATTCTACCAAGAAGACACAGAGCATTATACAGTACAGTATTTTCAGGGATTTAAGCCTCCTGAAGGACTTAACCCACTTCAAGTTGAATGAAATCTCTGTCCTTCTAGTCCCACACCAAGAGTTTCCTCTTGGTTGATACCTCTACAGTTTCTGTAATTGTTTCTAGCAAACTTCATGCCAGATTTTCTCCCAGCCACTACATCCTGGCTTCAAAACCGACATTAATCTTAGCAGCCAAGGATGAAAAGGAAAAATTCAATTCAATTAGCTGCAAAGACCCCTCTACCATCCCCTGCCTCTCCCTCCCATATTCAGAAGACTGCTTTAATCTCAAGATTGTTTTTATCCTTTACTTTTTTGATTGCTAAATGGACATGAAGTTCTCTACTTTGATGTTATCATCCTGGATGCATTTTCCTTCCAAAGGTGTTAAAGTAGACAATTTCAGACAAGTTCAAAGAGCTATTTTTAAGACCTGGCCCCAGGCTTAATCACTATCTGTAGCTCATTAATCAGAAATACAGATGTCTAAATGAGCTTAAATTCTGTGCAGAAGGAAACACAAATCGAAAATACTCACATATATCTGCACGAGTTTGTAAAGGCTGGAGTAAGGGGCTGGTAATAACGATTATAAAAATAACTATTTACTGGACACCTGCCACATAGCTGGCTGCATGAAGTTTTTTCCAACACCCGTTCTCTGATTTCTCCAACACCAACTGGCTGTCCAACAATTCAGTTCTAATGCTCTCTGAAGTTAGTGTCAGATCCCACAAGTTAGAGTTGTGCCGCACAAGACTGCCCCCACTTTTTTTTTCAAGACGTTATTTTTAAATAATCTCTATACCTAACATGGGACTCGAACACAAAAGCCTGAGATCAAGAGTCACACACTCCACTGACTAAACCAGCCAGGTGTCCCAGGACAGCCTCTACTTACTTTCTTTCTCTTCCTTCCTTCCTTCCTCCCTTCCTTGCTTCCTTTTCTTTTTTTTAACCTTCCTTTCATCCTTTTGATTTATTTAGGGGTGCCTGGGTGGCTCAGTCTGTGAAGCATCTGCCTTTGGCTCAGGTCATGATCCCAGGGTCTGAGATTGAGTCCCACTTTGGGCTCCTTGCTCACCGGGTCCCTGCTTCTCCCTATCCCTGCTGCTCCTCCTGCTTGTATTCTCTCTGTGTGTGTGTCAAATAAATAAATAAATCCTTAAAAAAAAAAAAGATTTATTTATTAATTTTAGAGCAAGAGAAAGAGTGTGGAGGGCATATGGAGCCTGATTCAGGGCTCCATCTCACACCAAGATCATGACCTGAGCCAAAAGCAAGAATCATATGCTTAGCCCACCGTGTCACCCAGGTGTCCCACCCCTACTTTATTTAAAATTTTTTTAAAAAATTGTTTTAAAAGATTTTATTTATTTATTTGAGAGAGACAGAGCAGAGGCAGGGAAAAGGGACAGAGGGAGAAGCAGAGTGGGTAGCCTGATGTGGGACTTGATCCCAGGACTCTGGGACCAGGACCAGAGCCAAAGGCAGACACTTAACTGACAGAGCCACCCGGATGCCCCTTGCCCCTACTTTGGATGCCAGGCACAAGTCTTGAGTCACCCACAAACTTCTGACCCACAAATTTAGGGGTTCTAACAACTTTCTCCCCAAGTTTAATAATTTGCTATAACATTTCACAGATTTCAGGAATATACTTCACTTATTTTTATCAATTTATGACGGAAGCTAAAGTCCGGAACAGACCAATGGGAGAGGTGCATAGGCAAGGTGTGGGAGGAGGGGCGCACAAAGCATCCATGCCCTCCTCAGGCAGGCCACCCTCCCAGCACCTTGATATCTTCACCAACATGAAATTCACCAGTCTCACTATTCCTTGTTCAGAGGTTTGATACGCTCCATCTCCAGGTCCCCACTCGCTCCTCTCCCCTCCCTGGAGGTCAGCAGGTGGGGTTGAGGGTTCCCACCCTCTAATCCCAAACTTGGTCTTTGTGGCAGCTGGCCCCATCCTGAGGCTCTTGAAGGGCCGCTTCCCTAATCACCTGATTAGCATAAATTCAGATTTGATGAAAGGGGCTTGTTAGGAATAACAAAGGATGCTCCTATCCTCCTGGAGACTCTGAGAGTATTTGGAGATCTGTACCAGGAGCCAGGGACAAAGATCAAACAGATTTCTTATTACATCATACTGGCACATATTTTCTGATTATCTACTGGACTCAGTGCTGAAGATGTAGTGGGGGATGGGCAAGAAAGGCGTGGTTCCTGCCTTCACGGAGCTTGGAGTTTAGTGGAGGAGACAGATAAGTAAATAGGCAATTACAATTCAATGTAATTGGTATTGTTTAAGAAAAAAAAAAAAAAGGGACAACAGGTGCCAAACAGTTGCTTGTGTTAAATCCCATGTCAGCGAACCAAGATTTAATATCTAAGTTAATTGCAACTTCAGCTTCACCCAGGAATGCAACCTTCAACCAATCCCCATGAAATACCCCATCAGTGTTGGGGAGGTTATTTGCATGATAGAAGCCCCCTTCCCCCTAAAGGAGGTGACCTTGCCTGCTACAATCCACTCTTTGTGAAAAGGCTTTCCTTTTGGGTGTTCTTCTGCCTCTGAAAGCCCTCCATTTTGTCCAGCTCATTGACATTTCTTTCTCTTTGTTTGAGGGCATGCTGCCTGATGCATGAATCACTGAACGAAGCCAGTTGGCTCTCTTCATTTACTCAGTTGACTTTTGTTTTTTTAAGAATATGAGAAAGAAGGGCACCTGGCGGGTCAGTCCATACAGCATGTGACTCTTGATCCTGGGGTCGTGAGTTCAAGTCCCACAATGGGCTTGAGCTTACTTTAAAAAAAGAAAAAAATAGAGCAGGAAGAAGCTATAAAAAGAGTGGGGCACAAGGAGGCTGAGCAGCAGGGGTAAGGAAAAGGATAGAGTACTTTACACTAGCTCTGAAAACTGAATATTCACATGCAAAAGAATCACTTCGGGTCTTCATTTAACACCATATGCAAAATTAACATGAAGTGAATTAAAGATCTAAATGTAAGAGCTAACACTATAAAGCTCTTAGAAGAAAACATAGGGTCAAAGTTTCAAAGATTGGATCTGGCCGTGTTTTCTTAGATAAGATACCAAAGGCACAGGCAACAAAAGAAAACATAAACCAATTGTTTTCATGAAAAAAAGTTTTGTCTATCAAAAGCCAACATCAACAGTGAGAAGGCAATTCACAGAGCAAGAGAAAATATTTGCAAACTGCTTATCTGACAAGGGATTAATATCCAGAATATATAGAGAACTGCAACTCAACAGCAGCAAAACAAACAACCCAATTTAAAAATGGGCAAAGGATTGGACAGACATTTCTTCAAATAGCTAGTAAGTACACAAAAAGATACTCAACATCACTCATCATTAGGGAAATGCAAATTAAAACCACAATGACAGGGGCGCCTGGGTGGCTCAGTGGGTTAAGTTGCTGCCTTCGGCTCGGGTCATGATCTCGGGGTCCTGGGATCGAGTCCCGCATCGGGCTCTCTGCTCGGCAGGGAGCCTGCTTCCCTCTCTCTCTCTCTCTCTGCCTGCTTCTCTGCCTACTTGTGATCTCTCTCTGTCAAATAAATAAATAAAATCTTTAAAAAAAAAAAACATACCACAATGACATACCACCTCCTACATATCAGAATAGAAATTATCAAAGAAAACAGAAAATGACAAGTGTTGGAGAATATGTAGGGAAATTATTATACTGCATATTGATGTTGGGAACATGGTTCTGTCATTATGGAACACAGTAGGGCGATTCCTCAAAACAAACAAATAAATAAATAAACATAGCATTATCATATGACCCAGAAATTCCATTTCTGAAATTCTGAAGTTTTCAGTGCTCTCAAAGAGTTGAAAACAGGGTTTCTAAGAAATATTTGTACACCCGTGTTCACAACAGTAGTACTCACAATAACTGAAAATTGCATGCCACCCAAGTGCCCATCCACAGATGAATGGTTCAACATGATGTGGTGTATGCACAGGGTGGAAGCTTATTCAGCCTTAATAAGGAAGGAAATTCTGACACATGCTATAACGTGGATGAGACCTGAATTTAGGATGCTAAATGAAATAAATTAGACACACACACAGAACAACTACTATATGATGCCTCTAATATGACTACTTAGCATAGTCAAAATCACACCTAGAATAGTGGTTGCCAGGTGTTGTCAGGAGGAGGGAAATGGGGACTTATTGTTTAATGGATATACAGTTACAGTTTTCTAAGATGAAGACATCTAGAGATGGATGGTAGTGAGGGTTGCAGAATAATATGAATGTACTTAATACCACTGAAAAATGGTTCAAGTGGTCAATCTATGTTAATATATATTTTACTACAAATAACAACAAAAAAACAGGACAATAACATGTGTTGATGAGGATGTGGAGAAACTGAAATGCCTCAAACAGTGCTGGTGGGATTGCAAAATGGTATCACCAGATTAGGAAGAGCCTGGCAGTTCCTCTGAAGGGTGAACATAGAGTTACCATTTGACCCAGCAAACTCCTTCGGGTAAACACACAAGAGAAATGGAAGCATATGTCCACATAAAAACCTGTACTTACATGTTCATTGCAGCATTATTGATAATAGCCAAAATATGGAAACAACTCCAATGTTCATCAACAGATGAAAGGGTCAATGAAATGTGACAGATCCACACAATGAAATAATATTTATCCATAAAGAAAGAATGAAGTATTGATGCCTGCTACAGTATTGATATTGTGATAGATTATGCTAAGTGATAGAAGCCAGACACAAAAGGCCATAGACTGCTTGATTCCACATATGTGATGTGTCCAGAACAGGCAAGTCTACAGAGACAGGAAGTAGACTAGTGGCTGCCCAGGGCTGGGGGAGGGGGCAATGGGGAATGATTCCTAATGAGAATGATGTTTGTTTTGGGCTAATGAAAATATTCTGGGATTAGACAGTGGTGACGGATGGACGTCTTTGGGACTATACTAAAAAGCACAGAATGGTCCATTTTAAAAAAGATGAATTTATGGTATGCAAATTATGTCTCAGGTTTTTAATAAGTCTGGCCAGGGGGTTATCAATCTTATTAATTCTTTCAGAGAACCAGCTCCTAGTTTCGTTGATCTGTTCTACCATTCTTTTGGTTTCTATTTCATTGGTATCTGCTCTGATCTTTATTATTTCTCTTCTCCTGCTGGGTTAGGCTTTCTTTGCTGTTCTTTCTCCAGCTCCTTTAGGTGTAGGGTTAGGTTGTGTATATGAGATCGCTCTGGTTTTTTTTTTTTTTTTTTTTGAGAAAGGCTTGTATTGCTATATACTTTCCTCTTAGGT
Source organism: Enhydra lutris kenyoni (assembly GCF_002288905.1). Taxonomy (NCBI): domain Eukaryota; kingdom Metazoa; phylum Chordata; class Mammalia; order Carnivora; family Mustelidae; genus Enhydra; species Enhydra lutris. The sequence goes on along the minus strand of NW_019154129.1, from coordinate 1,419,443 downwards.
CACCTTTATTGCATCCCGAAGATTTTGAACAGTTGTGTTTTCATTTTCATTTGTTGCCATGAATATTTTTCATTCTTCTTTAATATCCTGGTGGACCCGTTTGTTCTTTAGTAGGATTCTCTAGCCTCCGTGTATCTGAGTTCTTTCCAACTTTCCTCTTGTGATTGAGTTTGATTTTCAAAGCACTGTGGTCCAAAAATATGCAGGGAATGATCCCAATCTTTAGGTAGTGGTTGATACCTGATTTGTGACTCAGGATGTGGTCTATTCTGGAGAATGTTCCATGTGCGCTAGAGAAGAATGTGCATTCTGTTGCTTTGAGATGAAATGTTCTGAATGTATCTGATGTCCATCTGGTCCAGTGTGTCATTTAAAGGCCTTATTTCCTCATTGATAATTTTGCTTAGATGATCTGTCCATTTCATTGAGGGGGGTGTTAAAGTCCCCTACTATTATTGTATTATTGTCAATGTGTTTCTTTGATTTTGTTATTAATTGGCTTATATAACTGGCTGCTCTTATGTTAGGGGTTTATCTCAATTTTTTAAACTGAAAAAAGAAAACCCGATCTACAGACTCATCTGTAGATCTTGCTACAGTATAGATTCTGAGTCAGCGGGCCTGGGGCTGGGCCTGAGATTCTGCATTTGTAACAAGTCCATGGGTCGTGCCAACACTGCTGGTCTTGGAGCATACTAAGTGGCAAGTCTAGGCGGTAGCCCATTCTTAATTTAGCAGTTCAGCTTACACAACTAACAGCTCAATAGTTCTATCCCCTGAGCTTCTGAAAGGGCAGCTGCTCAAGAACAGAGCCATGAAGTCAAGTGTACTTCAGCTCCTCGATGGCTCAGTATAATACACACAGTCACTGTAATTGGACAGTGTCATGAGATCAATGTCTCCTGCTATGCAAACAATCTCTGTGGCTTGGCCTGAGCACTTACTAGCAGCAAGGGACCATTACACAGCAGTCACCTGGCATTACAGCCTCAGCACACACATAAAAGGGACAAATAAAATAAAATAAAATGAAGGGAAAGTTAACAGACTGATTTAAGTTACTGTTTCTTGTGATGTAGCACAAAGTCAGTATTTTGATACTTTCCGTGAATCTTTTGGTTATAATTATGAATCCCATGCCAGAAACCTCAGTTCTTTGAATCTTACATCCGTAGTCCATGCTGTTGAGGACTGGTTTTCATTTCTTTCTTGAAGTCTGGAATAACCTCATAGTGGAAATACAAACCCAATGGGAATGACTGAATCCCAGATGAAAATCCACTGAAGGAACTACAGACCGATACCAAAGACCAAATAACACCCAAAGAAATGTCCTCCTTCTCCAGAAATGATATTGTGTGGGAGAATAAAAAGAAAGTGATTGATATTTATTGAATATCTCATAGATACCAAGCACTCACTCTTCACACATTGTTAAGAATGTTAAGAATGCTTTTGAGTACAAGTAACAATATGTGACTATAATAGATACATTTATCAGCTGTTGCTGGATAACAAACAATCCCCAAATCTCAGTGGCATAGGAGAGCGACCATTTTTTTTTTCTGGATCACACATCTGTGAATTGTTGTAGGTTGGCTTTAGGGCCAGACCCTGAGTCTAAGTTCTGCTTCCCACATCTCTTCTGAAACCAGAGGGTTTCTCGAGGCATGTTCTTTTCATGGAGATGGTGGGAGTCCAAGATGGCAAATGCAGCTGCACAAGCATATTTATTTTAAGGCCTTGTTTCCATTTCATCAGCCAATATCCCATTAGACAATGCAAATCACATGATGAAGACCAAAGTCGAGACATGGGAAAGGACACCCTCCATGAGGCTAGTATAGATGGATAATTCTATTACAGAGCAGAAATCATTGGGACAGATCTTCCAATATACCTCTGTGGCTGAGCCAAAGAGGCATTTCTGTTGTTTCCCAACAGAAAGTCTGAAAGCAGGCAGCCCACAGGAAGGGAAGTGTTCAATAAAAATGCCATCTCAGGGGAAGGGGACCCCACCTACACTGTTGGTGGGAATGCAAGCTGGTGTACCCATTCTGGAAAACAGTAAGGAGGTTCCTCAAAAAGTGAAATTAGAGCTACCCTATGATTGCACTAGTGGGTATTCACCCCAAAGATACAAATGTAGTGATCCAAAGCAGCACCTGCACCCCAATGTTTATACCAGCAATGTCCACAATAGCCAAACTATGGAAAGAGCCCAGATGTCCATTGACAGAGGAAAGGAAAAAGAAGATGTGGTAAATACACATATTCACAATGCAATATTATGCAGCCATCAAAAATTGAAATCTTGCCATTTGCAACAACATGGATGGAACCAAAGAGTACTATGCTCAGTGAAATAAGTCAATCAGAGAAAGACAATTATCATATGATCTCACTGATATGAGGAATTTGAGAAACAAGGCAGAGGATCATAGGGGAAGAGAGGAAAAAATAAACTGAGATGAAATCAGAGAGGGAGACAAATCATAAGAGACTCTTAATCACAGGAAACAAACTAAGGGTTGCTGGAGGGGAGGGGGTGGAGGGATGGGGTAATTGGGTGATGGACATTAAGGAGGGCATGTGATGCAATAAGTACTAGGTATTTTATAAGACTGATGAATCACAGACCTGTACCTCTGAAACCAATGGTACATGAATTTAAAAAAAGATAAAGCCATCCCAGGCCTTTTTTCTTTCCTCTCTGCCATCTTCAGCATGCTGGATTCTGCCTTCATGCATAAATTTCCAAGACTGACATGGCTGCTACATTTGCATCCCTATATCTGTATTGCCAGCAGAAACAAACAGGAAGCAGAAAGGGACAGGGCCTGATTCCACAAGGCTAAAGCTTTCCCAGAAGCTTTCCTCAGCTTATTAGTGTTTGACAGAGACTGTGTCACTGGGGTACCATGGAAATGAGCATGCTGACAAGGACAACTGCCTCGCAAACAAAATCAGGATCCTTTTAGGAGGAAGGGGTAACCGACATAGGGTAGGCGACCATCCTGTTAAAAAATCTCACAAAGATTCTCTGAGGAAAGCACTGTTCCCATTTCAAAGATGAATTCTTGGCTCAGAAAAATTAACTCAACCAAGTTGCCTCAGCCAGGCTATAAGGATGTAATAGGATTGAGATTTGAACATAAGACCATTTCCATCATGGGGGTGCCTGGTTGGTTCAGTCGACAGAGAGTGCAGCTCTTGATCTCAGGGTTGTGAGTTTGAGCCCCATGTTGGGTGCAGCGATTACTTAAGAAATAAAATCTTAAAAAAAAAAAAAAGGACCATATCCATCATATTCATTTCACAATAAATCCATGCCCCAAACACCTGGGTTCTGGTCTTTCTCTCCGTCAATAAGGTAAACACAAGTTGTGACTTTGGACATATCAGCCAATCTGAGTGGGTCTCAAAGTCTCCATCTTTCTGATGCCCAGGTGAGAGCAGAATAACTTCATGAGGTTTTTTCCAAGCATGAATGTTCTGTAACTTTATCAGCTACTTCTGATGTCAATGATGAGGACAAACACAGTTTTTTTCAGTCATTTATTACACATTATTTGAGGTCGAAGAGTAAGTCAATCCATCGTGGCTTGTTAATTTCAAATTTCAAGTTTGCTACTTTTCTTTCTTCCTTTTTTTTTTCTTTTTAAAGATTTATTTGTTTATTTGAGAGAGGGAAAGCAGGGGGAGGGGCAGAGGGAGAGGAATGAGAGAATCCCAAGCAGTTTCCGTGCAGAGTGGGATCCCAACACAGGGCTTGATCCTAGGACCCCAAGACCATGAACTGAGCTGAAATCAAGAATGGAATGCTCAGGGCACCTGGGTGGCTCAGTGGGTTAAAGCCTCTGCCTTTCGGCTCAGGTCATGATCCCAGCATCCTGGGATAGAGCCCCACATCGGGCTCTCTGCTCAGCAGGGAGCCTGCTTCCCCCTCTGTCTCTGCCTGCCTCTGTGCCTACTTGTGATCTCTGTCTGTCAAGTAAATAAATAAAATCTTTAAAAAAAAAAATGGAATGCTCCCCTGAGCCACCAGGCACCCCTCGAGTTTGTTAATTTTCAAGAGCATTTCTTCCTGGTCTATTCAATTACTTGTCAATCTACTGAAAACCAATACTATAGGAAAATCTGTGTTTAGATCAATACAGCCATCATATTTTCTCCCAGAGCATATAAAGGCAGTGAATTACTTCTCTTCTGGCCTTAAAAATAACAAGAAAAAACTAAACTTCTTTTTAGCAAAACCAAAAAAAAAAAATTATGCATGGTTCTAATCTCTCAAAGACAATCCTTCTAGAATATTTCCTATACTTGTATATAAATAAATATATGTAATATGCATAACATTTATCAATATATTCAAATGGGATAACATTCTTATGAACCTGCTTTATTTCTATTTATATTTTATCTATGACAATAAATAGATATTATATCATCACTTGGAATGCCTGCTAACATTCCCTTAACTTATACAAATATGTTACAGGGACACCTGGGTGGCTCAGTCAGTTAAGCATCTGTCTTCAGCTTAGGTCATGGTCTTGGGGTCCTGGGATCAAGCCCTGCATTGGACTTCCTGCTCAGTAGGGAGTCAGCTTCTCCCTCTGCCCACCACCACTACTCGTTCTCTCTCTCTCTCTAATAATTAAATAAAATCCTTAAAAAAAAACAAAAACAAAAAAACCCCAAAAACAAATATGCTGTAATTTGTTTAACTGTAGGCACTGTTTTCAATTTTTTGATGTTAAAAAGCTGTAATTTCTCATAATGGAATCTGTGTAATTGGAGTAATACAATGTGATTTTGAATAGTACATTGATACATTTTTAAATATTTAAGTAGTTATATATTTACCTGCATACATATTATGTATATATGCTTGTATATTATATATTATCAGAAACAACGTAACTGGTGTTTTTGATGGCCACATGATGTTTAATTTTAAAATAAAATTTATTTAACTAAATATCCTGAGTTAGTTAAAAGGACTAACAAAATAGTATGGTGGCATGTGGACAGACACAGAAGTTTAGAAAACACTTCCATAATCAATGTTATGATAAATATAATTGAACACATATTTTTGACTACACATAAAAAGATTTTAAGTAATCTCTACACCCAACACGGGGCTCGAACTCACAACCCCGAGATCAAGAGCCAACTGCCCCAACTGCTAAGCCAGCCAGGTGCATCTTGGGATGAATTCTCACAATTGCTTAAGAGGTAGGCACATTTTCAAGGTTTTAAATATGTTCTGTGGAACTGCTCTGCATAAATATTGCCTCCACTTACCCTGCCATATTCTATCCCATTAGAATATAAGCTTCACCTGAACAGACCCATAACCAGTAAGGAGATTGAAACAGTCATCAAAACTCTCCAAACAAACAAAAGCCCAGGGCCAGACGGTTTCCCGGGGGAATTCTACCAAACATTTAAAGAAGAACTAATTCCTATTCTCCTGAAACTGTTCCAAAAAATAGAAATGGAAGGAAAACTTCCAAGCTCATTTTATGAGGCCAGCATCATCTTGATCCCAAAACCAGACAAGGATCCCATCAAAAAAGAACTACAGACCAATATCCTTGATGAACACAGATGCGAAAATTCTCACCAAAGTACTAGCCAATAGGATTCAACAGTACATTAAAAGGATTATTCTCCACGACCAAGTGGGATTTATTCCAGGGCTGCAAGGTTGGTTCAACATCCGCAAATCAATCAATGTGATACAACACATTAATAAAAGAAAGAACAAGAACCATATGATACTCTCAATAGATGCTGAAAAAGCATTTGACAAAGTACAGCATCCCTTCCTGATCAAAACTCTTCAAAGTGTAGGGATAGAAGGCACATACCTCAATATTATCAAAGCCATCTATGAAAAACCCACCGCAAATATCATTCTCAATCGAGAAAAACTGAGGGCTTTTCTACTAAGGTCAGGAAGACAGCAGGGATGTCCCTTATCACCACTGCTAATCAACTAGAAGTCCTAGCCTCAGCAATCAGGCAACAAAAGGAAATTAAAGGCATCCAAATCAGCAAAGAAGAAGTCAAACTATCACTCTTCACAGATGATATGATACTATATGTGGAAAACCCAAAAGACTCCACTCCAAAACTGCTAGAACTTGTACGGAATTCACTAAAGTGTCAGGATATAAAATCAATGCACAGAAATCAGTTGCATGTCTCTACACCAACAACAAGACAGAAGAAAGAGAAATTAAGGAGTCAATCCCATTTACAATTGCACCCAAATCTATAAGATACCTAGGAATAAACCTAAGCAAAAAGGCTAAGAATCTATACTCAGAAAACTATAAAGTACTCATGAAAGAAATTGAGGAAGACACAAAGAAATGGAAAAATGTTTCATGCTCCTGGATTGGAAGAACAAATATTGTGAAAATGTCTATGCTGCCTAAAGCAATCTACACATTTAATGCAATTCCTATCAAAATACCATCCATTTTTTTCAAAGAAATGGAACAAATAATCCTAAAATTTATATGGAACCAGAAAAGACCTTGAATAGCCAAAGGAATATTGAAGAAGAAAGCCAAAGTTGGTGGCATCACAATTCCAGACTTCAAGCTCTATTACAAAGCTGTCATCATCAAGACAGCATGGTACTGGCACAAAAACAGACACATAGATCAATGGAACAGAATAGAGAGCCCAGAAATAGACCCTCAACTCTATGGGCAACTAATCTTCGACAAAGCAGGAAAGAATGTCCAATGGAAAAAAGACAGCCTCTTCAATAAATGGTGTTGGGAAAATTGGACAGCCACATGCAGAAAAATGAAATTGGACCACTTCCTTACACCACACAAAATAGACTCAAAATAGATGAAGGACCTCAATGTGAGAAAGGAATCCATCAAAATCCTTGAGGAGAACACAGGCAGCAACCTCTTCGACCTCAGCTGCAGCAACATCTTCCTAGGAACATCACCAAGGGCAAGGGAAGCAAGGGCAAAAATGAACTCTTGGGATTTTATCAAGATCAAAAGCTTTTGCACAGCAAAGAGTTAACAAAACCAAAAGACAACTGACAGAATGGGAGAAGATATTTGCAAACGACATATCAGATAAAGGGCTAGTGTCCAAAATCTATAAAGAACTTAGCAAACTCAACACCCAAAGAACAAATAATCCAATCAAGAAATGGGCAGAGGACATGAACAGACATTTCTGCAAAGAAGACCTCCAGATGGCCAACAGACACATGAAAAAGTGCTCCATATCACTCGGCATCAGGGAAATACAAATCAAAACCACAATGAGATACCACCTCACACCAGTCAGAATGGCTAAAATTAACAAGTCAGGAAATGACAGATGCTGGCGAGGATGCGGAGAAAGGGGAACCCTCCTACACTGTTGGTGGGAATGCAAGCTGGTACAACCACTCTGGAAAACAGCATGGAGGTTCCTCAAAAAGTTGAAAATAGAGCTACCCTATGACCCAGCAATTGCACTACTGGGTATTTATTCTAACGATACAAATGTAGTGATCCAAAGGGGCACGTGCACCCAAATGTTTATAGCAGCAATGTCTACAATAGCCAAACTATGGAAAGAACCTAGATGTCCATCAACAGATGAATGGATAAAGAAGATGTGGTATATATACACAATGGAATACTATGCAGCCATCAAAAGAAATGAAATCTTGCCATTTGCGACGACGTGGATGGAACTAGAGGGTATCATGCTTAGCGAAATAAGTCAATCAGAGAAAGACAACTATCATATGATCTCCCTGATATGAGGAAGTGGAGATGCAATATGGGGGGTTAAGAGGGTAGGAGAAGAATAAATGAAACAAGATGGGATTGGGAGGGAGACAAACCATAAGTGACTCTTAATCTCACAAAACAAACTGAGGGTTGCTGGGGGGAGGGGGGTTGGGAGAAGGGTTGGTGGCGTTATGGACATTGGGGAGGGTATGTGCTATGGTGAGTGCTGTGAAGTGTGTGAACCTGGCGATTCACAGACCTGTATCCCTGGGGATAAAAATATATGTTTATAAAAAATTTTTTAAAAAATTTAAAAAAAAAGAATATAAGCTTCACAAAGGTAGAGACTTTGCTGTGTTCATTTCTGAAGACACAACATTTACAGAAGCTCTTAGAAAATAGATTCTCAATTAAAAACATGCTAGATGGATTTGCCAAGAACTTTGGAGGGTCTGAGGCCTTATTCTACTTGCCAATTAGTAAGATGGCCTGCCAGGTGAACCAGTCAATTGAGTGACCCTTTATTTCTGCCCAGGTCATGATCTCAAGGTCGTGAGACCGAGATCAAGCCCTGCATCAGGGTCTGCAATCAGTGGGGATTCTTTCCCTATGCCCCACTGTCCATTTGTGTTTTCTCTCTCTCTCTCAAATAAATGAATAAATCTTTAAACAAAAGTAGGGGCACTTGGGTGGCTCAGTTGGTTAAATGTCTGACTCTTGGTTTCAACTCAGGTCATGATGTCAGGGTCATGACACATGAAGAGGGAGAGGGAGGGGGAAGGAATCTCAAACAGACTCCATGCTGGGAACAGAGCCCAGCAGAGTCTGCTTGAAATTCCTTCCCCCTCTCTCTCCCTCCTCGTGGCTCATCCACCCGCTCTCTAAAATAAATTTAAAAATAAATAAATAAAATAAAAAAAAATTTAAAAAGAGTAAGATGACCTGCCACATCTTCGTGGATGCTAGCAGATGGCAGAAGACTCCTAGGGCAGAGACAAAAGACTATTGCTCACTGCAGGAAGAGTGACTGATGGACCAGTATTTGTGCCAGTTTCCCGAGCCCCCTTCCCAAAGGGCAATGCAAAAGGGACAAGGGATGCCTGCATACACAATGGGATGCATTACAGAAAAAGAAGCTTAAGCTTAGGCTCCAAATCTTTCATAAAAGGCAATAAATCTGCCTGGGTTTTGCGCAGAGGGAGACATTACTATTCTACATTGGACAGTAAACAAATTTGTCTTTTGTTCTGGAAGGAGATCCTTTCCCTATCTTCTGAGGCTGTTTTCTTTACAACCTTACAAATATAATCTGGAAAAGCTCTGCTCATAAAACAGGCAGAAACACGGGATGCTCATATAGAGAACTGTCTCCTAACAATGTCTATCCATTACTTCTACACCGTCTTGGCTTTTGGCAAATTCTCCCATGAGGATACCATTCCATCGGCCATTTTGATGAATCTGACCCACAGATTCATCACCAAATGAATCGAAGCTAGAATCAAATCTAACTACTTTGCCTCAACAACATTTACTTAAGGTTTACCGTCCACAGGACTCCAAGCAATAGTACTGGCCTTGGCAATTCTCCCACCAATGGTCTTGGACTCAGTCAGCTAAACAAATCCCGTAAACCATCTGGATCCACCTTAGAAAGCCAGGTGGCTTTCTCCTTAAATTTTTGTACTGACCTTTCCTCTTGGCCCAAGGCACGGGTCCAGACATAGCAGAATGTACTAGCAATTGCGCAGATTCCCCTGTGGCCTGCAAAAAGGAAGCCTAGGGCCCTTACATCATCCATCACAACTCTGGCCAGTGAGTTGAGACGGACCTGAAAGTCTTCCAAGGATGAGGTGGTATCATCTGATCACCAGTTAAAGTCAGGGACAAGTTTCATACCACCTGTTCTAATTGGATGACTTCCACTGCAGGGATAGCTGCCCACAGGGTGTGAAAAATAATGGGCCAGCTATGGCCCTGGGAATATCAGGGTGCCTTGTTTTGGAGAGATCTCTGCTGATCTGTGGAGGCTACAGGATCTACTTATGACATTTCCTTAACACTTGAAGATCTCTTACGACCACTTCTACAGTGTTAAGTCATGGTGTTTGTGGAGAGAGACCAACTCACGCCTGGCTTCCACACGCAAAGTCCACACAGCCCTCGTGGAAAGAGAGCGTCGCTTACAAATGTTGGGGCCTCCCGCAATTGTCCCACATGGAACTCATTCCAGTCAGAGGGTATAGGACAACACCGTCTCAAATGTTTTCTCCTGGCCATTTACAGACCTAAAGGCTCTCACACAGTTGAATAGTTGAGGAACAACCTGGGAGCAGTTGGTCCAACCTGTCCTGTCTGTTCATGCCACCAGCTGGGGCATTTCTCTGCCCTTCTACCCCCGCCCCCCAACTGACAGAGCAATGACTGTGGGAATGGAAGTGGAAAGAGGCTGACAGGTGTTTTGTGTAGGAGGTACGGGAGCTGGGGCCAAGGTTGGCTGTTGGCAGCAGACTTCTCAGTAAGGTGAAGGACACCAGTGATCATCAAATCCAAAGCCTTCTCGTGGAAGGGGAGGCAGAGCAGGGGTGGCCCGCCCCGTTGACAGATTTAAGGCATTTGCAACAGCTTAGGAAATGAGGAAATTTTCCCTAGTTGAGGAAAGCTCTAGAAGTAGCTCTGAAAGACAAAGGATTGATGGTGTCCTTTCCTTCTCCATACCTCTGGGAGTCCCAAGGTGTTCCTTCCTTAGCTGCCACAAAATCAGAAGGTGACCTCACCTTCTCCAGTCATCTCCTGCTCACACAAAGACCTCTTTTCTGAAAGCCTGGCTCAAGGACAAGGGCACTTTCTTAAAACTTATAGAGGACCACCATTGCCCCCACTTTAGGGTGCTGTTGTAGGGGTACCTAGTGAGCAGGGGACTCAGTGAGATGTTCATTATCCTTGTGATCTAGGACCATGGTGGCTGATGCAGAATTAAGTTGGATTCTCCTTGGCCCTCTTTGGCTATGTTTCTATCCCATGATGGGTAATTTTATGCATCAAGCTGCCTCGGGCACAAGGTGCCCAAACACTTGGTCAAACATTCCGTGTGTGTCTCGCGTGTGTCCAGATGATACGAACATCTGAAGCGTTAGAATGAATGAAGTTGGTCGCCCTCCCCAGGGTGGGTGGGCCTCATCCAACCTCCTAAAGATCCTCCTGGAATAAATGACTGAGCAAGTAAGAATTCCTTCTCTCTCCTTGACTGTCTTCAAGCTGGGACCCCAGCCCTAATATCCCTTTGGACTTGGACTTGGAATGGAACTTCTACCATCAGCTCTTCTGGGTCTCCAGCTTGCCTACCACAAATCTTGGACTTCTTAGCCTTCATGATTATACGTATATGATTTCTGTTTCCTACTGTTTCTGTTTCTCTGGAGAACCCAGACTAATACATTCAGGAAGGGATAGCCCATATTGTTAATGGCCCAGAAATGGTCAAGATGGATTTCTGAATTTTGAAAACAAGTCACTCTGCTACCCCCTTCTTTCTGATCATTACTCAGGAAGTGGCCAGGAGGAGATGGTCACTTTCTGGGGACAGCTGGATTCAGAGACCAGACTGTCTGACTGAGGTGGTTGGACCAGGAAGACGTGAGGAGGGAGAGTCAGAAATTTTTTTGAGTTGGTTGAGGACTCTGTAATACCAGATGCTTGTGTATGTTAGCGAGTGCTATGGGCTGAACTGCGTCCCCTCAAAATTTGTATGTTGAAGTCCTAACCCCTAGTGCTTTTAGCACGTGACGGGATTTGGAGATAGGGCCTCCATTTTTAATTTTTATTTATTTATTTATTTTTAAAGATTTTATTTATTTATTTGACAGAGATCACAAGTAGGCAGAGAGGCAGGCAGAGAGAGAGGAGGAAGCAGGCTCCCTGCCGAGCAGAGAGCCCAATGTGGGGCTCGATCCCAGGACCTTGGGATCATGATGAGCTGAAGGCAGAGGCTTTAATGCACTGAGCCACCCAGGCGCCTGGAGATGGGACCTTTAAAGAGGTAATCAAGTGAAATCATTAGGGTAGGCCCTAATTAAATTTATATATATTTTTATATATATTTATATTATTTTTATACAAATATAAACTACCCCCTTGTCCCCAGCACCCAAAATTTCCACAGAAGCAGCCACTGTTTACCATGTCACCCTGATCCGATCCCCCGGACTAAACCAGAAATGAACACCACTGATGGATAGGGGGCAGCCTCACACGTCATCAGAATCACTCAAGACCGGGAGATTGCATTCAAGCGGATCCCAACCAGATGCTTCATCGGCTCCTAAGCGTCCATGGTGGCTCAAGATTCCTGGTCAGGACTGAAACCAATGGCCCCAAGTCCCATAAAGCAGCAGAAATCAGGAAGGTTAGAACCTCAGGTAAATCCCCTCCTCTTTTCCCTCTCTACATCCTGCAGATAAAAAGGCCCTACTACTTCTTGGAAATCCCAGTGCACTGTGAGCCCCAAAGGAACTTCACTCAATACCGCTGTCAAATTAGGACTGGTTTAAGCAGCACAGAAGACTCTGAACATGGACAGAGAAGATGGACACTTGCAGAAGGAACACAGTAACTCAGACACCTCAGGCATCACTGTGGATTCAGGGTATCTTCTGTGACTAAATGAATAAAGATATATGGACTTGGGGTGCCTGGGTAGCTTAGTGGGTTGAAGCCTCTGCCTTCAGCTCAGGTCATGATCTCAGGGTCCTGGGATCGAGCCCCGCATCAGGCTCTCTGCTCAGAGGGGAGCCTGCTTCCCCACCCCCTCTCTCTCTGCCTGCCTCTCTGCCTACTTGTGATCTCTGTCAAATAAATAAATAAAATCTTAAAAAAAAAAATACATGACTTGCCCAAGGCCACAGAGCCATTAGGCAGGTCTGGGACTCAACCCCAGGGTGCCCGCTGAGGCTGCTGGGAACTTCTGCAGTACAGCTTTGTTATCTGGAATTTCTTCCTTCTCCTAGCACGTGTCTGCCAGGACGCTGTCCACACGACAATAAAATGATCTCTTGTCTGTCTTTCCCACTGAACTTCAACTCATGTGCCACATTACCTACTGTACTTTCAGTGTGCTCCCAATGGGATGCAAACGCTTATAAGGGCAGAGCTTTTTCCTTTCCACTGATGTGAAATTCACACAAGCGAACCACTATAAAGTGTACAAACCGGTGGCATTAAGTGCATGCACGTTTTCCGAGCATACCTCTCTCTAGATTGAAGACATTTTCTTTTTTAAAAAAGATTTTACTTATTTATTTATTTGACAGACAGAGATCACAAGTAGGCAGAGAGGCAGGCGGGGGCGGAGGGGGGGAAGCAGGATCCCCGCTGAGCAGAGACCCCAATGTGGGGCTTGATCTCAGGACCCTGGGATCATGACCAGAGCTGAAGGCAGAGGCTTTAACCCACTGAGCCACCCAGGTACCCCTAGATCGAAGACATTTTCATCACCAGAAGGAGAACCCTGTGCCTGTGAAGCAATTCTTCCCCATGATCCCCTCTAGCCTGCACCTGGCGACCACTAAGCCACTTTCTGTCTCAATAGGTTTGCCTATTCTGGACATTTCATATTATGTGTCTCCCCTCTTAACATGTTTCTGCGATTTATCCACTATGGTTGGGTTTTTTGAAGATTTTATCTATTTATTTATTTGAGAGAGAGAGAGCACAAGCGGTGGGGAAGAGCACAAGGAGAGGGAGAAGCAGACTCCCCGATAAGCAGGGACCCCAAAGTGCAGCTCCATCCCAGGACCTAAGCCAAAGGCTGACACTGATCTGACTGAGCCACCCAGGTACGCCTTGATTTATCCACTATGTTGTACATATTGGTGCTTCATTTCTTTTTATGGCTGAATAATATTCCATTGAATGAATAAGTCGTGTTTCATTTATCCAATCGTTTATGGACATTTTGGGTGTTTCTACCTTTTGATGATTATGAAATAGGGTAGGGTTGTTTTGATCCACTTCTGTTTTCCAGGGCCTAGAATTGAGGAATGAAAGGTGGGCTAGGTGTTATTAATGTCTACGCTCGCTGGTACATAATAGGCATTGCTAAAAGGCTTGAAGATCTGAGATCAAAAGAATGAATGACCAGAGAAAGAAATTATGGTAGAAGGCACTGTGAGGGAGGAAGAGAGGGAGAGGCCCAACCAGAGAAAAGTTTTCTATCTTCTACCTTTTGAACTTGAAAAAAATGAATCATGATGGCCACAGAGAGATATTTATATGCCTCGTTCTGAGGAAGGAGATTATTTATTATCAGACAACAAAGGCAAAATGAAGCATTAAGATGTTGGGAGATTCAGAGTAAATCAAAAATAGGCAGAGAAGGCAGAGCCTACCCAGGGGTCGAGCTCCAGGGAGAAAATCATTGAAATCCAATTGCTTCCCCACAAAGGACTTCATTAAATTGCTGAAATTACCAGGAGTCTATTGCAAGAAAAAATAGAAAGGGCTAAGGGAGTAATTTCTCTTTAATTGTTGATGCAATTTGGAAGAAATTAAATTGCAATTACGTCCGTTTACTTATGAGGAGACCAAGTGTGAACACCCTGTGGGGACCCCTATCAGCCTTTTGAAAACAAGATGGCTTTTTGTTAGGGAATGGTTCCCTGGGGACCTCTGGGTCCCTTGGTGGGTTTGGCTTCTTTGGCGCGCCCTCTCGTGGCCATGTGTGGAAGGTTCGGCAATTGCCCTCCGTTCCCCATCACAACCAAGAATGGTCAATTTTAGCGTGGAGGGGTGGATCTGCAAATTAATCGACACTTAAACTGGAAAGTCTTTCTCAGCATGTGCCACTTGGGGTGCAGGAAGGGCTATCTAGGCCAACTGACGTTAAACACTGTAGTTATTAATTATGATTACGGTTATAATTTCAAGTAGTTTTGGATATCTTAATATGAAAAGTCAGTTTCCCCCATGTACACATCCCAATCACTTGAGTATTTCATAAAATCCCGGAATTTTCCATTTTCCTTTGCTTAACGTGGGGCTTGAACTAACGATCTGGAGATCAAGAGTTGCGTGCTCTCCCTACTGAGCCAGGAGGCCGCCCCAGCCGCTTCTTTTTAATTACAATAGTGCAGCAGCAAATATCCTTGTATCTTTGCATATCTGTAGGCATCTATCTGGGTACACTGCTATGGAAATAATAAAGCTAAAGTGGCTATTAAGGATTGTGCTAGAATAAGATGGTCATTTCTCTTGCAAATAGCAGTCCATATGGGAGGTCTAGAGCTTGAATTGTAGGATGAGAGGTTTGGGGATCCAATCAATGTCTTTCAATCTTCCTGTTTTCTCATTCTCAACACAGCTGCCACCTTATGATCTAAATGGCTGCTCCAGCTCCTGCCATCACGTCTACATTCCAGCTAGAGAGAAGAAAGGTGATGGTGCAGGGCATGCTCCTCGTCTTTCAGGGCACAACCTGGAAACTGTGCACAATCATTTCTGATCACATATGAGAGGTCAGAGCATAGTCACACGACCTCACTGGCAGCAAAGGAGCCTGGGAAATGTAGTTTTTATTTTAGATGGCCATGTGTTCAGGAAGGAAAAAGGCGAGATTAGTTATCAGGGACAACTAGCCCTCTCTGTTCAGGGGCCACAGGGGTCAGTGAGATGGGGCTCCAAAATCAAGTGCTCTCTTTGAGAGAGATCTAACAGGATTTGGTGATTGAATGAATGAGGGGGAGGAGAAAAGGGGAAGTATCTTAGATGGCAGCGAGGTTTCTTACTTAGTAACGCTTTACGAAAACACCTTTTGTACTGGTATTTCCCCTCAGCCACTAACACATGCCTCTGCTTCCCCCAGAAAATACAAAGTCCCTGATGATTCTTCTCTTCCACCCAGCTCATTTGGGCTGCTCTCCACCCCCAAATGTACTGCCAGCTGCTGTTTACTTAGGACATGAAAACTAATTTTGGTGTTGGTTTTAGCACAACCTAATCTCGAAACAAATCGGCAGCGGCTGCCGTTGCAGAACGAGGGACTTCAGGGCCTAACAGAAGTGACTTCTGACCTCCAGGCTCTATGAAGATACGCCACAGCACAATGTGACTGCAGAGTTAAATATAACTACTCTGAATTCTGAAAACACTGTGTTCATTATATTTGCCTTTTCCTCCCCCGGGGATGCTCTGCCTTCCGGTCTCTGCCCCGATATCATCTTCTCAGTGACAAGTGGTGATGTGATCACCCTTTAAGGACCCCACTCCACCTTGCTCAGAGTCACCATTCCCTTTGCCCCTTTTGTCTTCCTCATAACACCTTCTTCCCATCTGACAAATAAAAGGTTTGTCAGGTGGTTTTTTTTAAATCAGTCCTCACCCCTTTAGTAGATTGTAAGCTCCATCAGGGCAACGGCTTGCATATTGTGGTCACTGCCGCCCCCTGCTACCTGAAACAGTGGACTACCTTACATCTATTTGCATAATGGCCAGTGCTGATAAAGGTAGAAGATACGGGGAAGTGACCCTTCAGATAACCTGCTTGTGGCAACGTTGTTCAAGGACCAATTTTCTGGAAAGCCATTTAGCTTGACTCTTATTCTATATGTTTATCCCCCAAATATAGTCAGTGGCCCAAATATTTAGAATATGGGCCTGCAAACCTCTTCTGTAAAGAGCCAGATCTTCTTACAAAGTTGAGACTTTGTAGGACATACAGTCTCTGTCACAACTGCTCAAGGCTGTAGAGAGCAGCATAGGCAATATGTAAATAAACGCACGTGGCTGTGTTCCAACAAAACTTTATTTACAAAAATAGATGATGAGTGGGGGGTGGCGCCTGGGTGGCTCAGTGGGTTAAGTGGCTGCCTTCGGCTCAGGTCATGATCTAGGGTCCTGGGATCGAGCCCCATGTTGAGCTCCCTGCTCCGCAGAGAGTCTGCTTCTCCCTCTCCCCCTGCCCCTGCTTGTGCTCGCTCTCTCAAATAAATAATAAAATCTTTAAAAAAATATGTGGTGGGCCAGATTTGGCTCACAAAACTATAGTTTGCTGATTTAGATTTAGAACAAAATATCATTTATGATGGCATATATCGAGAAGATCTGAAATATTCAACAATTGGGGATTCAAACTACTACCTCCATAAGATGAAAACGATGTAGTCATTAGAAATGATGCTTCCAAAGAAATTGTAATGAATATGTTTAGAGCAAGAGTCATGTAGACGAGATCAGTTTAGCCATCAATTAAGAGGTTGGACTCTGGAGCCGAATCTAAGCTTGATTCCAAACTTGGGCACTTTCCCGGCTGTTTGACTTTGGGCAAATTGCTTCATTTCTGGTAAATCTGTTTTATCATTTGAAAAGTGGAGACAAGAAATTACCTCTCTGGTAAGATTGTTGAGGCATGAGACGACAAACAGCATATTCCCTGGCATACAAAAAGTGCTTAACAGGGGCATCTGGGTGGCCCGTCGGTTAGGTGGTCCACTGTTGGTTTCGGCTAAGGTCATGATCTCAGGGTCCTGGAATCAAGCCCTGTGCCAGGTTCTGCACTCAGTGGGTTGTCTGATCGGGATTCTCTCTCTTCCTCTGCCCCTCCCCCCGCTCATGCTCTCTCTCAATCTCTCTCTCTCAAATAAATCAATCTTTTTATTTTTATTTTTTAAAGATTTTATTTATTTATTTGACAGAGATCACAAGTAGGCAGAGAGGCAGGCAGAGAGAGAGGAGGAAGCAGGCCTCCTGCTGAGCAGAGAGCCCTATGTGGGGCTTGATCCCAGGACCCGGAGACCATGACCTGAGCCACCCAGGTGCTCCCAATCTTTTTTTTTAAAAACCCTTAACACATAATTGCTCTCAAATGGGTAAATTCAAATGGACTTGTTTTTATAGTTTCCACACATGGCTGAAGGTGGGAGGAAACTTACAAGGTTAAGGTTCCTCTTAGGAGGCACTCAAATGTCGCCCAGCTTCAGGGTACAAAAGCCTAAGGAAGGATGCTGATTGGCTCATTTTGGGTTACATGATCCCATCTTGGACCAATCTGTGTGTCAGAAAGTTGAAATTCGGCGCGTTCGCTCGAGCTGGCTCAGGTGCTTGTCCTTGCCACAGCCCCAGGACAGTACAACCCGACCTCAGAGCACATTATGCTCTACAGCAACTCAGTGGGTCTTTTCTTCTGTAGGTACCCAGAGGTGGCAGACAGTGGTGAAAACAGCAGGTGGATCCTTGCCCTGGTGGGGTTTACAGCGCTGTTGGGGAACTTGCTAGTATGTGGTATATTGTACCCCAGGAAAACTTCCAAAATACATAATCCTGGAGCTCAGGTCCTGTCATGACCTTGTGTCCCAGGGGTTCATGGCTACTGTTTCTGTGCTTTTGAGCCCTTTATATATGTTGCAATGATTTACAGTAGCAGGGGTTGGACAGCCTGCTGTGGCTTTCTGGTAGTGAGGGACTGTTTTGGAAGATCTGGTTTTTTCCCCCTTGCTTTTTCTCTCCCTCCTCTTCCCCACATAAAACTCTATTCTAACTTGTACCCCCAAAACAAATAATGTTAATTTTTTAAAAATTAATAAATAAAAAATTTTAGGTTTTTTTATTTTTTTCAAAGATTTTATTTATTTATTTGACAGAGAGAGAGATCACAAGTAGGCAGAGAGGCAGGCAGAGAGAGAGAGGGAGAAGCAGGCTCCCCGCTGAGCAGAGAGCCCGATGTGGGGCTCGATCCCAGGACCCTGGGATCATGACCTGAGCCGAAGGCAGAGGCTTTAACCCACTGAGCCACCCAGGCGCCCCAGGTTTTTTTTTTTTTTTTTTAATTTACTTGAGAGAGAACATGAGAGGGGAAAGGGTCACAGGGAGAAGCAGACTCCCCGCTGAGCAGGAAGCCCCATGCAGGACTCGATTCTGGGACTCCAGGATTATGACCTGAGCTGAAAGCAGTTGCTTAACCAACTGAGCCACCCAGGCCCCCAATAAATAAAAAATTTAAAAAATGAATTCACACACACACACAAAAACTCTACCCTCTGCCTGTACTTTCTCTGTCTACTTCTCTGTCTCTGTCTCCTTCAAAACACTCTACAAAACTTCTCCAATTATAACTGCCCTTCCACCCTGATGATTTCCACCTAACATCTTCGTTTCACTCAGCTTTTTAAAAAAGATTTTATTTATTTGTCGGAGAGAGAGCACTCACAAACAAGGGTTGTAACAGATAGAGGGAGAAGCAGGATCCCTGCAGAGCAAGGAGCCCAAAGTGGGCCTCGATCCCAGGACCCTGGGACCATGACTTGAGCTGAAGGCAGATGCCCAGCTCACTGAGCCACCCAGGCCGTCCCTTTACTCAGATTTTTACTCTTAGCGTACTTACAATCAAATTCAACTCTCAAAGTTCCTTCTACACCTAATCCTTGCAAAAACCAAGCTACTGTGTCCACACATTTGCCTTTTGGATTTTGATGCATTTGTGTATGCATCAAAAGTCTTAACGGCTGTCAGTAGAAAATACCGATTTTCTGGACTCTATTCCAGGCCAATGGGCACAAATTTCTGGGAGTGGGTTTTTTGCTGAAGGTTGTTCTAACAGCACTTTTACAGGGAATCTAATGAACAGCTAGTTAGAGTATCAGTTGCCATTGTTGAATTTACTAAACTCGTAATTTTACATTGATTATATGTATATGAACGTCTGTCTCCTCTGCAAGGTACTTGTGTGTTCAATACACACTTACTGAAAAAATGAACCACTGCCTACAACAGGATGCGGTGACGAGGTTCCCACAACGTACCAGCAGGTGGCGCAAGAGGCTAGGCCATAGTTGAAAAGTTAAAAAAAAAAAAAAAACACAACACTAAAAAACAAACCTGTGTTCTACTTCATTTAGATCATGGGTGGGTTTGCATTTATAAAAATGGTTTATACAAACAACTTCACAAATTTATCGAACAATTTCTGTTTATGGCACATTAAAAATCCTCTTGGGGATCTTTTAAAACTCATTTTAAAATGAGAATTTTAGGGCGCCTGGGTGGCTCAGTGGGTTAAGCCATTGCCTTCAGCTCAGGTCATGATCCCAGGGTCCTGGGATCGAGTCCCACGTCGGGCTCTCTGCTCATCAGGGAGCCTGCTTCCCTTCCTCTCTCTCTGCCTGCCTCTCTGCCTACTTATGATCTCTGTCTGTCAAATAAATAAAATTTTAAAAAAATTTAAAAAATGAGAATTTTAAATGCATTTTCCTGGAAAAAGAAAGATCCTCTTTCGTCCAACAATCCCATCTATTTTCTTTAAAGATTTATTTATTTATTTGAGAGAGAGAGAGAGAGCTCGGGAGAGGGGCAGAGGGAGAAGGAGAGAGAATCTTAAGTGGACTCCATGCTGAGTGCAGTCTGACGTGGTCTTCGATCTCATGACCCTGAGGTCAGGACCTGAGCTGAAGCTGAGCTGGATGCTTAACCAACTGAGCCACCCAGGTGCCCCCAACAATCTCATCTATTAAATATTTTTGAAGAGTATTTAACATTTGAAATGTGCATATTTAATTTTATTATTTTAAAAATCTTTTTATTTTTCTTGAAGAATTTTTTAGGCACTTTATTCTTCTGAAGATTTTATATATTTATTTGTCAGAGAGAGTGAGACAGAGAGAGAGGAAACACAAACAGAGAGAGCGGCAGGCAGTGGGAAAAGCAGACTTCCCAATGAGCAAGGAGTCAGAAGTGGGACTTGATCCCAGGACCCTGGGATCATGACCTGAACCGAAGGCAGAGGCTTTAACCCACTAAGCCACCCAGGTGCCCCCCAAAGATTTTATTTTTAAGTAATCTCTACACCCAAAGTGGGGCTTGAACTTCTAGAACCTACAGCCTTGAGATTAAGAGTCTCATGCTCTACTGACTGAGCCAGCCAGGCACCCCATGAAACATGTGTATTTTTAAAAATAAATATCACTTCTTGGCCTTTTGGCTAAGATCAAGTGTAAAAGTAAATACGTGGTGGTACTGCCTGCACCCTTCCTGGGCCTTGGTTTTTCCTTCCATAAAATGGAGTCAGAAAAAAACAGTTTCCAGACTCCTTCCATGCACGAGGGAGGTTCTGGGTGGAGGGGGGAAGGTTGAAAAATTCTGACTCCCAATCTGGGTGCTGGTTATACAGGTGTGCTCAGATCATGAAAATTTTTAAAGCTGTATGCTTCCAGGGCACTGGAAAAGGTGTGCTTTTCTATGTTATACCTCAAGAGGTTAAAAACAAAAGGAAAACCCATAAAGGCTCAATATTAGTTTCCAATCACTGCCATAACAGATAATCACATATTTAGTGGCTTAAAATAACACAAATTTATGGTACAGTTGCTATGGAAAACAGTATGAAGGTTCCTTAAAAAATTATAAATAGTATCACCATATGATCCAGCAATCCCAATTGTGGCTATGTATTCAAAATAATTGAAAACAGGATCTTGAAGAGATATCTGTACACCCGTGTTCATTGCAGTATTAGTCACAAGAGCTAATGGGTGGAAGCAACCTAAATGCCCATCAGCTGATGAATGGAAAATCAAAATGTGAGGTATACATGCCATGGAATATTTTTTTTTTTTAAAGATTTTATTTATTTATTTGACAGAGATCACAAGTAGGCAGAGAGGCAGAGAGAGAGAGGGAAGCAGGCTCCCTGCTGAGCAGAGAGCCCGATTCGGGGCTCAATCCCAGGACCCTGAGATCATGACCTGAGCCGAAGGCAGAGGCTTTAACCCACTGAGCCACCCAGGTGCCCCACCATGGAATATTATTTAGTCTTAAAAAGGAAGGTGATCCCATCGTATGCTGCAACGGGGATGAACCCTGGGGACAGGAGCTAAGTGAAATAAACCAGTTACAAAAGGACAAAGACTGTGATTCCACTTATAGGAGGTTTATCTAAAGTAGTCACATTTTTATTTATTTTTCATTACTTATTTATTGTTTTTAAGATTATTTATTTGAGAGAGAGAGAATGGGTGTGAGCAGGGGGCGGGGCAGAGGAAGAGGGAGAGAGATGCCTCAAGCAGACCCCCTGCTGAGCACAGAGCCCAGCACTGGGCTTGATCCCAGGACCCTGAGATCAGCATGTGGGCAGAAATCAAGACTCAGAGGCTTAACCAACTGAGCCCCCCAGGGGCCCCTTATCTTTTATTGTTAAAGATGTTATTTTTAAGTAATCTCCACACCCAACATGGGGCTTGAACTCACAACCCCAAGATCAAGAGTCATGTGCTCTTGACAGCCCCCCCCCCCCCCCGCACCCAAAGAAGTCACCTTTTTAGAAACAGAACATAGCAGTGGTGGTGGCCAGCAGATGGGGGCTGGGGGAATGGTGCGTCCTTGTCCAAAGAGTAGAGCTTCAGTTCTGCAACATGAAAAATTCTAGAGATCTGTTACAGAACAACGTTTATGTAGTTAACACTACTGTACACTTAAAAATGGGCAAGATGGCGGCGCCCACTGGGTGGCTCAATTAAGCCTTTGCCTGCAGCTCAGGTCACGATCCCAGGGTGTTGGGATCGAGCCCGGAATGGGACTCTCTGCTCAGCAGGGAGCCTCCTCCCTCTCCCTCTGCCCCTCCCCCTGCTTGTACTCTCTGTCAAGTAAGTAAAATCTTTTTTTTTATTTTAAGTAAAATCCTTTTTTAAAAAAAGTTACAATGATAAACTTTGTCACGTGTTTTTGTTTTTACCGCCACAGTAATTTTGAAAAGCTCCCGCAAATTTATCTTACCGGTCTGTAGGTCGCAAGTCCCCACAGGGGTCTCGTGAGGCTCCCGCGAAGGCGCGGTTCCCTGCGAAGGTTCTGAGGGAGGTTGACTTCCTGCTCGCTTGACGTGGCAGAACAACGTTCCTTCTGAGTAGAAGGCAAACGCCCCAGGTTTTTTGTTGGTTGTCCGCTGAGGGTGTTCTCAGCTTCTAGAAGCTGTCACGTTCCTTGGTTCCCTTCCTCCATCTTCAGAGCCCAAGTCTCTCACGAGCGAGCGCTCTGACCGCCTCTCCTCCCTCCTCCGCCATCTTTGAGGACACGTGGGACTGGATGCAGCCCAGCTGGGTGAGCCGAGCCAGGCCAGGCTTCTCCGCAAAGGCCTTTCCGGGGGCGCCTGGGTGGCTCAGTGGGTTAAGCCTCTGCCTTCGGCTCAGGTCATGGTCCCAGGGTCCTGGAATTGAGCCCCGCATGGGGCTCTCTGCTCAGTGGGGAGCCTGCTTCCCCCTCTCTCTCTGCCTGCCTTTCTGTCAACTTGTGCTCTCTCTCTCTGTCAAATAAATAAAATCTTAAAAAAAAAAAAAAAAAGGCCCTTCCCTTATGTAAGGTAACAGAGTCACACATTCCAGAGACTTAGGATGTGGCATATCTGGGGTGGCCCTTATTGTGCCCACCATGGGCCCCCAGCAGCTCTCACCTGATCATTCTGATGTCCACATGATGACGGAAGAGAAGGTTCGAATGGGAGAATGGACACCAATGGGGATTCTCATGAGAATACAGGGGCTCACTTTTATGGAGTATGTATTACGTGCCAGACACGTTTCAAGCACCCCATAGGCCTCATCTCATATAATTCTCCTAGGAGGTAAATGTTATTATTTTATAGCCAAGGAAATAGAAGTTTTGTTTTTGTTTTTGTTTTTTTATTTTTAAAAAGGATTTATTTATCTATGACAGAGGGAGAGAGACATACCAAGAGAGGGAACACAAGCAGACGGAGTGGGAGAGGGAGAAGCAGGTCTCCTGCTGAGCAGGGAGCCCAATGTGGGGCTCGATCCCAGGACCCTGGGATCATGACCTGAGCTGAAGGCAGATGCTTAACAACTGAGGCACCCAGCCACCCTGCAAATGGAAGTTTAAAGTGACTGATGAACCTATTGAATGTCTCGCTGCCACGAACAATGGGTTTGCTGCAAATTTGGGATTTATCTTCATACAGTCTATGTGCTTAGTCAATTGGCTGTCTGCCTGTTTCATACATGTAATAATGTCGATGACAAAATATTGATTAGAAGATTATGCTTGTACCTTTAAAAGGAACATTTGTAAGTATCGAGTTCAAGAAGTGGGGAATTAGATACAGTACCACCTTTATCTTATAATCAAACACGCTGGGTTCAGAGAGAAGGCACGTACTTGTCCAAGGTCACAGAGACAGATGAGATTTTAGAATCTTCGTCTTTTCAGATCAGAAGGGTCCTCAAATGGTCATCTTTTTCATCTCTCTGCATTTGGGTGGGACCTTAGAGAGCCTGACTTACTGAGAAAATCAAGCTTTGGGGCTGTATGCGGTGGTCATGGGAACATGGTTATTAACCTGGTTTTTTTGTTTTTTGTTTAATGTAGGCTTAACCCTGGGCTTGAACTCAGGACCCTGAGACCAAAAGCTGAGCTGAGATCAAGAGTCCGGAGCTTAATTAAGTCCCCCAGGCAGTCCTTCACTTGGTTTTCTAATTACACAGAAAGCTTGTGTTCAGAAGGCTGTACGGAAGACTACATTCTCTTTCCCACAGCCCGAGTCCTGGTCTTCACCCTGAGCCCAGCCTTCCTCGGGTGCTTTCGGAGTCAATCCTGATCAGTCTAAACCTGGTGGTTCAGCCAATGGGGCACGAGAGCATCTTCTGGGAGCTTCTGGAAAAGAGGGTCTTTGTTTTTCAAAAGAGTTACACAGAGGAGAAAAGGCTCCCGTTCCTCCCTTGGGACATGTTCCTGCCTGTGCAGGATGCTTGGAAAGGAGGCACCCAGCTTGGGACAGCTCAGGTCAGTCCGAGGTGGAGACACAGGGCTGACAGAAGGACTGGATGATTTTGTTGAGCCGCCCGAACTGACTGGCCCTGGATGCTCTCTGCTGCCCAAATTCTAACATTTAAGCCTCTGGCAACTGGTCTTTCTCTCACTTGCAAATGGAAGCCCCCCTACTAATTCACAGGTAGTAGTTTCAGTATTTGTTTTTTTCCCATTGGTTATTGTTTGTCTCCAGACCAGGACAGCGGATCCCCGCTCTTGTGATACACTAGGATGTGTCTACTTACACATGGTAGGATGGAGCACTTATGGGACATCTACTTCGTGCCGGGCGCTGGACATGCATGCTGAAGCTCAGAGAAATAAAGGGTTTGCTTGGGGTCACACAGTTAGTAAATGTCTGACCTGAACCCTCCCCCCCGCCCCCCGAGCGCAGGAAGGGGTTCCTTTAGTAAAAGATGATTATCTGAATGGCTTACCATGTGTCTGCTCCCCTTTCTACACTGTGCTGTCTGGAAGGGAGTGAGCATGCACAATTTATATTTGAAGAGTACAGCATTCTGTTCGGCTTCCTTTCGGGCAGAGTATCTCTCTAAATTATTTAGAATTCCCTTGCCCAGGAGAATCTCTTGTCAATGTCCCTATTTATTTTTTTAATCAATTATTTATATATATCAGTATGCCCTCGTGAATCTTCTTTCTTTTCTTTCTTTTTTACGTTAGGTTCTAATCCAGTGTTATTTTATTTATTTTGAATCTCAAGTTATTCCAGCTTTGGCCACGGGAACTCCTTCAGTTGGCTCCTATGTGCCTTTGATATACCCCATCACTGTGACTCTGTGTTTGAACATTTCCTTGCTTTCTGACACTCTAAGATGCTCCAGGTTCGGCTTGTATATTTCCTGGCCCTGTCCTAGAATCGGCCATCTCTCCTTTTGCTGGAGAATGGTTTTACAAACCTAGATCTGAGAGCTAAGTGTGCTTGTTCCTACTAAGCTGGGTTTTGTTTTTTTGTTTGTTTTTTTTTGCTACTAAGCTGTTCTTGCTTCTTGGTCCTCTCTGCAGATCGTGCAAAGCAAAGTACCTGTATACTAACCTGTGTATATACTGTAGAACTGTGAACATTTCTGTATGGAACCATCTGTACGTATATTAAGCTTGACAAGAGTTAACACTGATCTTTCTGTAAACCATGACCACATGGGTCATTCTAGCCTTCTCTGCTTGTTTAATTATTAATATTTACTTTATTTTAGAGAGAGAGAGACAGACAGACAGACAGAAAGAATGGGGAAGGGGAGGGGCAGAAGGAGAGGGGAAGAGAAACACAAGCAGGCTCCATGCTGAGCGTGGAGCCTGATCGAGTGGGGCTCGATCTAAGACCCTGAGATCAGACCTGAGCCGAAACCAAGAGTGGGTCTCTCAGTCTACCGTGCCATCCCGGCATCCCTCTGCTTTCTTTCTTTCTTTCTTTCTTTTTAAGATTTTATTTATTTATTTGACAGAGGGAGAGATCACGAGTAGGCAGAGAGGCAGGCAGAGAGAGGGGGGGAAGCAGCCTCCCTGTGGAGCAGAGAGCCCGATGTGGGGCTCGATCCCAGGACCCTGAGATCATGACCTGAGCCGAAGGCAGAGGCTTTAACCCACTGAGCCACCCAGGCACACCCCCTCTGCTTTCTTATTTATAATCTCCCACTCCAACAATGAGAACACTGGTTTCCACCATTGCTATCTATTTACTTAATTTTTCAAGTAAATGCATATACTGGTGTTCCTTTGTTTTGACCAATAAGTCAAATGAAAAAATACCCAAGAATATATAGATACATGTGGGAGAATGCTCATTGGTAGACTGACTTTTTACCATCTGGCTTCCTTCCCTGTGGGAGGATTATACTTCTTTGCCATTTGAACCCAGACTCGGTCATGTGACTTATTTTGTGTCCCCCCCCCCAACCCCCAAAGTGAGCTGGTCACATGTGTCACTTCCTGTCAGAAGCTTTAAGCTAGTGTGTGTCTTGTCACCTTCTCTTTTCTCTATGCTACACTGTCCTGTGAATTTCGGATAATGGCTGCTCTATCAGTCTGGCTCCTGGAGCAGCAATGACACAGGGCAGAAATAATGGAAATACATCATGAGCAAAGAAATAAACCTTTCTTGTCTTCAGTTACTACGGTTCGAAATATTAATTACAGTAGCCTAACCTAGCCCGTCCTGACCGACAGAGCTTGTAACAGTGAAAACGGGAAGAAATGTGAAAATCTGTCAACATTTCTTTTTTTTAAATGATGGTATATTTCAATAATAGTTTACTAGTGCAGCTCTTGCCAAAACAAACAAAAGTCTGTCTCTATCACTGAGATGGAAAACTGTCCATAATGTCCTAAGTGCAAAAACAGGCAAGTTGTGGAACAGTGCATTCATATGATCCCATGTTGTAATACAAATAATTTATGTACTGATGTTAGTCTGTGCATAGAAAACAAACAAACAAACAAACAACCACCTCTGGACAAATATATACCAAACTGTCAGCCACGGCTGTGTCTACATTTTAGATTTCTATATTTGAATTTTTACAAGTTCTGAGTCAAGACTCCCTCGGCTCTGGGCTGAATGTGTTTCATGTCGGTTGGCAGCTAGACTGGATTATGCAAATGGGCTTTCCCCTTGGATGAATTTGACAATCTACAAGGTTAAGTCTGGAGGCAAACATGTGGACTTGTTAAGTGGGAACAGGCTAATAAATAAGGCAATTCGAGCAGCATTCCTGGTATTTTTTTCCAACCCCATCAAAAGCACAGAATGTCATTAGCACTCATCTTAATTCCCAGCGTCAACAATGATGACTACAAACTGATGGGAACTTAGACGGTTTTTCCGCCTCCACTTGTCACTTATGGCTCCCGGATAATTATTTTCCTGGAGTAGTTTTAGTAACAACGAGGAACCAGGTTGGGAGGGGGGTGGGGGTTCGTCTTCTTCATCTCTGAATCCTTGTAATGGCTCTAGCTTGGTCCAGGGTAGGTATTCCATTAATGTGATTCCGAAAATGTCCTTTTCAATAAGAAAAATAAATTTTTTAAAGATTTTATTTATTTATTTGACAGAGACAGAGATCACAAGTAGTCAGAGAAGCAGGCAGAGAGAGAGGGGGAAGCAGGCTCCTTGCTGAGCAGAGAGCCCAATGTGGGGCTCGATCCCAGGACCCTGAGATCACGACTTGAGCTGAAGGCAGAGGCTTTAACCCACTGAGCCACCCAGGTGCCCCAGAAAAATCATTTTTGAAAAACACCTCTTTTGCGGCACCTGGGTGGCTCAGTGGGTTAAGCCTCTGCCTTGGGCTCAGGACACAATTTCAGAGTCCTGGGATCGAGCTCTGCCTTGGGCTCAGGACACGATTTCAGGGTCCTGGGTTGGAGTCCTGCATCAGGCTCTCTGCTCAGCAGGGAGCCTGCTCCCCCCCCCCCCACTTCCTGCCTCTGTCAAATAAATAAATAAAATCTTTTTTTTTAAGAAAAATATCTATTTTAAAAAATTATCATACAGTAAAACTGACCTTCTTTGGTGTGCAGATCAATGGATTTTTAAAAAAATTTTTTTAAAAAGATTTTATTTATTTATTTGACAGAGATCACAAGCAGGCAGAGAGGCAGGCAGAGAGAGAGAAGGGGAAGCAGGCTCCCTGCCGAGCATAGAGCCCATGCGGGGCTCGGTCCCAGGACCCTGAGATCATGACCTGAACTGAAGGCAGAGGCTTTAACCCACTGAGCCACCCAGGCACCCCAATGGATTTTTCTTTTTTAAGATTTTATTTATTTGACACAGTGAGAGAAAGGGAGCACAAGCTGGGGGAGCAGCAGAGGGAGAAGGAGAAGCAGGGTCCCCACTGAGCAGGGAACCCCATGCAGGACCCTGGGATCCTGACCTGAGCTAAAGGCAGATGCTTAACTAACTGAGCCACCCAGGTGCCCCAGATCAATGGATTTTACTGTATGTATAGATGTCTATAGCTACCACCACAATCCGAATACGGAACAGTTCCATCACCCCAGAAAACTCTGCTGTGTTTTCCCTTTATAATTACATTCTACCCTCCCCTATCCCTAACTTCTCGAAAACACTGGTAAGCTCAACGAGCCTATAGCTTTATCTTCTCAAGAATGTCATATAGAGGAAAGCATACACATTAGATAATATTTTGAGACTGGTTTCTGTCATTCAGTTATTATTATTATCATTATCATTATTATTATTTTGCTGAGTAGTATTCCTCAATAACGTTGTTATGCATGAGGTGTTTTATTTTTCTGAGCACCTACTATGTGTCGTGCTCTGTGCTAGGTATTGGGGCTATGACAAAAGTCAGGACAGCTTTGGTCCCTATTTGTTTGGTGCTTACAGACAACCTCAGGTAGGTTTAAAGCACATCAGAGGCCTAAGGGGGCCCAGAGATCATCTCTAAGCTACTCCAATGGTGGTCTTGGACCAAGGAACATCAGCATTCCCTAAGAAATTGTTAAAAACACAGAACCTCTTGGGACACCTGGGGTGTGCAGTAGATGAAGCGTCCGACTCTTGGTTTCAGCTCAGGTTGTGATCTCAGGGTTGTGAGGTCTCTGCTCTGAGCCTGGAGTCTGCTTCAGATTCTCTTACCCTCTCCTCCTGCCCCTCCCCCCTCAAATTAATAAATAAATCTTCTTTTAAAAAATCAGAGCCTCTGATACCTGAAACTAATGCAGTTATATGTCAACTATTCTTCAATTAAAAAAAAAAAAAATGCAGATCCTCCGACTGCATTCTGGACCGACTGAATTCCAGTCCGTGCATGAACAGGATTCCCCGGGTGGTTTCTCTGCACATTCAACTTGGCAAAGTCCTACCTTGCCCTCCACAGAACACAGATTCCTATCTCCTTGCCCAGTACCCACTCAGTCTTCTCATGGATGCCTCCCGCCATGGGTCTTATTCTGTGTTTTAGTACCCAGACACCTCCATGAAGAGCAGCTCAAATTATTTGCAGTTTTTATTAGTCTGAATGGAAATTCGCTTTTGTATAAATTCCACACTGTGATTCTAGCTCTGGCTTTTGGGTCAATCCAAAACACACATATTCTTCCTTCACCTGTTCTCTCTTTGGTTATTTACAGACTTAGTGTCCTTTTCTGCAGGCTGGAGACTTCCAGATGCTACAATCATTCTTTGCATTCATTTGTTCACCCGCTTTTAGTATTATTTTTATTGGTACTTACTACATCTAGTCACTGAACTTGACCTATCTCCAAAAAAATTTGGACGTAGAGTTAAAATGGATTAACTGGATGGTATAGTTTTGAGTATTTCTGATAAGATTTAAAGGAAGGAAAGCATGTAATATAGATGGCTATGACTGGAAGACACAAGCCCAAATGCCTGGCAGGTAGCCCAAAAAACATCTTTTAAAGGGGGGTGGGAGCTGCTGTCAGCACCAGTCCATTGTTCTGGCACGGGAACTAAGCCCCACTATTGAATCATCTTCTGACTTTTCAAAATAAGTCAGAAATGTGGGATTTGATGTGAATTTTCTGATTTTTAGATGTGTATATTATACCAGTTGGGGTTATCCAGTGCTAACAGAATTCTCTCTGGTTGGCTTAAGCAGAAGAAGGCTTAACGGAAAGGTAAAACAGTTCAGAAAATTGCCCTGAAGGTGTAGAGTTGGGCTCAGGAAATGGGCAAGAACCATGAGGGGCCCAGCAGCTGGGGACATATAGCCAGATTGAGCCAAGGGAGGTAGCTGGTAAAAAGCTAACATTGGTATCTCTGGGGGCACCTGGGTGGCTCAGTGGATTAAGCCTCTGCCTTCAGCTCGGGTCATGATCTCAGGGTCCTGGGATCGAGCCCTGCATCCGGCTCCCTGCTCAGCAGGGAGCCTGCTTCCCCACCCCCCTGCCTGCCTCTCTGCTTACTTATGATCTCTATCAAATAAATTAAAAAAAAAACACATTGGTATCTCTGCCTCGAGACATTGGGCAATGGCCCCCTGGTCCATCAGCCCCACTGTCTTTTAACTTACCCCTCCATTCATAATGCTAGGACTGCCCTTCCAGTGGCAGCACCTGCATCCCATGTCCCAGGAACTAAGAGAGGGAACATCTTCCCCTTTGACTTCCTTTAAATGGGAGAAGGACCTATTGGGGATTCTTATTTTTTAGAATTTAAATGCTGGGAGGTTAAAGAAACTGAGCACAGCAACCAGATTAGGAATGCTTTAGGCTGCAAGTTACATAAACAGCTTAAAACATAAAGACACAAGAAACCAAAGACTGGCAGTCAGAGAGCTGACCCAGTAACAGCAGTGTCATCAAGGACCAGGTTTCTTTCTCTCTGCAGTCATCCTTTCCTTACTGGCTTTTTTTGCTCTTTGTCTCATGACCATAAAGTGGCCACCACAGCTCCAGCATCACATCTCTATTCCAGTTGTGACTAAGAGGATGGGCTAGCATCCCTGAGTGCTCCTCATGAGGCTGTGCCTTTTATTAGGGTTTGGTCACACAACCACCTTTAGCTTCAATATAGGTTCACATGGTATCTGGCTTTTTCCTTTTCTTTTTAAAAAAATTTCCCTTATTTTTATTAATTTTGGTGACTTCATTCTGAAATAATTTCTAACTTACAGCAGTTGCAAGAATAATATTAAGAGCTTCTGAATATCTTTACCCACATTCCCCAACTAACTTTTTTTTTTTTTTTTTTGTGGCCACATTTGCTTTATAATTCTGTATTTTTTCATACCAATGTTTTCTGGATTATTTAAAAATAAGATGCAGGGGTGCCTGGCTGGCTCAGTCAGTAGACCATGTGGCTCTTGATGTTGAGGTCATGAGCTCAAGACCCACGTTGAGCCTAGAGCTCACTTTAAATAAACAGACAAACAAACAAATAAATAAAAGTTGCAAACAGAATGCCCTTCATCTCTACACATTCCAGCATGTATTTCCTAAGTACAAGTTTCTTCTTACACATAACCACAATAGAATAATCAAATTCAGGAAATGACACATTTAATACAAGTATCTGGCTTTTTTCAGTCTCTGAAGTGGATGACTGGCTAGAAAGAAGGGAGCTGGGAAGAGCCATTGGGGTAGAAAACTGTAGCAACTATTTTTGAAAAACTCCCACCACATAGAGTGTCTATAGACCACATCCCTCCGAGAGCCACTGATGTGGCTTTCCTGCTTTAAACTTCTTGCTGAACTACATTTCTTTTGATTAGAATCGTGAGACTATTTGTATACTACACAATTCCACGTTTCATATTGATGTCATTTACTTCCTAAATGGTGTTGGAAAACCACTAGAGAGAACAGGGAGGTGTGGGAAGAGTATTATTCTCTCCAAATGTTTACTGAGTGGATAAAAAACCAACAGGTTTTTTCTTTTCCTTCAATTTCCTTATAATGTCAATTTCCTGAAAACCTTCCCTAAATGATGTAATTATGTTGCCTTAATTCTCACAATTTATAACGAAATCAGAAAATGAAAGAGGGATATGGAGAGTTCCTCATCTCCCAGAAAAATTAAATTCAAATTGTACTTGGAGAGATAGGAGATGGTCACGTGGAATGATATTTTTATATTTTTATATTATTTATATTTTATATTTATATATTTTATTATCTTTTAAATGAAATTGAGGATAGGAAGTGTTCTGCAAAAAGTGGGTGTTACAGGGGCCTGGCCTCTGGTCTGCTTGGGGGCGTGGGGATGGTTATGTGTGACTGGCTAAGGGAAAGTCAGGGATGGGAGAGGAGTAAAGAAAGGAGGAGGGAGGCAGTAAGGTTATACATGGGGAGAGGGAGAGGGAGAGACGTTTTGACTGTGTGAAATCTTTTCTTGTCTGGAAACTGTACCCCCTTTTGCCATCTTTCATGGATGTGCTGGAGGGTCTGAGCCCCAGGCAGAGGTTTAAGCAGGGAATATGAAAGAATGGGATATAATACAGCTGGTCTCCACTCTGACAGGGAGGGAATTATTATTATTATTTTAAAGATTTTATCTATTTATTTGAGACAGAGAGAGAAAGAGCCTAAGTAGGGAGAGGATCACGGGGAGCCGGCTTCTCCCCACTAAGCAGAGAGCCTGACTCAGGGCTTGATCCCAGGACCCTGGGATCATGACCCAAGCAGAAGACAGATGCTTAACCACTTAACTGACTGAGCCACCCAGGTGCCCAAAAGAAGTCTGTCTGGTTTTTTAATCATTCAAGAATATATAGATAAGGAGCTGAAGGGATTTTGCTGGTTACATTGAAAGCCAGGGTTCTGAAGGCTATCCAAAGGCAGCAGACATCCATGTTGACAAAAGCCAAGATCTTATTCATGACCAGCTTGAGGTCTCCCAGTGGCTTGATTACTGGGAATTGTGTGTAGGATATCATGGCAGATACTGTTAGTTGCTTACCTAGTAGACATCTTCCCTTTTTACATATCAACCATATTCTGGTCTTATCCAGATATTCTGTGGTCATGAGCTTCAAAGAATGCTGGTTACCTCCTCAGCCCCATTGAATGGGGAGGGTAAATCCTGAATATTTCAAGCCAGCCATAATAATTCTGCTTCCTTGCCAGTGACCAGTTAAAAAACAGACATGTAACACAATTCTGCCCAGTGAAGGAAAGCCCGGGGAGGTAGGTCTCTGCAAAAGTTTCCACATCTCATAAATTGACACAAGGAGGAAGTATATCCTCTTTTATTGCTTTGACCTTGGAATGTTGCTTTGTGGAGATGTGATTTTTGGACCCGTGGTAGTCATTGTGCACCCTTAAGAAACAACATTGTATTTGGCAATGTGGAAAGCTCTAAAGAACTTAGGTATTTCATGATACTGTTGAACAATTAGGGACATCCCTCCCCTTCAGGCATCGTCTCATATGATTGTTTCGTACATTGATCCTATTCTGCAACCTTGTCAAACTCATTTGTTCTAGTAGTTATTGTGTGGATTCTTCAGGCTCTTCTATGTAAATAATTATGCCATCTACAGAGACTATCCTACTTCTTCCCTCCTGACCTTTTTTTTTCTTTAAAGATTTTATTTATTTATTTATTTGACAGAGAGAGAGAGAGAGAGAGAGATCACAAGTAGGCAGAGAGGCAGGCAGAGAAAGAGGGGGAAGCAGGCTCCCCGCTGAGCAGAGAGCCTGATGCGGGGCTCGATCTCAGGACCCTGAGATCATGACCTGAGCTGAAGGCAGAGGCTTAACCCACTGAGCCACCCAGGTGCCCCTTCCCTTCTGATCTTTATTCAGAATATTTAATCAGATCTTTATTCAGATTTATGGTTATTTCTTTTTCTTGCTTTATTGCAATGGCAAGAACAGGCCTTACAATGTTGAAAAGAAGTGGTGAGATATCTTGTTTATGATTTCCTCCTGTTATTTGAGATTGTACATTTATCGTTGTTTAAGACAGTTAAATTGTGGTTTCTGCGAGCCTTAATGCTTCCAGCTGAAAGTGCTGTTGCTGACATGACTATTAAAGGAAAGACTGATCCCCAAAGACTTGGTTGTGTATAGGTTGGTATTACCAGCGAGATGGTTAAAATAATAACATTCAAGTTACTTCTAACCGCAGATCTGTTGGGTAGCATTTGAAAATACAGCCTCTTTGCTCCTGGGAATCCCTACTGTTCTCAGCGGTGTTGAGAACTGGATTTGAAATGGGGTGACCCGATCAGGCCAACTTCTATGTCTCGTGAAATCCTGCCTGCATTCCCCACAGAATCAAGAAAGTACTAATATGGCCACATATTTCTGCGACGGGCTCCTAGTCTCCTAGGAGGAAGGCTGGAATTTGAGCTCACTGATGCCAATTATCCAAAGAGGATGTGATCCAGAAGCCAGATAAGGATCAACAGGGCTCAGCTAGGATTTGGCCTTCTCCAAGTGGAAGGCATAAAATCTTTGGTTGGCTCTGAAAATGAAAACTAAACAAAATTTCAGGCGATCACAGACACAGTTCTTTGCTCTCTATAAGCCTTTTTTTTTTTTTAAAAGATTATTTATTTATTTATTTGACACACAGAGAGAAAGATCACAAGTAGGCAGAGAGGCAGGCAGAGAGAGGAAGGGAAGTAGGCTCCCTGCTGAGCAGAGAGCCCGATGCGGGGCTTGAACCCAGGATCCTGGGATCATGACCTGCGCCGAAGGCAGAGGCTTTAACCCACTAAGCCACCCAGGCACCCCTATCTATGAGCTTTTAAAAAAAAAAAATTTTTTTTTTAAACAAATGTTAAAATTCTCCTGTGTGGATCTTGACTCCGGCTTTTATGCTAAAACCCAACATCCCATTCAAAGCACCTGCAAGCCATATGTGCTCCAGCAAGGGCTTTGGGAATGTCAGGGAGCACCGGTGGCACTTTTGATCCCCACCTGCTACCGCATGAATGCCCAGCCCCAGGGACTGCCAGTGCCTTTCTGAGCAGCCACCCGGAAGCCTGGCCAAAATATCGTGAGGCCAAGAAAGATGAACAGAGGGTGCCTGGCTTTCACCTGCAGCGTCCACCTTTCTAATGCCGGAGGCTTTGAGGTTTTTCAGTTCCAAAAGCCATACGGCAGCTCTTAACCTGGAGAGAAGGCACATGGGACAAGTGGCATTCTTCCAAAGCCTTGATTTTGGTCGTTTGGGCTAACTGGATTTTAAAATGCTGGTGCCTGTCATGTTCTTTCCAGCCTGACATTCAGGAGGAGGCGTGTCTAACTTTATAAATTTATGATGCATCATGAACCATGGAGAAATCATTTCAAGAATGTATTCTGGCGGCTTCTAAAGGGCCACTCCCACGGCTGCTGACACAGGTCGTTGATGGTGCTTGGATGGGGGTTATGAAAAGTCAGTCACCGTTTTTGGTTTGCCCTGGTTCTGAGCAGAGCCGAGCTCACTGGCTGTTTACTTACGGTTTCGCCGTCAGTCATCAGGGCAGGTTCGCAAGACCGCAGGCTGGAACACTGCTCTCTTCTGCTTGTTCAAATATCTCTGCATGGACAGCAATATCCTTTGAATAAAACAGTAATATGAAACTCTCAAATCACATATCATCTGTCCAAAATAGCTCAGACACCGTGACAGTGTTAGGATGAACAAATGAATATTTTTTTATTGTGGTAAATCGCACAGCATAGAATTTGCCATTTTATACTAAATGCCACTGAATCGTACTCAAAATATCCACTGTGTTACTAATTGCTTTGTGGTAACAGGATTTGGCTAAAAGTAGTTCATTTGGCAGAATCTTACTTTCCATCTGCCAAAGCCAAGGTCAAGGTTGAAATGGACATGCAGCCTCTTTGCTACTGCCATTTTATTTTTTTAAAAGATTTTATTTATTTATTTATTTGAGAGTGGGAGAGAGTGCCTGCACACGAGCAGGGGGAGGGGCATAGGGAAAGGGAGAAGCAGACCCCCCACCCTCCGCCCAGGTGAGCAGGGAGCCCCACACAGGGCTTGATCCCAGGACCCTGGCATCATGACCTGAGCCAAAGGCAGACGTTTAGCCGACCGAGCCACCCAGGCTTCCCTGTGTGTCTTTATATGTACTTGTGTGTGTGGAAGAGAGAGAGAGAGAGAAAGAGAGAGAGAGAGAAGTGCCCAAGATCACAGGCAGTGGCAAAACCAGTCTTTGAACTTGGCTCCTCTGCTCTGGCTTTTTTCGTTACTCTGTGCTGCCCTTGGTGGTGGAATTAGCAATTGGGAAGTAGCACCTTGAGCCCTGTAAGGCAAGCAGGAAGATAGGCGGACCTGGTTTGAAGCCCAGCATTACCACCCACTGGGGGGACCAATTCAAAATCAATTCCAGAGACCAAAAGATGTTAACTGACTTACTGTTTTATCTTCTGGGTCAAACTGACCCAGACATGTGGGCACCGGGATGGGCAAATGATGTGGGGTCCTGTTGAGTCAGGTGTTAAAACTCTGGCTCTATCACCTACCAGGTTTGTGACCTTGAGCAAGTCATTGGAGCTCTGTGCCTCAGTTTCCTCATCTGGAAAATGGCAACATCAGAATGGACCTACCTCATAGGGTTGTGATGAAGTCATCTGCATACACAGTAAGTCACTGCATACACGGCAAGTCACTATAAAAGATAACGACAATTTTCTCTATGTGGGTGCATTTCCAGGGATGTTTTAGGACCATCCCTGTGACTGGGCACCAACTGTCCCATCCCTTAATTCAGTTTGGACCTTCTGGACCCCCTCCCAGCCCCAGCCACTTTGCTAATCAGGATCTCATCCCCTCTCAGTCTGGGCTCTCCCAGACCAGGAAGGGACCCCCTGGGTCCTGCCAGCCTCCCCCCACTGTCTGTACGGCCCTCAGCTGGGGAGACAGAAACCAAATCCTTCCCAAAGATGCTGGGAAATTAGTTTAGGACCGTCTGCCGGTGTGCGGTGACTCAGAGGCAGCCAGCGTGGTGGGGCTCGTGGGCTCTAGAGTTTGATCAAGATTGATGTCATGAATGCAAAGTGGGGTGAGGCTGCTGGGCGTCCCGGAGGCTGGGGGGCAGGGAGAGCCTGAGCCTTCTGTCTGCTTCTTGGTTCTTCTAGGTGAGCTAAGGTTTGGGACAGCAGGGCTGCCTTGGCTGGCCACTCACTACGAGATGGCAGAGAACCCAGAGGGCTCTGAGGGGAGGCACTGGGGTACAGGGGAAAGCTAGCAGTTGGTTGGACTAATGTCAGCGGGCCCCCATCCTGGTTGCTTACTGTGTGACCTTGGCAAGCAGCTTAACCTCTCTGAGCCTGTATCTCCTTGTTGGTCAGGTGGGTATGACAATAGCCACTGGGGTTGCTGGCAAGATGAATGAGATCCCGGATGTGAAGACCAGAGCTAAACACAGCGCACTGTAAACGCTCAGTCGTCACTCCAATCACTAAGGTGGGACTTTATATGCTCCTTGTCTCTTCCTTTCTTCAAGCATTCCGATCCCTTTGGACACTTCAAAAGGACTCTCTGAAGGCAAACATTCACCAAAAGCGTGGAGAAGGAAAGGACCAGAAGAAGTGTTGTGAATGGGGCGTCTGGGTGGCTCAGTGGGTTAAGCTTCTGCCTTCGGCTCAGGTCATGATCTCGGGGTCCTGGGATCGAGCCCCGCATCGGGCTCTCTGCTCAGCAGGGAGCCTGCTTCCCCCTCTCTCTCTGTCTGCCTCTCTGCCTACTTGAGAGCTCTCTGTCAAATAAATAAATAAAATCTTAAAAAAAAAAAAGAAGTGTTGTGAGTGTGTGTGTGTGTGTGTGTATGTGTAAGAAAGAGAAGGGGAGAGACACACACACAGAAAGAGAACGAGAGACGGGGGGAGGGGGGGTCCAAACCCTGGCTCTGCTACTCACTAGCTGTGTGACCACAGTCACTCAAATTCTTGGTGCCTCACCTTGGTCATCAGTACAACAGGGACAGCAACAGCCCCTTCCTCCTTTGTAGGGTGAGTGTGAAGATTTAAGGAGTCCCTATAAAGAGGTTAGTAGAGAGTCTGGTACGTAGAAACGGCTCAGTAAATTGTGACAGACAGGATTCCAAGATGGTGTCCAGTCCCTATCCAGTCCCCTCCCCTGGAGCGTGGGTGAGACTTGGGAATATGGTGAGGCATTATCACTCTGCTGATGAGGTTACGTTATTCGGCAAAGTGAAAGGATGCTGCAGACGCAATTAAGTTCTCTAATAGCTCAGTTTACCAAATGAGAGATTATCCCGAGTGAGGCTGGTTTAATTATATGAACCCTGAGAATCTGGGTCCAGAGATCAGAGACAGAAGAAATGAAGAAAATCAAAGCCTCCGTGATGCTCTCCAGTTGGCCTTGAAGAAGCAAACAGCCGTGTGCCGAGAGAGTCCTGTGGCAGGGAACAGTGGGAAGCCTCCAGGAACCGAGACCTCAGTCCCATGGCAGAAGGAACTGAGCTCTGTCAACAACCAGGAAAGCCCAGAAGAGGACCCCAGCCTCAGAGGAGACCTCAGCCCCTAGCTGGCACCTTGACTCAGGCAGGTGAGACCCAGAGTCATCATGGTATTAAGATACTGACCCAGTCTACAGCTAATAGACGTCCGGGTTGTTTCCCATTCCAGCTGACATTTTTGCTTTGCTCTGCACACTTCTTCTTCTTTTTTTTTTTTTTAAATAACAGGGCCAATATAAAACTGTGAGAAATCCTGCCACTCCATATTCATGCTACGGTTTGGTTCTACTTGGGTAAGAGCTTCAGCTGAACCTAGACTGTGGCCCCTCCCTTGAACTTGGAGCTGGAAGGAGAGGTTACCACCTAGACCAGCCTCGTCACGCTACTGTTTGCACGGAAGGGAAAGTGCCTTCCCTGAGATTACAGAGGAATAAACTTCCAGAGTAAGTTCATGGTTGAGCTGGAATTAGATCCAGGCATCTCGGAAAGAGCATGAGCTTTGGAGTTCGGAGGACATTGGTTCCAACCACACACTAGCTGTGTCATCTGGGAAAATTCCTAGGGCCCTCTGAGCCTCGGTTTTCTCATCTGTAAAATGGGGCATCTAGTAACACCTTGCAGGAAGGATTAATGAGTTAATACTTGAATGTGCTCAGCACAGTGCTTGGCCCTTAGCAAGCATTCAGGGGAGGGGTTTTGATCCCCAACCACTCCCCTCCCCACTCTGGTGTTCTTGTCATGCACCTCGCTATCTCCTTAATAATATGAAAGGGATCCCACAGTCTGAAAAGCTTCCGGCAGAACTTTGTGAGAGCCAGACTCCTCTCAGTCCCTTCCCAGAGATAACTGTCTATTCATCTGGAAAGATCTATCTCGGCTTATCTACAGTAAAGAATGTATTTTGTTCCTTTAACTTCTGCTCTAGGTGCGGTAGACAGGATCTGGTTTTTCATGGGAGGTGGAAGGAATGCCCCAGAGAAAGGAAAATCAAGAGCTCTCCCCCACCCCACCCCTAGCCCCTTTCTTTTTTCTTTCCTCTCTGCAGTCCCTTCTTTAAATCTTCTTATGCCAAATACTAATACTCTATAGTATCTGGGAGTACTTTTAAATTTTCAAATCCCTTCACATCCTATCACATTTTAACTCCACAGCAATTTAGCTCTTAGCACAGGGCTATCAGAGGCTAATAGCTGGCAGGATAATAGTTACGATAAATGATATAATTATATGATAATTTAATAATGGCTAATATTTGTTGATCATTTACAAAATGTTTGGCACTGTTTTAAGTGCTTTTATGGGCGTTATGGGTCTTTTTTTAAAAGATTTATTTATTTGAGAGAGAGGGTGCACGTGCACGTGAGTGGGGGGAGGGGCAGAGGGAGAGAATCACCAAGCAGACTCCTCACTGAGCAGGGAGCCTGACTCGGGGCTCGATCCCACGACCCTGAGATCATGACCTGAACCGAAACCAAGAGCAGGACTTAATGGACAGAGCCACCCAGGCGCCCTGATGGGTGTTAATCTTCACAACAACCCTAGGAGGCAGATACCAATACTGCTATCAGTCTATAGGTGAGGAAACTGAGGCACAGACAGGCAAAGCAACTGGCCCTAAGTTGCACAGCTAGTAAATAGAGGAGCTGGGAGTTGAATCCAGGAGGGCAGAATTTTCTCCCTTTGTCCCCTTCGATCCAATGACTGCCCTGCTCTGCCCCACTGTGTGCTCCAGCACTCTGACCTCTGTGGCCTGTTCCCTTGTGCTCTGGTTTCCAGCTGGGTCCAGCCAGGGCGAGGTATGGAGGACAGGAAGGGCTCTGGCTCTCTCTCACCTTCCTGCTCCCACTGTCCTAGGCAGTTTTGCTTGGCCACACCTCTGTCTAGTGGCCCTTTTCCCCCCATCCTGGCTCTCCTCTGGCTCTGGGGACACGTCCTCTCTTCCTGTATCAAGGCGGGTGGCCTGGCTCCCTGCTTCTGCTAGTCCTGCCTGTTGTACCACCTCGTCGTTAAACTCTTTTAAAATAAACACTGTAGCAGGTGCCCTATGTTTTCCTGGCTGAGACCCCAAGTAAACCAACCTCCAAGCCTGAACACTCAGCCACTACCTTACATTGCCTTGACTCAGACAGGAAGCTTTAGGATTCCCCTTGGAGAGGGAGATGAGAGAGCCTCTAGTCTAATTATCTCATTTCACAAATAAGAATGCTTTAGAAGGTGCTGCGTGAGCTCTCTTGCTTCGACTGTAACAGATGCTGGTGGGGCTCTGGGCTCTCACCATTCAGTACAGACCCACAGCTTCTTACTGCCATGCACCTGTGATTTTTCTGTCTGGGCCACTCTGTGGCCCCAAGAATCGGTTCATGAATCACTCCAGTGAAGCAGCTTCAAGCAGTGACAGATAGAGGCTGGTGGATAAATGCCTCCACTCCCTCCCCGCTTAGATGAGTTTTAAACAGTCTCCCGGATTGGGTCCCAACTGTCCTAAGCAGTAATCCACTCACAAATGCACCCGGTATTGGTTTCCCTCTGGTCCCTGTCTCACTTCCCCATGGCCTGATGGTGCTTTCCAGGGGGTAATCTCTCAAATAAACTACTTGCATCAAATTCTTGTTTCTGGGATCTGCTTCTAGAGCTGGGGAGTGGGGTCTATCCCACTCGAGCCATGGACTGAGAGTGGGGAGGCAGCTTCTCAGAACAAAAGGAAATTATAGGACAAGAGAAATCCCTGAGTGGTCCCCACCTTATTTCGGGTTCTCTAGAGGTGGGGGGCACTCAGGGAGCATGGAACTCCATGCCCCTTCCTACATACCTTGCCCTAGATCTCTTCCATCTGGTTATTCCTGAGTTATATCCTTTATTCTATCCTTTTGGAATAAACCAGTCATCTCGTAAATACACGTTTTCCTGAATTCAGTGAGTCTCTCTAGCAAATTCATCAAACCCATGGAGGGGGTCACGGAAACCTTTAATTTATAGCTGATTGGTCAGAAGTAAAGGTAACAACTTGGCAATTGGCATCTGAGATCAGTTGGGGGGTGGGGGGTGAGTCTTGTAGGACTGAGCCCTGCGCCTGTGGGATCCGATGCTATCTCCAGAGAGACAGTGTCAGAATGGACCAGAACTGTAGTTGGTGATCAAATCTTAGCATGTCACTCAAAGCCAGGCTCATGGAGATCAAGTATAAGACTACTGGTAGGTAGAGAAGCCCTCCTTCCATGGGGTCATTGAATTCTATGAAGAAGGGCGGTGGGACTTCCAGCAGATCTCTGCCACCTCTTAGAGGAAGCTTGTCTATGAATGAAGCCAGCTCCAAGGAAAACAGGGCTGAGAGAGAGAGGAAAGAGAGAGAGACTTCCTTACGGCACTGTCTGCATCCCTGTTTTTTAGGTTTTTTTTTTTATTTTATTATTTTATTTTATTTTATTTCAATTTAATTGTTAAAAAAGATTTTATTTATTTATTTGACAGAAAGAGACACAGAGAGAGGGGGGAACACAAGCAGGGGGAGTGGGAGAGGGAGAAGCGGCCTTCCCGCCAAGCAGGGAGCCCAATGCAGGGTTCGATCCCAGGATCTTGGGATCATGACCTGAGCTGAAGGCAGACGCTTAATGACTGAGCCACCCAGGCACCCCTTACTTTTTATTTTAAAGATTTTATTTGTCAGAGAGAGAGAGAGAGAGAGAGCGAGCGTAAGCAGAGGGAGCAGCAGGCAGAGAGGGAGGGAGAGACGCAGACTCCCTGCTGAGCAGGGAACCTGATGCCCGCTGGATCCCAGGACCCTGGGTCATGACCTGAGCCGAAGGCAGATGCTTAATAGACTGAGCCACCCAGGTGCCCTATGTTTGTTCCTTTTTTTTTTTTTTTTTTAAGGTTTTATCTATTTATTTGAGAGAGAGAACGCAAGCACAGGGTGGGGGGAAGAGCAAAGAGAGGAATAAAGCAGACTCCCCGCTGAGTGGGGATTTTTTTTTTCCCCCCAAGGCGGGGCTCGATCTTAAGACCCTAAGACCATTGACCTGAGCTGAAGTCTCAACTGAGCCACCCAGGTGCCCGGGTGAGAGCCTTTATTGTGGTTTCTGTGGGGAGGGACAGGTGAGGCAGGGTAAGCAGGTTTGAATAACTTCAGTGGGCCCTGGGGCTGTCCCTAATTGTTCGTCACCTGGCCCTGGGGCGAGGAGAGCAGATGAATGGCACTTGGGTGTGATGAGGCCCCATAAAGAAGGTGATGGGGGGGGCGCCTGGGTGGCTGAGTGGGTTAAAGCCTCTGCCTTCGGCTCAGGTCATGATCTCAGTGTCCTGGGATGGAGCCCCACATCAGGCTCCCTGCTCACAGGAGCCTGCTTCCCCCCCACCTCCCTGCCTGCCTCTCTGCCCACTTCTGGTCTGTATCTGTCAAATAAATAAATAAAATCTTAAAAAAAAAAATGCTGATTATAAGAAGGTGAAGAGGGGCGCAGACTCTGGATTTGTGCCTGGAAAGCACATCTGGAGGAGTCCTCGTGAGGAGCGAGGGTGACAAAGGAGGCAGGAGGCCCAGGCAAGTTGACTCGGAACTGAGGCATATTATCGGGTTGTCTAGAACAAGGCGTGTCCAGCATATGCGATGCAGACAGTAAAGCAACAAGTTTCCAAGATCTAGAAGCAGAGCGAATATTGTCCCTGGATCTAGTCCTCCCTTGATTTTGGACTTAGTCACAGGAGCCAATAAATACCCTATTCTTTTGCCGAAGGCCTTTGACGTGTTGTCACTGGCAAACCGGAAGAATTACGCAGCTGGTTGAAGGCAGGTTTGGCAGTAAGAAACCACATATCTTAATATCCAGGCCAGTCTTTTTCCCCATCGCACTCTTGATTGTGTTCTATGTGCCACGTGGCCCCAGGACTGCAAGAAGAGGGTGGGGGTGACAGGACTCCGCGGAGATCATAATGACACCCAGGTGACCAGCCCCAGCCTCCCATCAAAGCTGGATGGGAGAATCAGGGACTCGAGCTGTGCTCAGCTGGGGCAGCAAACCCATCAGCACGGGCTGGGCACCTACTCCTTCATTTCAGTCTGCCCAGGATCACAGATTAAAATTCCAGAAATGTGCACCTGTTCTGTATTCCGGAGATTGTTTTTGTGCATAAAGAGACCACCTGAGGCCCTGTAAGCAAAGACTTAATGGAGCTGAGTCAAAGTCTGGGAATGTGATGAACTCACGTCCTCGGAGAGAGATGACTTGTGGGTATAAACTAGCAGAGCAAATGTCATGGGAGGTGAGGACATTGCCATTGGAAAGCGCTTTCCCAACCTTCGGGGTCTGCTACCAAAGCAAAGCAGATACGCAGCCGCTCCAGAGGGTTTCATCCAGGGACTAGAAGTTCTCTGAATGCGGGAGAGGGAGATAGGACATTGTGTCGGTTAGCATAGCGGTTTGACGACTGTAACCAAAACTCAAAATAATTACGGCTCTAACAAGATAGAAGTTTGTCTTTCTCTCTCAGGCAGAAGTCCCAGCTGGTATGGGGGCTCATTCTGTGACGTCATAAGGGTGTAGGCTCCTCCCATCTTGTCGGCCTGCCCTCCCTGGGGGTGTTGCCCCATCTATAAGTTCCAAGATGGCCACCCCCATGTCTGAATTCCAGACATCAGGGAGGGGGAGAAGGGGAAGAGGAAGGCACACTTTTTCCTTGAAGGGCATGATACAGAAGTCACTCATATTGCATTGGGCAGATCCTGGTCACATGCGGTCATTATTCCTGGCAGCCTGTGCCCAGCTGAAAATTGGGACTTTGTACCTTTAGAGCTTGGTTCCTCAGCCTTGGTGCCATTGATATTTTGGGTCAGATAATTATGTGTGTTGTGGTGGGAGGGAGGGGGGTGCTATCCTGTGTGTTTTAGGGTGATGAGCGATGTCCCTGGATGCCAGGTGTCCTCCTCCTCCATGCTGTGACAACCCAAATAATGTATCTCCAGACATCAACCAATGTTCCCTCTGAGGCAAAACCGTCCCTGTTTGAGAATCCAGTGACTGGTGCTTTGTAAAGATAAAGCATTGTCTCTCAAGTGAAAAAAATCTGGAGGCAGGTGTCCAGAGTCGGAAAGAGAGCTCGGCATTGTCAGCAGAGATCCAGGTTCCTCTGGCTTTCTGCCCCACCATCATTAGCATGTGCCTTTCAATCTCAAGGTCATCTCACGGTTACAAGTAGTC
This sequence comes from Enhydra lutris kenyoni, assembly GCF_002288905.1. Taxonomy (NCBI): domain Eukaryota; kingdom Metazoa; phylum Chordata; class Mammalia; order Carnivora; family Mustelidae; genus Enhydra; species Enhydra lutris. The sequence continues at coordinate 1,374,794 of NW_019154129.1, read as the reverse complement.
GCTGCAGTCACTGCTCTCCCATCCACATGCCAAGTGGCAGGAAAGAAGGGATAGGAGCAAAAGCATGACTATCATCCCCTTTTCAGAGAGCTTTCCTAGAAACCTTACCCAACAACTTCTATTTCCATCTCATTGGCCAGAATTCTCCCTGAAAAGGGATCTAGGAAATAGAGTTTTTTAAGGCAGGCATATTGCCTCTCCTGGCATCATCGGAATTCTTTTGGAAGGACTAAGGGGTGAATTGATGTTGTAGAGGCAACTAGAAGTTTCTGCCTCACTTTCCAAGGTGGGAAGAATCTGTGAATGATCAAAGGAGAGGGGGATGGGGTTGGGGTTGGGGGGAGTAGGGAGGAGTGAGAGAAAGGGAGGAGAGAGAAATCATTGCTGAGTCAAATTCTGAAAGGAAGCATCAATCCTAGGAGCTGTTGGGTCTGGGTTGAGGAGAAGCAGATCAGGGCAGAGCTGGCTTGTCACTCCTATGCTGGGTCTTGCTCTTTCAGCTCTTGGCTACTGGAGAGGCTAAGTGCATGGGAGGACCTTGGTCAGGTTCAGGCTCTTCCTGGGTTCATGACTGAACCATCAACGTAAGCTCAGCTTGGCGGTTCTCAGGGATGGAGATGTCTGTGGCCTTGGGGATGGGTAAGGGTATCTGAAGCTCTGGATCCCGTAGCCACTTTGGTGGGTGGAGTCAGAGGTCAAGGTGGGAGGAAGCACTAAGCTCCAAAGTGCTGAGCTTGGGACTCTTTCAGGGGCCGCTTGGCTGGATTCCTGGAGGAGTCCTGGCTCTTCTGTGAAGTTACCTGGGGCTTTTTGACCTTGGAAGTCTTGGAATGCCCACTGGAGAATTTCGAGGCTTCTGAATTAGGCTGGCGCCCTGTCTGGGGTATTCCTGATATAGGTTACTCGTTTTGTGAGTGAACAATAATAGGTCATGATCTCAGGGTCCTGGGATCGAGCCCCGTGTCGGGCTCTCTGCTTGGCGGGGAGCCTACTTCTCTCTCTCTGCCTGCTTCTCTGCTTACTTGTGATCTCTCTCCCTGTGTCAAATAAATAAATAAAATCTTTTTAAAAATAAATAAATAAATAGGGGTCCCTTGTGTGCCCACTGTACAAACAAGGTTTGTTCTCTCTTAGGATGCCTTTGTATTCCAACTGATGGACAAATTAAGTCAGGGATCCAATGAAGGGTCCTGGTTAAACATAGTAAATAGAGACAGCCCTGCCCCCAGGGCAGTGGCTTCTCATGGCTACTTTCAGGAAGTTACCAGAATTTGGGCACCTCAGTGAGAAGGCCCGGGAGGACAGTGATATTATCATAGGGAGGGTGCTGGCCTGGGAGTCAGCCAACTTGGAACCAGAATCTTGACTCGCTCGGCTAATTCCTAGTCGTGAGACTTGGGCCAAGCTACTTAAATTCTTTATAGCTCAGTTTTCATATCAGTAAAATGGGAATAATATCACTTAACCCACTGAGTTCTTAGAAGGCTCAGTTGAGATTATGCAAATGGAATGGCTGGAACACAGCAGGACCTTGAGAAGCACTGGCTCCTGGTATCGTCCCCCTGTACAGAGTGCGTCCCACTCAGCTGCAGGTCCATTATTTTTATGTGAGCACTTGTCTTCCATACTGGAAGACTCCAAGAGTGGAGGCTGGATATAATCCAGTGTTTTCAGAGGCATACCCACCTGGCAGGCACGAGAGTAGGGTGATCAAACAGTTAGCAAACAGCATTTCTTAGATCTGTCCCCTCTTTTCCCATAGAATATCCCTATTTTTTTAAAAAGATATTTATTTATTTATTTATTTATTTATTTATTTGACAGAGAGATAAGGTGTTTAGACGCAGACCTCTTGATTTTTAAGCTACTTCCTCCATTTGCCTCTTTCATTAGTGAGGGGCTCTTGGAAGGAAATGATTGGGTCAAAGGCCGTGGAACACAGCCCACCTCTCGACAGAAACCTCCAAACTGCCTCCACAAAAGTGTTACAACTTAAACGACCCAACAGTATATGAGGGTGTCCATTTCACCATAACATCTCCAACAACAAATCTTTTCTGTTTTTTAGCTTTTTGCCTGTCTGAAGGATGGATCCATCTGGGTCCTAGCCTTTACTTTATTATGGAGTCCGAACGTTATTTCCTACAGTTACTGGCCATGTGGTTTCCTATGAGACACCCTTTAGCAGTAGGGGCCATGTAGCTCAGATAACCACATTGGGACCTCTTTTTCATGTTTTCAAATTTCTGTGCTCCCAATGCCTACCACAGGGTATGGGATAAGGCTGGCCGTCCTTTGTGTCTGCTGAAGGGCACTGAATCATTTTGCAGTCAGCAACGGTCTAACTAAGCTGTTCCCTGGGGTTGGAAACCATCCAGCTCTAGAAATCATACAAAAACAAATTGCAGAGAGTGAGTGGAATAAATATTTGAGCATTTCAGAGCCACGGTGGCTTTGATTGTTAAGCCGAGTGTCTTGCTGGGGGGCAGGTGTCTAGATGGACAGATTACAGGCTGTGGAGCCCTTTGTGGGCCAGACCCACGTGCTATTTGCCAAGTCTGTCCCCAAAACTTCATTTGGAAGCCACCCAGTGAAAAGTCCAAGGCTACTGCAGGAAGCGCTGCCTCATGGGGCATGTGCTGGATGTGACCTGCCCTGTGAGTCAGAGGCTTCTTGGCTGCAAGGAATCCGGAGGGACCAATGTGAGCCTACCCTGACCACCAGCTTGCCACGTCATGCCCTTCATGACAGCCAGACTGCCCATAAAATTACCCACTTGTCCCTGAGCCTGGCCCTCTGGCCGTGGAGCCTGGCCTTGGTCTTGCTCCCCCAAGTCCCATCTACTATTGTTTCCATTCCCTGCATCTTGAGCACAAGTGCTCCCACTTCCTTGGCTGTGGGCACGAAGTTTGAAATCAGAGACCTCTGCATTCACATCCTGAGTGCTGAGCATGATGTCTGGTATATAAGAACTCTATCATCAATTAAAAATAAATGACTCCTTGCCACTCAAAGGAGGGTCCCTGGATCAGTAGCAAAGGCATCGCCTGGGAGCTTGTGAGAAACACAGCATCTCGGGGCCCTGCTCCAGACCTACTGGAGCAGGAAGTGCATTGTAACAAGAGCCCCAGGCGATCCATATGCACCTTCGAATTCGAGGAGCACTGTCCTAATTTATACGCTTGTCCTGAAAGTCAATGACATCAGGTGTACATGCCTGGCAAAGAGCTTGGTATATTACGGATGTGCAAATAACATGAGTCATTTCTTTCTCTGTCCCTTCTGCCCTAGACTGCAAAATCTCTGAAGCTAGGGGCCATGTCTCATTTCTCTTGAGATCACTAGTCAAGTTTAGCACCTGGCTTGTTGTCACACTCGTTAAGTTTTCAAGTGCTAAAGACGTAGGGTAGCTTAGTAGAGTGATCTTTCCAGTTGCAGGTGGAAATCCATTAATGGGTAGGGAAAGAAACTAAGTGGGTCGCAACCATTTAGAAAAATAATTAGGCGGTACCTGGCTGGCTCAGTCAGTAGAGCGTGTGACTCTTGATCTTAGGGTTGTGAGTTCGAGCTCCAGGTTGGGTATGGACATTACTTGCGATATAAATAAATAGATAAATAAAAATTAAAATAGAATAAAAAATATCAGAGTGCATCCCATGTAATAAGGGTGAGTTTTATTTTGTGAGATCTTGCTTTTGTCTTGTGTGTGCATGTGTGTGCCTGTGGGTATGCATGGGGTCACTCTGTCAAGTGTATTTCTTCCTGAGAGTCACAGTCTAACTTGGTCATACTAATCCATACTTAGCAATTCTGTGTGCAGGTTCTAGAGTCAGAGAAAGATGGATCCAAATCCCAGTTCTCCTATTTATCAACTTTGTGTCCTTGGGCAAGTTACTTAACCTCTCAGTTGCTTCCAATGGTGAATAAAGTTGTTATAAACATCTATGTGTAGATTTTTGTGTGAACGTAAGTTTTCAAACCCTTTGGGTAAATACCAAAAAGCATGATTGCTAAGTTGTATGATAAGAGTATGTTCAGTTTTGTGGGTTTTTAAAAAGTTCTAATTGTATTCTTTTTTTTTTTTTTTTTAAGGAGGCTCCACACTCAGCATGGAGCCCAACATGGGGCTTGAACTCATGACCCTGAGATCAAGACCTGATCTGAAATCAAGAGTAGGACACTTAACCGATTGAGCCATCCAGATGCTCCTTAAAAAGTTTTTATTTCAATTCCAGATAGTTAACATACAGTGTTATGTTAGTCTCAGGTATACAATATAGTGATTCAACCCTTCCATACATCACCCTGTGCCATAATAGGTGTACGCCTTCCTTCCCATCACCTGTTTCCCCCCTCCCCCCCACACCTGCCCTCTGGCAAACATCAGTTTTTTTTTCTTTGTTTGGGAGTTGGTTTTTTGTTTTCCCTCTCTCTTGCTCCCCTTTCCCCCCCCCCCTTTGCTCGTTTGTTTCTTAAACTCCACATACGAGTGAAATCATATGGTATTTGTCTTTCTCTGACTTGCTTCCCTTAGTGTTCTACTCTCAACCTCCATCCACGTCATTGCAAGTGGTGCAAGTATGCTTAGTTTTATAAGAAACCACCAAGCTGGCTTCCAAAGTATCTGCGCTATTTTGCATTCATTTCCACGAGCAATTAATGAGCATTCCTGTTGCTCCCCATCTTTATCAGCATTTTTTTATTGTCAGTCTTCCGGATTTGGGCAATTCTATTAGGTATGCGGTGGTATCTCACTGTTGCTTTGATTTGCATGTCCCTCATGACATCTGATGTAGAGCCAACAATATGCTCAAGGTTCATCCATGCTGTAGCAGGTGTCACTGCTTTGTTCCTTTTTATGGCTGAATAATACTCTCAATTATTTATAGTAGAAGAAATAAAGGAAGTAGGTCCTGGGTGTTTTGGTTTATTTTGTTTTAATGCTTCAACAACTACATGGGGGAAAATAAAAGTCACTTGTGTATCATTTTCATGATGGCAGTATCACCTCCACGGTGCGAAGAACTGTCACTAGCGAACCTGTTGCGTGGCCTTAATATGCTTCTGTTTAAATTAGCTCTGCTGGAAAGAAGTTATTTGGTTTCCCCCACCACCCCTGCTTTCATTGGGCTGGTGATTTGGAGCTGACAAACTGTGTCGAATTTGTATTATATCAATGGAACTGCCTTTCTCAGAACTCCCTTCCTTGCAGGGTTCCCCGTTAGCATGAGCTACAGACATATCTGTGCAAGATCTGAAAGCTGGAAATGGAGTGGCTGCCATGTTGCTGTCGATACGACAGAAATTATACTGGGTTTTTTGCTGTTGTTTTTCTGGTGTGGTTGTGTCCTTTTTTTTTGCTCTCCCAACTGATCACCCAAGGCCAGGGGAAAGATCCAGATTATATAGAATCTGTTGGAAAGTATGTTCAATGAATGGAAACCTATAACAAAACATATGGATATACTTCCCAAATTTGAAAATAAACAACAAAGAGAATAAATTGGAAATGTGTGAATCACCAGCTTTATTATGCATTTTCCCATATGAATCCCTCCTGTGAACACCTCCTCAATAAGCCCCTTGCACATACATCCTTGTCTTGGGCTCTTCTTCTAGTAAATGGGACCTAAGAGAGCAGGAAGTCCTGGATGCCTGGAATGTGTACCTCCTAAATGCTGGTCTGGGCTCTTGAAAAGTCCAATGACAACAGCCCTCACCCACCTCTTTGGGGACAAGGGACTATGTTTCCCAAATGCCAACTGCCTACAGGTCCATTTCAGATATCCAAATGTCTCCATGGCCCTTAAGATACTGATAAGTTACAGGAAAAAAGGGAAACAAAGCAAGGAGTGTTATGGCACCATAGAGCGGGGTCATCCCCTACCCCTCATCCTAGAAATGTACCTAAGAGCACGGGGTGGGGGGAGATGGTGGGAGCTGAAAGTGGGAGAAATATCATGGACTTGCAGGAATACTCCAGTGCAATGAAATGCTGATGTTAGGACTTGGACTTTGGGTCTTGCCTACTGGGAGCACATTGTGAAATAGATGGACAATACCTCGGTGATATAATGATGTGTTTAAGTCCCTGACTCACCCACTGTTAAAAACAAAAAAACAACAACAAAAAAAGACAGCCCACTTGGCCTGGGGCTAGGGGCTTGGGGTGATGGCTAAGGAGTGTTTGTTTCCTTTTGTGGGTAATTAAAATATCCTAAAAGCGGGGTGCCTGGGTGGCTCAGTGGATTAAAGCCTCTGCCTTCAGCTCGGGTCCTGATCCCAGGGTTCTGGGATCGAGCCCCATGTCGGGCTCTCTGCTCGGTGGGGAGCCTGCTTCCTCCTCCTCTCTCTCTCTGCCTGCCTCTCTGCCTACTTGTGATATCTACCTGTCAAATAAATAAATAAAATCTTAAAAAAGAAAAAAAAAAGAATCTCTTAAAATATCCTAAAAGCGATTACTGTGATGGGTGCACACATCTGTGTATGTTCTAAAAGCCATTAAACAATACACTTTAAACGAATGAATTTTATGGTGTGTGTTATAGACCGAATGTATTGTTCCCCTCAACCCCCCCCCCCCAACCTCTGATTCATAAGTTGAAATTCATCTCCAGTGTCATGGTAATCAGAGGTGGAGTCTTTGGGAGGTGATTAGGTCATGAGGTGGAACCCTCATGAATGGAATTAGTACACACACAAAAGAGACGCCCAAGCGTTCTCTCACCCGTCTCACACTTTTCACCACATAAGTCATGGTGGGAAGTTGGCGCCATCTATGAACCAGGAAGCCGGTTCTCACCAGACACTAAATCTCCTGGTAACTTGATCTTAGATCTCTCCTCCAGTAGTGTGAGTGAGAAACTTGTTTATAAACTACCCAGTCTGCAGTGCTGTTACAGCAGCATGAACTAAGACAGCGCGTGAATTATATCTCAGAAAGCTTTTTGAAAAAGAAACCCACCCAAACTTCTTTCTGGCACACTCCCATGGTGACAGCAGAGGTGGTGTGCTGTGTGGCCACTTGGATGGATGGGGTTAGCAGTCAGGAGTAAATGATGGCGAGAGCAATCTCTCCCAAATTTATTGGAGAATGGCTACTAAGTCTTGGGAAGTCCCTTATACCAATAATAATCAAAATGTCACCCAATTCCCAACATACCCCCAAGCCATCTTGGCTGCCACTTTGATATTTGCCCCTCTGCACCCCCATTCCACCTAGGAATTGTTGTAGAACAACTTAGAAGGTAGACCAGCAGGCCAGCTTTTCCCCAGTCCTTCCTATCTTCTCGTAGGTCTGGTTGTCTGCTCTCTGCTCAAAATGAGAGGCCTCCTCATTCCCTGAGCTTTATGAGAAGGCTCTCCAATCTTTAATTCTGAGAACTCATGAGAAGGAAGTGACTTTCTAGACCATGTATTGTAAATCATTATAGATCACTGAGTATTACTTAATGATCTTTTGGTTCCAAGTGTTAAGAACAATTATCCGCAAGTTTGAAAAAAAAGGAAAAAAGACAGCAGTAAAACTTTTCAAAATTAAATCAGAACACTATCTGCTTTAAGGTCATCTGATTTTCGACGGATGTAACTGTTTGACTTTGTTATTGACTGGGCCCCAATTCTATAAAGGTAGGTGTTAACTTGTAGGAAATTGATGAGTTGCAAACGATTTTTGTCCTGTGGAGATGCAGCTGATTTTTGCCCAGTAGAGACGGTAATCTCAAAGATTATTGACATGTTATTATCTTCGAGCAGGGGTCAGCAAACTTCTTCTGTAAAGGGCCAGATAATAAATATTTCAGGCTTTGTGGGCCATACTAGTCCACTCTGCCATTGTTACATGAAAACCACCATGGACCGCTGGGAATGAGCATGGTTGTATTCCAATAAAACTTCATTTATGGACATTGAAATTTGAATCATATGTCATTTTCATGTTTCTTTCCCTAGCTGTGCAAAAATGTAAACAAACAAACAAACAAAACAAATACAGGTGGTGGGTTTGATCACCAGGTCATAGTCTGCTAATTCTTGGCCCAAAAGTTTTATTGTCCTGTAGGTCCTGAACTAGTTTCATATTTAACTTGGAAATTCATTCCAATATTCTTTTTCTTTTTAAGATTTTATTTATTTGAAAGAGAGAACACAAGCAGAGGGAAGGGGCAGAAGGAGAGTTCTTAGAGAAGCAGACTCCCCACTGAGCAGGGAGACCCATGCAGGGCTCAATCTCAGCACCCCGAAATCACGACCCAAGCTGAGCTGAAGGCACACACTCAACCAACTGAGCCACCCAGATGCCCCCAAGATTTTATTTTTTTAAGTAATCTCTACATCTAATGCAGGGCTCGAACTCACAACCCCAGCTCCACTGACTGAGTGAGCCAGGCACCTGGCATTCTTTTTTTCTTTCGAACCCTGTGCAGGTGTATATGTGGTGGCCGTGTGGCTGTATTAGTTTCTTCTATTCTCTGAACCAGTTTTGCCATCTAACTGGTCCCTTCATTAATGACTTAAATACATCTTTGACACATGTCCACCACGTATTTCCAATTGAATGTGGAACTGTTTAGCTATCTTTTTCGTTCCCTGGGCTTCCTTCCTCTCCACCAAGTGCTTTATCAAGATGTTTGGCTAAATAAAGTCAGGTCTGTGCCTAAGAGAAATTCTGATGCCTATGACTTTTCCCCAGCCCTCTACTTCTACGATGAGGCCCTTTGTGCAACAATATCCTCCTTCAAGAGACCAATTGCTGGATCTGGCAGTGGGCTGGCTTGTCTGGATGAAAGGTAATGAGTTAATGACACGGATAGGGGGACACGCACAGCGGGGCTTGGCAATGAGTTACCAGTGAACGTCAAGCTGCCAGGACCCATGTGGAGGAAAGCAGAGCGTGTGTAGCCCCCAAGGGCTCCTGCGCTGTTTCTCGCCATCTCCCCCCTGCCTCCATGCTCGCAGCACAGCTGGGCACTCATTCCTGGGGTGTCATTAGCAGGAACCAGGGCTCCCTAGAAGACTTGGCTCTGACAGGCCAGCGTTACTGGCCTATATATAGAACTACTAGTTCTATAGTGAGACTATAGCAATGACTCCAGTGGGTGTAGTGAGAAGCTAAGGCTCCTGCCGAAGGGAAGCTCAGTGGATGCCTGGTTGTTATTCGGTTCCATGGGGGGTAACTACCTATTAATTAAATAGTCCCTGGGTGGCAGGAGGGGGGGCACTTCCCAGCTGAGGAGGGCTGGAAAGACTGGTTCCTCTCCTCCCAATTCAAGATGGCGGCGATCACTATAAACAAATGCTCACCCTCATTGGTAATCGAAGAATTACTGTTTAAAATCAGAACCGGCAATGAATGTCATTATTTTTGTCATCTTTGGCTAGATTAGGGTGGAAATGGGTAATACCTTCCGGAAGGCATTTGGCAACAAATATAGTAAACATATTGGTGTGTTGTCGTGATTGCTGCAGTTGGTCCTGGGTCCCCGGCCAAGTCAAAGCTAGCCTTAGGGGTTATGAGAATGGGCTGAATTCATCATATTTTAGAAATAGCTACAGGATGGACATCCCCTAGGGATCACAGAAGGAAAGATCTGTGGTCACAAAGACATTCTCAATAGGTGCAGTCATCCAGGTTGAGTACAAAATGGGCGGCGTCCTGTCCTTGGTCCTAGCTGACGAAGCGGGGACACCAATCACCATAATGACGGTGAACACTTACTGAGTGTCTACTGTGTGCCAGCCACTGCGTAAGCCCTCTTCATGGAGCATCTCACTCCAACCTCATAGCCTCAGAGGAATACTGGCATTTCCATTTGCATTTCCAGATGGAAGCCTGGCAAGGTGAAGCAGTTGCCCAAGGTTACATCTTGCAAAGGAGGCAGCCAGGGTCTGAGCCGCGAATCTGACTCCAAGCCCATGATCCTCAGCCTGAGGCTCAACAGGGCCCCTGCTGTGGGGTTGTGGGGAGGACTGCATCGACTTCCATGCCTAAGGTCCCTGACAATCAGTAGACGTTAGGAAGAAGTGCTGCGCAGTTAAACCTGGATGGAAAAGAAAGCTCTGGATTCTTCTAACATGGCATATTTGTGAGGACTGGCTTCCTCAAGAGAATTCCCCAGCTGGTGACAGCCTCCGTAAAAAAGACGGATGCTGGGCTGTTGGCTCCAAAATTCGCTTCAGAATAACAGAGGTCTGATTTCTCTGTTGTTTCTTCTTCTTTTTTTAATATTATTATTATTATTATCCTTCGAATTGGGCAAACCACTTAACGACATCCCATGTGTTTATTTTGACAGCTGATACAGTTCCTGATTCTCTTTTGCAGCTCTACAGAGAATATCCTACTTCTTATGAGCTGAGAACAGGAAAAAAAAAATACTTCCTCCAAAGACTCTTCACAGGAGTGAGTTGTGGTCTTGCCCTTCTCTGGGAAGACTGCCCTGAGGCTGCAGTTAGCTTTTTCTGTTTTCAACCTAGTTTGAAATTTAGAGTTTGTTCCTCACTGCCTTCTTGTACTAGAGATATTTTATTTTGTTTTCAATATGGCTTCCATTAGTTTTGTTTTGTTTTTGTTTTTGTTTCCTTTTACAAAACTCACCTTCAATTCCTTCCGGAAAGCCATGTGTCTTTGTTCTCAGGCTGGATTGCATGGACCCTGATTGACTTAAACAACCAATCTTTTATCTTCCTGGCAATGATGATGGGTTGAATTGGCCAAATAACCCAGGTATAGCCAATGATACGAAAGGAGATGTTTGCCGGGGATTCTGAGAAAGAGACACCCCTCTTTCTTCTGAAGGATATAAGATGTAGAATTATAATGGCCATTTTTGCTTTCCCAAGTGGAGAGACTGGAGCCTTAGGATCTAGCCAACACCATGGAGACAAATATCTTTGGCAATATCATTTAAGCCCTTAGATCATGCTGAGTCTGAAGCTAGATACCTCTGGACTGTTCAGCTAGAGTAGATCAAAGTCTTTTTGTGTTTAAGGCAGGTTGGGTTGGGTTTTCTGTCACTAACAATTAAAACAGTCTCAATGATGCACTTACCTCTGAGGACTGCCAAGAGAGCAGAAGGAGTATCCATCTGCTCACTGGGGCTCAGTCTGAAGGTAGGGACCAATGTGTTGGCAAAAGCACAGGTGAAGAAGAGCTCTTGTATACTGTAGGTATGAGTATAAGTTAGTATGGGCTGTTGTGGGAGTGTCTCATTATATTGTAGGTGTTTATGTGTTAATCTGGGTCCTCTGAGAAGCAGACGCAGGGATGGATTATATGTGCAAGGATTTTATTAGAGGAAACGCCTTTGTGAAGAAAATATGGAGGGAACCAGGGAAAGCTGGGAGAGGTGTCAGCCTGTGATGCAAGTCTGGCCCTCTAGTGAAGGACAGAAGGTGAAGGCTTCCTAGACTGGCCTGTAGTCTAAGTCAAGTTCAGCAAGGCCATCAGGGTATCCCTGACCCAAAGTCTACTACCAAGGTAATGCCACCCCCCAGGAATAAGGCTGCCTCACTTAGTCATGGCCTGAGAGCAGCCTATGGGAAGTAAGGCCTGTGAGCAAACAAAATGATGGATTTCACCCACAAAAGACAGGACCCTCAGTCAATTTTGTCCCTGGGAGTAGGAGGCCCTCGAGGTGCATTCTCACGGTGCTCAGAGTACACATGCCCAGAAAACACTATTAAAAGGTCAGTAGTGGTTAATTCTGGCTGTTGGGATTATGGGAGATACACAAAAAACACTTTATAGATATTTCTGCAGTCCACATGCATATTTTTGTAATAGAAAAGTAATCCTATTTTCTAAATGTGCTTACACTTTGAACTGGTAATTCCACTTCTAGGAATATATCCCCAAGAAAATAATTGAACATGTATGCACAGATGATTAACACTGTGCTATCTGTAATCATGAAAAACTGGATGGCCCTGAAAAGACTAACAATAGAAGGTCTGTTAAATACATGTTGATATGTCTACATGTTGGGATCACATGCTTCATTTGTGATGATTGTATGGCTGATATATATTTACTGTCATGAGCACCAGCCTCCTTGTCTGTCTGCCATCTATCTATCATCTAGGTCTCTCTAAAAATATCTCTTGTTTCCACTCTTTCCTCTATCCATCCATGCATCCATCCATCTACCCATCTAACCATGTGTCCATCCATCCATCTAATCATCTATCCATGCATCATCCATCCAACCAACCATCCACCTACCCATGCGTGCATGCATCCATCCATGCATTATCCATCCATCCACCCATCCATCCATGCATAATCCATCTACCCATCTAACTCACGCATCCATCCATGCATCATCCATCTACCCATGTGTCCATGTACCCATGCATGCATCCATGCATCAGCCATTCATCTATTCATCTATCCATGCATCATCTATCT
>NW_019154129.1:1163069-1362378 GCF_002288905.1 Enhydra lutris kenyoni | reverse complement strand
AACCATCCATCCATCTACCCATGTATGCATGCATGCATCCATGCATCATCCATCCATGCATCATCCATTCATGCATCCATCCATGCATCATCCATCCATGAATCATTTATCTACCCATCTAACCATCTGTCCATCTACTCATGCATGCACCCATGTATCATCCATCCATCTATTCATCTATCCAACCATGCATCCATCCAACCATGCATCCATCCATGCATTATCCATCCATCCATCCATGCATAATCCATCTACCCATCTAACCATCTGTCCATCTACTCACGCATCCATCCATGCATCATCCATCTACCCATCTAACCATCTGTCCATGTACCCATGCATGCACCCATGTATCAGCCATTCATTTATTCATCTATCCATGCATCATCTATCCAACCATCCATCCATCTACCCATGTATGCATGCATGCATCCATGCATCATCCATCCATGCATCATCCATCTACCCATCTAACCATCTGTCCATCTACTCATGCATGCACCCATGCATCATCCATCCATCTATTCATCTATCTAACCATGCATCCATCCATGCATGCATGCATCCATCCATCCATCCATCCATCCATGCATTATCCATCCATCCACCCACATATCATCCATGCATCCATCCGCACATCATCTATCCATCCACGCATCACCCACCCATCCATGCCTCCCTGCATCTGTGCATGCATGCATCCATCATCGATCTATGTCCCCCACTCTCTCCCCACCCTCTCTCTCCCTCTCTTTTTCACAGATTATTCTCAGGCTTGGTTGCCTGGCTTCCCTGCCCACAGCATCTCAGCAGCAACAGTCTAGAAAAGATGGGAGATTCTGTGGGCTGTCAGAGACTGGCACAGTGACACCCAGATATGATGACAGGAGACAAAAATACCTGAAGTAGATGAAGCGCACATGACCCTGAATCATCGAGAAAAGACTAATCTTGTTGAATATCATCTGTTTAGGGAAGCAGGGAAATGTATACGTGGTTTAAAAAGATTGCCACCCAAAGTAGAAAAAAATAGAGATAGTTGTGATGCTTGGGGAATGAGTTTCAGTTTTCGGGAAAAGTCCCTTATGCAGAGCTCCTTGTTCCCCAGAGCTGTCTGATAAATCACAGTCAGAGCTGGAGGGTTCTGCATCTCCATTCTATAAATGAGGAAACTGAAACTCAGAGAGGTTAAGCCACTTTCATAAGGTCACATGGTAAGCTGCAGTGGTAGGATCTGAACCTTTTTTTTTTTTTTAAGATTTATTATGGGGGCGGGGCAGAGGGAGAAGAGAAAGAGAATCTTAAGCAGGCTCCACACTCAGCACAGAGCCTGACTCGGGGCTTGATCCCATGACCCTGAGATCATGACCTGAGCCGAAACCAAGAGTTGACTGCTTAACCAACTGAGCCACCCAGGCGCCCCCAACCTAGGTCTTTTTGATTCCAGCTGTGGTAACACGGAGATGCACTACCCAGATCCCCCTTCGAGGAAGACAGCAGAGAGCTTTCAACTGTCAGCTCCTTCAGGGTCAGTATCAGCTCTGGAGAAATCACATCCTTTTTGGGGAAGACTGTGTCGCCCACTGCATAAAGTTTGGGTCTAAAGATCTGGCCCTTTCCACCCCATGTGGTCCACTCTGATGGCAGTATTTCTTTCTCTTGCATCTCCTGCTAGGTTGGCTGATAATTTGTCAGGTCACACCCCAGTTCCACTTCTTCCTCCGCTCTCCCTTCACAGGTATTGATCCCTAAATGATATCTATGCCAAACTTCGTCTCAGCGACTGCTACCGGAACACCCCGTCTGGAACCACTGATACGGGGAGCGGTCTGAAGAAGCAGGCAACAATGCAGGGCTAAGGAGCTGGATGGACTGCTTCCAGGCTGGCAATCGGTCGTGGTGGGTGGAGCACAGTCCCTGGCACAAGGTGGTTTAAACCCTCTGGAGTGAGTTGGGAGGGTATCCTGGCAGGAGGGAACGCACCAGCAGAAGCCATGGATCGGGTAATTGATGAACAGAGAAAATAGTACTCAAAAGCATAAGCGGGTTGGATGGCTCTTGCTACAAGGCTTTGACGTTCTACCGTTCTACTGATAAGTAAGGATACTTATCAGTCAAGGATGAGTAACCGGTCCTTGCTCTAGGAGTGAATGCCAGAGAGCCTCTTCGGTGGAAGACAAAGAAGATGGCAGGAGGGCAGACCAAGGCCAGGACTCAGAGTGACCGAACTTCAAAGACAGTGTAGGTCCCCAGGAAGGCATGCATTATACTATAGTCAGGGACCTGGCTGGGACCCTGACCCATGGGAAGAGGTCATCTGGGTGGTACCCCCAAAGATGTTTCCACTTTGGCGGCCATTCCGAATAATGCTGCAATGACCCCTCACGGTATATACCCAGAATTAGCATTTCTGGGTCATTCTATGTTGAACTTTTTGAGGAAGTACCATCCTGTTTTCCAGAATGGCTTCACCATCTTATATTCCCACCAGCCATGTATAAATCTGTTGATGTGTCTCCCTTGGGAACTGCCCACCTCTTTGGGCCCAGTGGTTCAGAGGATATTGACTCCCATCCCTTTCCGCCCCAGAGATGGGCATCTAAGTGGGGTCTAGCCAATGACATATGCCAAAGTGGAATGTGACTGATCCAGGCCAATGAAATTCAACTCTGAATCTAGAACAAACTTGGACTTCTGTTACTTAGAGCAGCAAATCCACCACCCCCTTTTATTTATTAAGCCAGTTTAAGTTGTGTTTCCTGTCACTTATGACCAAATAACCACTCTGTAGCATTAAGACTTGCTTATTTAAAATCTCTGCCTGGGAGCTTTATCTTCCCCGTGTTTCACATTTATTGAGTGTCGGATCTACACTCGGTACAGCTATAAGACGGTGCTGGAGTCGGGCTCCCTGGGATGGGGCAAGACCGGATCAGTGAATGGTCAGAGACGCGATCTTGCAGACAAAGGGGAACTTGTGGTTGCAGGTGTTATCATTCCATGACCTCAGAGCTGCGGTAGGAAGAAGCAGAGAATCTGGGTGAGGGTCCACCTACCACAGTAAAAGTCACCTCACCACCCCACTGGAGTAAAAGCCCTCTCCAGCGGCCTCATGTCTGCACTGGCACCCCTTTCTTGCTGATGTTTGATGAGGCTGCTGTCTAGCCTCTCTCTCTCACAAGGCTGATCTTGACTTGCCACTGTGCATGGGGCAGGACAAACTTCACGCAGAGGCGTGGCCCGGCTCTGGCTCCCAGGAGTCCCCATTCCATCCCTCCTTCCTCTAATCAGGAAAAGAAAAAGGAGCACAGAGGAAGTAGCAGCTGAGTGCTTGACTCTGGACTTTGGTAGGTTTTTTTTGAAATCTGCTTCACTATTTGCTGTGTGACCATGAGCAAATCACTTAAGTTCTCTGAGCTTCCGTTTCTTCCTCTGCTAAATGAGAATATTAATAGTTTTTACTTCTCAAGACTGGTGTGAAGAGTGATGATGTTGCTAATGCTGATGGCGGTGATTGCTCATACCCATGGGGGCCACTGTGGCCACTTGATGTACACGAGCTTCTTTCTTCTTCACAGTAACCCTTTAAATATCACGAACGCATTTTGCAGATGCAGCCACTGAGGCACCAAGAGGTTAAGGCATTCCCTTTGGGCCACCCGATTCATAAGGACTGGAGCTGTGCTGGACCAACTCTACCTCCCAGAACATTCAGATCTGCCCTGTGGGTTGGAACGATTACTAAATCCATTCTACAGAAGAGGAAACGGAATGTCAGAGAGAATAAGTAATTCCCCACAAGGACACAGAGCTAGAAAGCAGCAGGGCCAGGGCTCGAACCCAGGTGTGTATTCTTCTCACTGCTTACCCCCAGGGTACGGCCCCAGCACACCTCCGTTCTAACACTCAGGAGCCTGGGGTAGGGGCTGACACTTGGGTGCCCTGGTAAGGAGACACAGAAGCGCCGCCTTTTGACCGATCTTTGTGCAAATCCTTCCCCTGACCCGCCCCACGCTTTTGCCACTAATACCTTTCCATGCAACACTGCACAACTATGTTAAATCTATCCACCGCAGAGAAGGACGCCCCAGCTACCCAATTCGCCGGTCTCCCTGCCGTCCGTGGCCCCTCCCCAGCACCCCTGCGAGAGTCCTGATCTCAGGGCCACCCACCGCTGGTGGGCCGGTACCATATCTGCACGCAATCCTCCTCTTCTGGGTCCGCGTGCAGGCCATCATCCGGCTGGCTCCCGTCCCAGTAGCTGTAGTCGTAGGAGGAGCCGTCGGTCCATTCAAACTGCCCTTCCTGGGCACGCCCATCCGGCGTCGAGAAGGAGAGCCGGGGAAAGAAAGATCTGGCATTAGCGCCAGCCCCAGCTCAGGGACGACGTTCTAACACCTCCACGTGGAGCAGCACAGACGTCCTCATGGGGATGTGAGATACTGTTATCAATACCAGGTTTGCTGAAGCCTTATTAGGTGCCACGTCAGGCGCTGTCCTCCGAGTGGGCATCCCCATCCCCCTTTCACAGATGAGGAAAACTGAGACCCAGACCGGTCTAGCCAAATTCACACCGCTCATACGGCCGTGGTGCTGCGATTCAAACCCACGTCTTGACTGCGGTACCCAAGACCTCACCTGCTCCACTTTTCCAATTTCTTATTTTTTTTAATTTACCAGCAGACGGGGGTCACCCTTCATTTCTTTCCTTTCGTCCACATAGTGGTGTTTTTTCTCGCCCGAGGTGGGACCGCTCTGTCCAATTACAAGAAAACGCCTGTTGTGAATTTGATTGGTGTTAAAATAAATGTGCAAATTAACTGGGGCGAGAACCACGTCTTTGCAGTGTTCTGGAACACAAGCCGTTTCTGCATTTATTCAGGCTCTGAGAAAAGTCTCCCCCGAAGCACTGATGATTACGGAGGGGGCGTCAGATAATGGAAATAGCATGCTGCCTCTGAGCGAGAGGCTCGAGCCTGCTGTTTGGGCTCTACCCACTTCCTCACTGCAGGCTGGACAAGGGACTTAACCTCTTGGGGCTCTCTCTGTACCTTTACAACGGGGCTAATGTCTCCCCCGGAAAGCTACTCTGAGGACCGACCACGTAGAGAGGCGCAAAGGGCTCGCAGTGCTCACCCCTGAGAAGTTGAAAACACAGGCCCTTTGACTCTATTGTTTGTAGCTATTATTCTTAAATCTTGGGATACAAGTTCCTTAAACCCCAACTAAGTGTATTTGTCATTCCATTTTATTATATATATATATTTTAAAAGTTGGTTTTTTTTGCTTAGTTATTTAAGTACTCTCTGTGCCCGACGAGGGACTTGAACTCACGACCTCAAGATCGAGAGTCACATGCTCTTCTGACTGAGCCAGCCGGGCACCCCTCTAATCCCACTTTATTTTAACATTTATTTATTTATTTGAGAGAGAGAGAGAGCACGAAAGCACATGCACACAGTGAGGGGAAGGGAAGAGGGAGAGAGAGAATCTTCAAGCAGACTCCCAGATGAGCACGGAGCCTGACCTGGGGCTTGATCTCATGATCCTGAGATCATGCCCTGAGCTGAAGTCAAGAGTCAGACGCTTAACCGCCTGAGCCACCTAGGCAGACCCCGCCTCACCACAGTTCCATTGTAAAGTTACTATTATGAACAGAAATTTTGCGGGTTGGTTATTTGTTTTGTTTTGTTTTGTTTTATTACAACTTCTATATCGCTTCTTGCCAGCAAATTCTATGGATTTAAAAGATGTATCTCTCTTGAGTCTGGACCCTGAGGTTAGCTCTGCTCCTTTGCCAGCAGCTCCCGAGCTGGGACAGTGTGCCAAGCACCAGGCTAAGCTCACTGACTTCCTACAACAAGCCACTGTTATCACTATCCCCATTTTGTAGCTGAGGAAACTGAAGCTCAGAGAGGTTAAAAAAAAAAAAATTGTACAAAGTCTCCTACCAGCCAGTCAGCGAAAGGATGGGAGGTGGAACCGCAGCCCCGTTCCCCGCAGTACTCTGGGGCAGGGCTGGTAGCATTCGTCTCTCAGAACAGAGACAGTATTCAACTCACCCAGGGAAAGTGTGGGGACAAAATTTCCAGCTGGAGTCTGCGGTGATATTGCCAGGCATAAGCTCTGGTGTCAGCTCTCTTTTTTGGCCTAACGCTTCACCATGAATCCATTTACCCCCGACCCTCTCTGCTTCCCAGAACCATTTGTCTTCAATGTCCTCAACTGGGTCATGATCGCTCACACCTTAGGCCTTTTGCCCATGCTGGTCCCTCTACCTGGAATGCCTCTTCCTCTGGCTGACTCTTATTTAACCATTAGATAGTAGCTTAAATATCTCTAACCTAGGGAGGCTGCAGCAGCCACAGAAGGACACTGCTTCGAGCTCCTTTAGGAGGACCGGCTACAGGGAACATGGCTGACTGACAGCCTCAGCACCCCTGACCTGTGGGATCCATCCCTACATTCACAGTGAGACCAGGCTTCCCCCAGGCTCTGCCCCAACAATAACCCAGCAAGAACTCAGGGGTGCCAGTGCTGGCCTAATTCTGTGCCACGCGGTCTTCCTCTCTTGGCTCTCCTCTGCCTGAGGACTCCCCACTGGCCTAGCCAAGTCTTTCTCCGAACTCTGCAATAATCAGAGGCTCTTCCTTCCCCCACTCTCCTCCCAGGTCTCAGACCCACACAACTGTCCGGAGACCTTCCCTGTCTCGTTATGCCCCCTCCTCCTGTTTTTCTTCACAGATCTTTCCCCTCAGAAATCTCTCCGACACCGAATCACATTTCTGTGTCTGCTTTCTTCAGAACTCAAACCCAAACAGAGGCCTTCCCTGACCATACTATGTTCCCATCATGCTCACACCACTGTATTCTAGTATTCACACCACAATATGTTCGCACTGCTGTATTCTAACTGGGACACGTCGGTGTCAGATTTCTCTCCGTGGGCTGGGCATGGAGCAGTGACCTGGCATACAGATTCCATGGGCAAGGCTGGCTAACTGGAAACGGCGTCTTGGCTGGGAGCTTCCAGGAGGACCTGGTGGTCATCGCTTCCTTACCTGTCTGTGATCATGAAGCCCTGTCCAGACGTCAGCTGGGATCCCGGGCACACAGCTGTTCACAAGGTCATACACAAAGACATTCTCTTCCCAGCTGCAAATGTGAGCAACACGGCAAGAGGGTTACTCCTTGTCTCTTTTCATAGGACAGAGTTGAAAACTGAAAGCAATTCTTCTTAACCTTCTGGGACCACAGTAAATTGAGGGTATGACGCGACTCTGCCTTTTCCTTCTTTTTCTTCTTTAATTACATCACACATACGTGACGGTCCTTTCATAGATCCCTCTGGATTGTATTCATGCCAGTTTAAAGCAGATCTCAGCACAGCTGTTCATCCTAAAAGTTTACATCTGCCTCAAAAGCATGAGCAAACAAGGTGGATTCTATTGACAATATCATGAAGACAAAGAAAGAGGTTTATGCTGCCTTGCACCCATCAAACAACTTAATGAAAATCTCCACTAGACATTTTTGTTTTCTCTCAAAAGCCCTCCTTATGCTGCCAGTCCTTACTTATCCTGCTAATTTTTTTTTATCATGTACCATCTCCAGAATCTTCTGCTTTCCTGGAAAATTCAGCTCTGGGCTTGAACTTACAGAGCTCACTCAGCAAACCAAAGCCCTCCAGTGAACATTCCCCTCTCCTTTAGAAAGTGTCTTAGTCTTTTCAGGCTTCTGTAACCAAATACCATACCCTGGGTGGCTTTCCAACAATAGAAATGTGTTTTTCACAGTTCTGGAGGCTGGAAGTCCAAGGTTGGGGGCCAGCACGGTCAGGGGAGGGCCATCGTTGGGGTCACAGACTTCTCACTGTATCCTCACGTGGGGGAAGGGGCTAGGGAGGTCTGCGGGGAGGTGGGGGATCTCTGGCAAAAGGGCACTAATCCCATCCATGAGGGCTTCACCCACATGAGCAAATCACCTCCCAAAGGTCCCACCTCCCAAAACCATCACACTGGGGGTTAGGTATCAACATATGAATTTGGGAGAAACACAAAGATTTAGATTATCATGGGATCTATTAAGCAACTCCCTGAATTTGACTGCCTGGAGAACCGTGTCAAGAAAGATCAGAATGCCAGAAGTCTGAGTGCTTCTGGAATGAACTAGTAATTTCTTCCACAATCGCAAAATTAAGAAGAATAAACGTGTCTGCCTTGATTTGTTACCAATGGCTCAAGACAAAGGTAATTTCATAGTGGGCATTTCAGACAAGGTGGAAGCTTTTGGAGAGTGGCAATGACAATTGCCAATGAGAGACAAAGCCAATGAGAGCAGATAGACTTCGTGGTAACTTAAATGGTAAACACCAACATAGTCCTATTTTGAAGTGAGTTATCTGTTGGGTGTTAGGTCCAAGGCTGATAATTATTACTTTATCATAACCTCTTCAACCCACTAACGTTTACCTTTTAATGCCACATGGAAGCTAAAAATGGGAGTCTCTCATCCAGTGGGATCTGGTCCTTAGGGGGTGGGAACTACTTGAGTGGAGTGGTCTGTTGTTTGTGCACTGGCTCGCAACCCCCTTGCCAGCCTTCTGAGCTCAGCCAATGGCATTGTCCAGCTTCACCAATGTCCGGGCACTGGGTAAGCCATGATCTTCCTCTAGGGTCTTCCTGCAGCTGCTCCAAGGACCGTGTCCCCACATGACTACAGCCCAAGAAGGAAAGGCAGCGATGGAAACTGGGCCCTTTCCACATGCCTGTGTCCATTTATCAGGGAGGAGAGTACTTCCAAGATGACCCTTACAAACTTCCCCTAACATCCAATTGGCCGAACTGGGTTTTATGGCCAGTTGGGAGCTGCAAAGGAGGATGGAAACTTCTTATGCAGGCAATAGGCAAAGGGATTAGTCGTGGCTGTGGAGTGAGCAACCAGAAGGGTCTGCCCCAGTACCATTCTGATGGAAGGATTCAGTGAGTTCACGGGTGCCAAACACAGTACTCAGGAAACACGTTGATGATTTGTATGTCTCTCTCTCTCTCTGTCTATCCACCCATCTCCATTTCTTTGCTGTTTTTGGCAGCAGATCTTCAGTGTCCTTCACTGATTTCTTTTGTGAGGTGAATTATTTTATAAGTTCCTTGAAAAAAGGAAGTGAGAATCTCCAAGGAGACACCAATGCCTTCTGCTATGGTTTGAACATTTGTGTCCCCACAAAGCTCCTATGTTGGAATCTTAATGCCCATGTGATCATATTAGGAGGCGGGACATTTGGGAGGTCCTTCAGTGGGAGGTGCTTTGATAAAAGAGATGCCGTAGAGCCCCTTCGCTCCTTCCGCCATGGGAGGAAGCAGCAGGAAGATGGGCCATTTGTGAACCAGGGAGCGGGCTCTCACCAAGAACCCAACCATGCTGGCACCCTGACCTTGGACTTTCAGCTACCAGAACTGGGAGAAATGTTTCTGTGGCTTATCAGCCCCCCTGTCTGCAGTTTGTTGTAATAGCAGCCTGAAGGGACTAATGCCGATACGACTGGAGGAAAAGGAAAGGAAAGAGGGTGATTGAGGCAGGACTTATGTGCCCTAGAAAAGATGAGGTGACATGGGAACGCTAAGTAAGAACTGACCCCCTGAGACGCCGAGGATTTTAACAAAAGAAACCATTAACAGCCCCCACTGTTGAGCACTCATCACAGCTAACTGGAAGGGCTTCAGAGGCTTGGTCTCCTTGGTCAGATCGTGGGCGGAGGAAGCGATGGAGTTGGGACTAGTCCAGGAATGTCTGACTCTCGTCCCTTAATGCGCATCACATCTCTTCCCAATGGCTTCACCATCTGGAATATCTGCTGTTCCCATTCCTTAAGCTTCCTAAATTCTTCAAGGTCTTGACCCAGGACCAGCTCTTCCAGGAAGCCTTCCATGAACACCCCGTATCCACTCTTGGACTGTCTGGAGCTCCCACTTCTAACCTCCTAGGGGCAGGCTGGTTGGTTTACTTCTCTGTTTCTTTTTTTTTTTTTTTTTTTAAGATTTTATTTATTTATTTGTCAGAGAGAGAGGGAGAGACAGCGAGGGAACACAGGCAGGCAGAGTGGCAGGCAGAGGCAGAGGGAGAAGCAGGCTCCCTGCTGAGCAGAGAGCCCGACTCGGGACTCGATCCCAGTCTGGGATCATGACCTGAGCCGTAAGGCAGCCGCTTAACCAACTGAGCCACCCAGGCGTCCCTACTTCTCTGTTTCTTAAGGTCCCCTCTCCCCAAATAGGCCACAAGGACCACAAAGACCATCATCAAGTCTTATTTGTATCTGACACCTTCTCTCATGCCAACAGCAGGCTCTAGTCAATATCAAAGTTCCAAGAGTGTGTGGTCTGACATGGGGAAGGATCCAGTTTCTGGAGACATAGTGTTCTTCAGCCCAATGGGTCGCTGACCTTGGTCCTTCCCAGCTGGGTAGGCGCTGGCGTCCCCCAATGTCTCTCTCGTGCCCAACTTGGCTTCACTGACTGCTGAACATACATTTCCGGCAGTCCTCTGGTGGAGAGGCTGCCGGGTCACTTTTAGCGATTTTGCTATCTTTGTTCAACAACACCTGCTTGGGAAACTATTTCAATATTTTATTGCATTTCCCCCATATCTGGCCAAAAATAACAGGAACAGAGAGAAGCCCAAGGTGCTACTGCAAGTAATAAGGAGTGTGTATCAGATGAACTTAATTCAATTCAGCTGTCACTTGAAACGAAGATGGAAATTATTAGGTAAGCAGAAAGTATGAGGATCTTAAGCTTCAATCAGATGCTCCACAGACATACGCTGATTGTGTGTGTAATTATGAAAGAAAAAAACTGAAAAGGCATGAAGAGAACACCAGAAATACTGGGCTATGTCTCAAAGACAAGATGTAATTAGGGACTCTAAGGGTGTCTAGCTTCATGCCAACTGAACTTCATGTATTTATGAATTTATGAATTTATGAATTTATTTATGTATTTATGAATTTGTCAATGAATTTAACTTTCTTACATGTTTCCAGGAAAGTATTATATGCCAACATGGAAAACTACCTGTAAAGGAAAGGAAAGGGAGAGAATCTTAGTATAAGAAAGGCAAGGAGGGGCGTTAGGAGTTGAGAAGACAGGAAGAAGGTAAGTCGAGGCAGGAAAGAACAGGAACTGGGTCACAGGTTGCCGGAAGCCTCCCAGTTTGCCTGGAATCCTTTCTGACGCCCAGCTAACCAAGGCTGAGGTTACAAGCACCATGAGCTACCCTTCCTGTGGGCTGGCTAAAGGGAAATCTTCATTTAGAATTATTTTTTTAAGAGAGAGAGAGAGCTGGGGTGAGCTGGGGTGGGGGGTGGAGAGGCAGAGGAGAAGAAGGGACAGAATCTTAAGCAGGCTCCGCACTGAGTGTGGGGCTCGATCTCATGACCCTGAGATCATGACCTTAGCTGAAATCAAGAGTCGGACGCTTAACTGACTGAGAGGCACCCAGGCACCCCTGGAATCATTTAAAAATTTACACTTCATCACCTGGATCTCATTCTCCTTCTAAAGGCTCACAATTTTTGAGAACTTCTTTGATCCATCCTTGTCAGTGCCAACCCTGGGCTCTGTTCTCTGTTCTCTGTTTGGGGATTTGCCCTGAAGACCACTCTTCTCCGGTTTTCTTGTCAGTTGCCCTGCCCGTCGGGGGAAGCACAGATGATGGGTGGGGGGCCGGGAGAGAAGCCAGGCCATTTGTCTCTCACTCAACCTCGGGAGTTGCTGGCAGGGGCTGCCCCACCTCGGTAGCTCCAGCTCCCCTGAGACGGGTCTGCCTTCCTCTTATGGGCGGGATTGGTTTCCTGCCGTTGTGAATCTCTAGACTGCCTCAAGTTCTTAGATTCCATTACTCATGTGTTTTAAATTGTCTGTTGAATATTAGTAGTGGTTCCTGTTCTCCTGACAGACCCGACTACCTCACTACCTTCTTCAGCGCCACTGAGGAGACATAGGGAGACGCAGGTATCTCCATATCGGTGAGACAAAAACATGGAGGATTCACTTCCAAGTCAAGATACAGGACCCCTTCCCTGTTCTTACCAAAATTCGGTGGTCCTAAAGCATAAAGAACCAATGGTCTTTCTGACTTCAAGTCCCTAAGTGTCTTGAAAGACAGAAGCAGGATTGTGAAGTTGTAGTTTGGGTGCCAGTGGGACGTGGCCTACTTGGCTTCAAGGAACCCACACACAGCGAGGACGTCTGAGGTGAAAACACGTCATCATAGGGTAAGGAGAAAAGTGCTCTAGGAGAGGTGGGCAGTGAGTGCAGCTAGGGTGCCATGCAGTCATGGTGACCTCAGTGAAGACAGGAGAAGATGGGGATAGGAATTCCCAGCTGAGGGAACAGAATGTGCAAAGGTAAAGAGGAGCGAAAGGGCTGGACCAGACTGGAGAACTCTGAGACTGTGGCTGTGGCTTGGGAGACACAGAGGAATGTGGAAGGAGGTCTTGGTGGGGGAGAGGGGCTAAGGAATTTGGCTTTTCAGGTTCAAATCCCAGCTCCGCCACTTTACAGCTAGCTAACTTTGAGCAAGCTACCTTTCGGGAGGATCAAGTCATGTGTGTATACAACAAAGATAGCTCCTTCGCACGGTATGAGAGAGCTTCAGCGTGCTGATGTATGCAGATGCCGAGAAAACAAATGTCGATTATTATTCCTCATATTATAGTCTTTATATAGACTTTATATATATATATATATATATATATAGTGTCTTTAGAGTTGTATCACAGCGTCAAGCCCTCTGCACAAAATCAGCACTTAAAAAGATGGATCCAGTAGATCGCTTTTTGCCACCCAGGCTCAAGGCTTTGCCTTCTACTATTTCAATGAGAAATTGGGCTCGACCCTCTTCGATGAGAATTCGGACTGGATCAAAGTTAGCTAGAATTACCCAAGAGAAACACCAGTAAGAATTGCCATTTTTCACTCCCCTTTCCAAAGGGGGTGCCTGGTTGGGTCACGGGGGATGGGCGTCTACTCACCTGTGGATGGAAGCCAGTTTGGCAGACTTCCTGCCAATGGAGAACTCAGAGCAGTAGAAGTCAGCCTCAGCCCAAGTCTTATTGAGAGGGAAAAATCTATAGCAGTGGCCTTTGAACTCCATCCAGAACAGTGGGCACAGGGAAGCCCGGGGTGGCTCAGGCATGGCTGTGGGCAGAAAGAAAACAGACTGGCAGGAGGGTGGGCACTGTGCAAACATTGTACCTATAGCTTAGGACATCTTTCCAAGAGTGAACATAAAACATGGCTCAGGGGCACCTGGGTGGCTCAGTGAGTTAAAGCCTCTGCCTTCGGCTTGGGTCATGGTCCCAGGGTCCTGGGATCGAGCCCCACCATTGGGCTCTCTGCTCAGCGTGGAGCCTGCTTCCTCCCACCTCTCTCTGCCTGCCTCTCTGCCTACTTGTGATCTCTGTCAAATAAATAAATAAAATCTTTAAAAGTAAAATCTTTAAAAAAAAAAAGTAAACGTAAAACTTTAAAAAAAAATAAATGGCCCATTATGATTAGTAAAATTCTACGCTTGAGGTCCAGAGAACACGTGCATACCTAACATTTACCAAAAGGCAAAAGTAATATATGCTCCTTATAGAACACCTGGAAAAATGTGACCGCTCTGGCATATTTTTCTTCATGTCACTCTTGAATGCAGTGGTTTCTAAAAATTCATTTGTTATATCGTTCTATACATACATGTGAGTATTCCAAGTTCCAAAAATGAGAATATATTCCCCCATGTCATTATAAATTTTTGTAAACATTGTTTGAAATAGCTCTTGAATCCTCCGTTAAGTGGCTCCCCCCGCCCCAGTTTATTTAATCATTCCCCTATTTGTGGAAATTAGACTGGTTCCCCTTTTTAAAAAACAATTACACCCAATGCTGAGATAAACAGCCCTTGTGCATCAAGATTTTTCGGCATTTCTGCTGATTTTCCAAGGAGAGATTTTTAAGGCTTTGATACAATGTGCTAAAGTGCTTCCTGAAAGCAATTTATACTCCCACAGCAATGCCTGAGAGCGCCCATCTCACAGTGCCCTTGCCAGCGCTGAGTGTTACCACTTTCATGGCCATCTTTGCAAATTTTATAAGCAAAAAACGGTATCTCGTTTCAATTTGCAATTCTGGGCGTTCTGGTGAGCGTGGAGATTTTTCCATGCGTTTATTGACAAACGAGAGCCCATCGAACTATTTATATCTGGAAGCCCACTGAACTACTGGGGTTCAGGATGTGTTCTTAATTCTGAAAAAAACGCATGGGAAATCCGTGATTGAGACAATAAAGTTCTCCCGCGTCAGCCCCCTGGAAGGGTTCTTAGAAGACGCTCGTTTTGGAAACCACTCAAGATGACTGGCTAGGGGCAGGGGCAGCGGGGTGGGGGGGGGGAGGAATGCATTCTGAGAACCTTCCTTGAACAATGATAGGTGGCTTGCCTGCAGCTGTGGGCAGTGGTGAAATCTGTTGGACTGGGATCTGGAGGCCGGGGTCCCAGCCGGGAGCTCTAGGCTGGACATGCCCTGTGACAATGGTACATTCTCTCCCTTCTCAGCTGTCAAACTGGCTAATCTTTGGGGTCCCTTCGTGGCCACCTAAGGATTTGGGATCCAAATTGATTAACTGAATAATTAAGCAGTAGATAACATTCACAGAGCCTCTGTGATGTGCCAAACACATATAGGGAAACCGAGGCTTAGACAGGTCAAGTGACTTGCCCAAGGTCATCCTGCTAGTCAGTGGCAGATAGGGATTTGAACTCAGCCTCCAGACACCAAAGTCTTTGAACTTAAAGTCTGCAGGAGGTTTCATCATGGGAAATCAACAGGGCTGAAAATGTGTTACAGTCTTTTAGCACCTACTTCATGAGGTTGGTAGGCCAACTCATTGGAACTCGCAAATGTGCGGCATGTATGGATTGCTTTGTGACAGTATGATTTTTAATGACTAGCTCGGGTGTTCATAACCAGGGCTGATGGGGCTTCAGGGATCCAGAGAATCCCCTGAAATTGAATGCAAAATCAAAAGTGTGTATGTGTGTGTGTGCACAGGCATGTACCTCTGTGCATTTATTCGGGGAAAGGAAGAGTCCGTTGTTTTAACTGAGAGCTAGGCTAAGTAGACAGCTTCCAAGCTTCCCATCACTGACCACAGCCACTGGGCTCTCTCATTTGACCAGAACCAGCCCTTCCCCGATCCAGGCAGCTGTGCTCTTCAGTCCTGACTTGTCCCTTCTAGCAATGCTGGGCATTGCTGAGCTCTTTGTAGGGACTTTATGGCACTACATTTTACATAGAAAGAGCCGGCAATAATCAAATGAAGGGGGCTGGAAGGGGAAAGGAGGGGGCCAGGGCCCTTGTTCCCCTCTCCCCAAGGCCCAAAGGCTTCTCCTGGGTCCTAAAGCCTGGTGGATATTTTAAATCAAGTCTCCATGTGGGAAAAAAGCTCCCTCCTCCACACGGCTGGTTCCTTTGATTTTCCCCACTGAACAAATGGCGATTATGGATGCCTGGAGTGAAACATAGCAGAAAATGGGGCTGTGACAGGTCACCGCTCAATTACTCCCTTTTCCATGTGGGCAGGCAAAGGCCTTTAATTGGAAGGATCTAGGAGGAGGCAGAAAGCCACGTGTTTGCACTGGGATGATAATGAACTCCGCCCTGCCTGGTATCCCGCACCCCCTCTGCCTCTAGGATTTGAGAAACTGAGAACTGAAGAGGATCTCTGAGGCCATTCATCAGCCTGAACCCCAAAGTAGCCTTGGCTAATCCGAGTCTCTCTCATGAAGGGATTTCTA
The DNA here is from genome assembly GCF_002288905.1 of Enhydra lutris kenyoni. Classification (NCBI taxonomy): domain Eukaryota; kingdom Metazoa; phylum Chordata; class Mammalia; order Carnivora; family Mustelidae; genus Enhydra; species Enhydra lutris. The sequence continues at coordinate 1,346,540 of NW_019154129.1, read as the reverse complement.
GAGGTTTCTAGCTTCATAAGTCAGAGAATGACGGCAATATGATAAATAGGACCAACACTACTGAGCTTTCTTCTGAGCCAGCTTTGTGTCAAGTTCTTTGTACCTGTCAATTCATTTATCGTCCACGTATCCTACAAGGTAGGCACCACAACAACTCCCACTTTACAGAGGTAGAAACCGAAAAACAGAGAGGTTGAGTAACTTGCCCAAGATCACACAGCTCCTAAGCAGCAGAGGTAGTTTTTAAAGTCAGGCTGTGTGGCTCCAGACCTAATTGAGGGATTCCTGCTGCATTTAAGCCCATTTCCTTTTGCCTCAGTCTTGATGGTCTGGTCCTTCCCTCATTCTCTTTTTCATTCAAGAGGTCCTATTGGAGATCTTCTTGAGCTCAGGCTGTTAGTTGGCTACATGCTGGAGAGACTGTGGACGAACAACACATACACACACAGAGGCCCCCTCTGACCTCTTGGGTCTTACAGTCTAATGGAGATCGACATTAAGAAAAATAAGAAAAATGAGCACAGATATAAAATGTCATTAATGTGTCATTTGTGGGTGTGTGTCATGCAGGCAAAAACTTGAGGGAGCAGCCCCCAAATTATTTCTGGAAGCTGGTTATTTGTTTGCCCCCTTTGTCTCCCTTAGTTGAACTGGTGGCCGCCCCAACCCTCTCTTCAAGGAGCCTATGCGGTGATTAAGACAGGGTACCCGAATCCCCTTCCCAGATGGGGGAATTTCAAGGAGTTGCCACAGGAGCACCTAAACAGGTCATATAAGGATTTGGAGATCTGGGAGGCTTCCTGGAAGTGATGATGTCTCATCTGACTCTTGAAAAGTAAGAGTTAGAGAAAATGTTTCAGGTGCTGTGTGGACACAGCAGGTGCAAAGGCCCTGAGGTCTGAGAGAGTGGAACATTTGGAGAACATTTGCAAATGGTTCAGCCAAGCTGGGAATCTGAAAGGGGGGAAGGCAAGAGATGAGGCCAGAGGTCACAGGGAGGGTGGAGGGGTAGGGAGGGGAAGGGATGCACAAAGGAGCTTGTTGCCCTGGAAACCAGGAGGCCAACTGGTAAGGTCTTTTACTTCAATTAGCAGCACTAAAGGCCACCAAGGTCTTCCAGCTTGGGTGGGGGTGGGGGGGAGTCAAAGTCTTTGGGAGCTCTGAGCTTGTGAAGAAAAAAGAACACACCAGTGGAGTTCAGGGCTCATTTTTTTTTTTTTTCTCTCTCTCTCTTTTTAAAAGAATAAATTGTCACCTTCCCACTCAATCTGGCTGCCTGCTCCCCTGGCCCCAATCCAGCCGCCTACAAACGCACTACCCTGCTGCCTCCTGCCCAGAGCAGCCTTGAGAGCCAGCCAGGAGAGGAGGTTAGGAAGGCTCTGGGGTTCACATCCCAACCCCCACCCCACTCCCACTACTGGCCCCCAGAAGTCCCAGGAGATAGGAGGAAGTGTCTTTGGGTGTCCTGGAAGGTGGTGACTGGGAGGGCTCTGTCACCCTCACCGCACCCCTTTCCTTCCCACTGCCTCCCTGGGTCACTTGTCCCACCATCAGACCATGCTCCTCACCATTGAGTCCTGGCTCTGGTTTCCAGAGCTGGTGGCCCTGGGCCTCACATGCTGAATTTGGCTTTCCCTTCTCTGGGCCACGCTTATGGCCACATGATACAAAGAAGAAAAAGCACTGGGCCATGTCTTCTATTGCCCAAACAGCGGCCATACACTCAGTGGTGAGTATGTAACTGCTGAGATCAGCCTCGGAGGGTATCAATATCATCCCCATTTTACAGCTGAGGAAACGGAGTCTCTGAAAAGTTAAGTCCCTTATTACCACATCTAGCAAGTTGGGGGGGAGGGGTATCAGGATGAACTCAGAAATTTCTAAACACTAAGAAACACTTAAACACCAGAAAACATCTTTTTTCTGCCCTTGGTTTTCTCATTTGTAGGACAAATATATTAAACACTAAATGTAACAGTGTCACGGACTGAACGTTTGTGTCTCCCCCTCCTCAAATTCATACGTGGAAGCCCTAATCCCCAATGTCTTTGGAAATGGGGCATTTGGGAGGGGAGTAAGGTTAGACAGGATCATGGCGGGAGCACCCATGATAGGATTAGTACTCTTATAAGAAGAGAAAGAGAGGCCAGAGCTCCCTGCCATGTTTGTCTCTGCCTGTGAGGACACTGTGAGGACACCACATGGTAGCCATCTTGGAGCCAGCAAGAGAGTCCTCGTCAGGACCCACGTCACTCAGGATCTTGATTTTGGACTTCCCACACTCCAGAACTGTGAGAAATCAATTCCGATTGTTTAAGCCTCCCAAACTGTGGCATTTTAAAATTTTTATTTGTTTTACTAAAGATTATAGCGGCCTGAGCTAAGACCAAAAGTTAAGCAGGTGCAAAGGCCCTGAGGTCTGAGAGAGTGGAACATTTGGAACCCAGACCTATGAGTTTGAGGTCTGAGCCCTCAAGTCACTCACAGTCTAGGGAGAGGAACACACGCCTGGCAATGAGTCATCGTATACTATGAGGCAGCCCAGAAATATGCAGAGTGCTCTGTGCCCATAGAGGTTGGGTGAGGAATCGGGCCAGAGTGTCCATGGGGCACTCTGGGATCTGACTCTATGATCCAGACTCCAAGGGGTATTCTGGGAAGTGTGGACATCCTGTCGCTCAGACCTCTAGGATCTAGCTTGGACTCTGGAGTCCTCAGCTCTTCATGCCTCCGTTTTCTCATCTATAAAATGGACATGATGATAATGCCTACCTCACAAGGAAGCCATGGCCTGGCTCTGAGTTGGCATTAGCTATTACCGCAGCAGAGACAGCCTGGGTCCGGGACCGCCTGAAGCTGGGGGTGCAGAGTCAGCCTGATTGCTGCCCCTGCCCAACTCTTGAGGCCCTGCAGCAGCAGCAGCACCCCAACCCGACCCCCAGCTTCAAATGCCTTGCTGGAGTGGCCTTTGCTGTGGAGAGTTCTTGGCCTCGGGAACCAGGAAGGGAAACTTGAATGTAATGGTTGAAGAATCATAATAGCAAATTTTCGTGCAGCTTTTCCCAGGTGCCAGGCTCTCTTCTAAAGCACTTTACACTCCTGAATCCCCTTGAACAATGTGATCAAAGCTAAGTTCGCAGAAAAGGTTTTGGGAAATGGCTCTAGTCTGGCTAAACCCTCCCAAGTCTCTCAGAAGGGTCTAAAGGGTTGTTTTATGTTTTGTTTTTTTTTTTCCAAAGCAATTCTCGAGGTGTGGCTGAGTTGCACTCTGTGCGTATATTTACACATTCATGGAAGGTCGGGAGACTTGGGATGAGGAAGAAATGCTCTGTTCTGCTTTGCTCGGCAAGGCTGGGATCCAGAGGAGGAAGGCAAACAAGGTTCACTCTCAACAAGGAGGGCTCACCTTTGTGGTCTGCAAAGGCCCACCACGACCCTAGAGAAGCCCTCCCTAGGCACACATCAACAGACACACTCTTGCACACACACACACGCACACGCACACGCACACGCACACACACACACACACACACACGCAGACACTAACGCATTCTCCTCTGGGTTGAAGTCACTTTCCTCCAGAAGATCTGTCTGCTCAGGTTCGAACTGGCTTTCTGCTGGGATGGGAACCCAGAGAGCAGAAGAACTACCACTTGGATGGATCCTTGGCAGGGTCACTGGCCTCCGTAGGCCTCAGTTTCTCCAACTGTAACATGAAAGGGCAGGCTGAATGGATTTCCCGATCCCTCCTGCCAACTCCAGTTCTGAGCTCTCCAAGATGACTGGGTTTGAAGTGATCTCAGTACCCCCCTGGGAGGCATGGAGGGTGAGCTGGAGGTGAGACGTCTGGAAGGTCCTTTCTCCAAGGGAGGCTTCTGTCATGACAGAGAGCTGTGTCTCCTGACCATTTCTATCCTATCACCAACAACTGCAGTAGCAGAAGAGCTAACAGTAGTAATTCTCATTCTTTAAGCACTTGCTATGTGCTAAGCCCTTCATCTGCACGATCCCATTGAAGATCCCAAAAATGTTTGGTGGGAGCCATTATTATCCCCACTCTCCAGGGGAGGACACTTGATGCTCAGAAAGAGTGGCCACAGGCACAAGCTAGTGAGGGAGAAGACTCCCCGGTTGTTCCCACATGCAAACTCAGCCTCAGGCCCTTCCCACACACACTGGACAGAAAGACAAGACTGTGGGATATACAAGGCAGACCTTAAGGATATTTTGTCCAACTTCTCTCCTGCTCACCCATTGCTTGGATGAGGAGACTGAGGCCTCAGAGCAAGGATACGAAGTCACCGTTATGGACTGAATTTTTCTGTCCCCTCCTAAATCTTATACTGGAGCATGAACGCCCAATGCGATGGTGTTTGGAAATGGGGTCTTTGGGAGGTAATGAGGGTTACATGAGGGGGACCATGATGAGATTAGAAGACAGACCAGCATGTGCACAGGCTCTTTCTCTCTCTGCTACATGAGGACTCAACAAGAAAGGTGGCCATCTGCAAACCAGGAAGAGAGCCCTCACCAGGGCACCTCGACCTCCCAGCCCCCCAAAACTGTGAGAAGTAACTTCCTGTTACAGCCCGAGCCGACTAAGACGCTCGATCGGAGCCCCTAATGCTTGCCCAAATGAACAAAGGCCACCACCACTCACCTTGGTTTAAGAGATGCCCAGGGACCTCCAAATTTCAGATAAACAACAAATCACTTTAAGTCCATGTCCCACGCAGTATTTGATTGTCTAAAAGATGATTGTTTATTTGAAATTCATTTCTCTGAAAGGTACCTGGGCATCCGGTGTTTTATCTGGCAACCTTATCACCCTACAGTTTCATTTCACTCCAGCACCGTGACAGCCCAGTGATGAGGTGTTATGGGATTCTTAGGAGTCTGTCACTATGAGTTGTACTTTAATGGGGACCAAAATATTATCTCTGCCATAGACTTACTGTGGAGGTTCAATAGGTCCGTGCACAGAAAGGGCTCAAAACGATGCCTGGCACATAGAGAGGGCTATGTAAATCTTAACTGGTGATAGGTATTATTATTACTTTAAATATTTTAAACAGGGTTCGGCAAGAGCCCTCATGGTGGAGGTGACCGGCAGGATCCTCAGTCCGGAGTAGACTGCAGGATTCAGGAATCCTCTTGCCCAGATGGGGGTCCCTCCCAGTGAGCTCCCAGGTCTCTGGTTCTCCGCATTGCAAAGAGGAAGAAACTGAGCTCCTTTGAAGCCTTGAGTCTTTCTCAAGGGACATTGGGAGGCCACATGCTGGTTAATTGCTGTCCTAATTGCTGGGGACACAGAAAACCCATAGAAGTGGGCCACAGAGCAGTGACATCCAGGGAGGTCGCGAGAAGGACAACTGCATCCCCTGGCATGCCCAACCCATGGTGGCAAACAGCAGTTCTGAATGGTCCCTGGGAACAGCTGTCACAGCCAAGGTGGGGGCGGGGAACCCCCCCCATGCGAAATCCCTAACAAAATAAATCCCATTTTCAGATCTTGCTGTGGTGTCGAGCACCAAGCATGAAGCACTTCCCCACTTTATCTTACTTCCCTAGTAGATTCACCCCAGAGGGTGCTACCCTGACTCCCATTTTCCAAAGGAAGCTGAGCTCAGAGAGGTTAAGAAATTTGGGCAGGTCACACAGTTTTTAAGATGCACTGCTGGGATTTAAAAATCAGGACTTTTAGGGTCTGAGCTGGGGTGGGGTGGGGTGAACAATACCCCTCGGGTGGGGAGAGGGGAGCAGGAAGGGCTGTCAGGAGGCTCATTGCGGCTCCCACCACTCCTCAGGTCAGCTCGGCCTCACTGACAGAACCTCGAGTGTCTGTGGGGTGTCCTCCTCTCCACCTGCTTGGGTCCTGGTCCCGGGGCTCACCTGGGCTGATACTGATGTCCGTCTGCAGAAAGGCCTGTGCAGAGAGGAGGGTCAGGGAGGCCGCCATGGCCCACAACCCCCACCTTTGCATCCTGAGGCCCGAGGAAGCCACCTTCAGGCCTGCGTGGAGGAGAGAGGCCCTTTCACTGGAGCTCTCTTGAGAGCAGGCGAGATCTGCTGGGAGCTCAGGACACACCGGACAGCCTCCAGTCTCCTCCTCCTCCCCTCCTCCCCTCTCTTCTCCCTCCTCTCTGGAGGGCTGTCTGAGTGACAGCTTGAAGGCCGCCCCTGGTCAGCCCCCTTCAGGAAACTAAGAGAAACCACCGCTCTTCTTCTGAGCCACCCTGTGGCCTTGGGCCTGTGCTCACGTCTCTGAGACTCAGTTTTCTCCTCTGTGAGATGGGACAGTAACAGAGCTTGCATCTGGGCCTGTCAGAGGAGATCAAGTATCTCGGGCCCCCTCAGAGGAAATACATACCAGAAGGTAAAAAACAGAAGTCAGAGGCCGATGCAGAAGTCATGAGGCCCGTGTGCTTGGGCTCAGCTGGCCCACATCTCACTCTGGCCTTAAACGCACTGACACACCACTTGCCTGGGAAGCAGGAAGGAAGGCCTAGGTGGGTTACCCTCCTCCTTTTCCCTCCACCTTTCAGGGTTTCTTAGGGGTTAAAGGAGGTTCCAGTAGAAGGTTCTTGGCCCAGAACAAGCACTCAAAAAAGAGAAGCAAATGTTACCTTCGTGCATAGGTCTCGTGTGTTTGCTCCAACTTAACATAAATGTTTTCAAACCCACTGTTTTTCATTGGGAAGGTCACTGCACTTATGAATTAGTATCTCCGAAAATCGGGATCGTTCTCTCCCCCACTTCCTGTGTTGTCAGGCAAGTCATTCTGCCTTTCTGAGGCCTCCGTTTCCTCCTTAATATAACAGGGGCTACCAAGAGAACCTGCCTCGCACAGATTCAATGAAATCATTTGTTTGTAAAACTCAGCATAGATGCTGGCGAGTAGAAGGTGTTCAAGAAATGATAGGCAATTTCGCTACCATGATTGTAGATCCTGTGCAAACCTTTTCCAGGCAGGAGACCCTGCATATGCCACCCCCCACTCCGCACCCCCGGTTCCACTCCCTCTTTCCTCTCCAGAGTGCTCTGACACTGTGTGTGGCTGGTGCCCACAGGGACGACTTGAACCTGTCCCAGGCCCTTGCTTGTTCTCTTGCTCTCTGGTCCACCTGCGAGGCCTAAGTGCATTCCTCTCTTGGCACCGGCTGGAGAGCCAGCCAAGGCCAGACTCAGGCTCAGTTTCCTCCTCATGTCCCACATCTACCGGTTCCACCAAACTTTCTGCTGGGGCCCACCCCAGAGCGCGCATGTATACTTATTTAGGAAGGATATACATTTATTTTCCGAGTGTTGGGCACGGATGACTTACTGTACTGAGAGATCAGGTCTGTTATAAAAGAGCCCTCCCCCACACTGACATTTTTTTTTTTTTAAAGGTTGATACAAAACATAAATATAAAATGTGCACCTTTTCTCCCCACTTTCCATCAGCTGGAGCACTGCATTTCAGGCCCCCCCCCCCACCCCCCACCCCGCCCCGCCCCAGGCTGTCAAGGGAATCACACACCCTCCGGAGGGTGAACCCACCAGGTGGGGAGGAGGGTGGTGGGACAGAGGCCACTGGAAATGCTTTTGAAAAATGGAGGATGCTTTGATGTGGCAAACAAACTAAATGATCTGTGTTGATAACGTGTCGCTAGGTGACGGCTGCAGATTTTTGGTAAATGGGTTCATGCCCCCTCTCTGGATGGAAGCAAGCGAAGGTACGCCCCACCCCATGCACTGGCATCTCCTGGGAGCTCGTTCAAAACGCAGAATATCAGGCCCCACCCCAGAACCACCGAATCAGAATCAAGGGGTTGTGTGTACATTAAAGTTTGTGAAGCATTGTTCTAGGCAAGGGTAGGCTAACTTTATTTTTTTAATTCTACTTTTTAATAAAACTTGCATCTATCGGAGGTATCCAACATGATGATTCGATACACGCATGCGCAGTGCAACGCTCCTGCAGTCGAACTGATCAACGCAGCGTCTCCTCCTACGGTTACCTTCTTTCTGGTGGTGAAAGCCCCTGAAATCTACTCTCTTTGCCAATTTCAGTATTCAGTCCGGTATCATTATCTGTCTTCACTATGCCGTGCATTCATTCTCTGCACTCATTCATCCTACATTTTTGTGATTTAAACTTCTACAAAGAGCCAGACAGCAAGTGTTTTTGGCTCTGCAGGCCACACGGACTCGGTCTCAACTCATCAGCTCCGCCATAGACTATAGGAATGGGCCCGGCACGCTTCCCACAAAACTTCCATTTCTAAAAACAAGCAGCAGGCTGGATTCAGTCCATAGGGCCAGAGCTGCCAACCCCTGCTTTAGACCAAGTTTGCTAACCAGAAAGTAGGTAATTTCCTTATTTAACAAATCAATCCTTGCTATCACTTGGAGGTTGTAGAGGTCTCCTTGTAACATATTATATGGATTTTCTGCCTTCCTAAAGTCGTATTTATTGTGTGATGGCATTCTGTTTCCTCCTGTCCCCAGATCCACATCCACCCACACTGTATTCACGGTGGTCTGAGGATTCAGACCACCTGCTCTCCCCACTTCTCCCCTCTCCTATCTATCTATCTATCTATCTATTACCTATCATCTCCATTAGTTTCTTACCTTTTAAAAAGTACTGTTTAGGGGCACCTGGGTGGCTCAGTGGGTTAAAGCCTCTGCCTTCAGCTCAGGTCATGATCCCAGGGTCCTGGGATCGAGCCCCGTATCGGGCTCTCTGCTCAGCAGGGAGCCTGCTTCCCCCTCTCTCTGCCTGCCTCTCTGCCTCCTTGCGATCTCTCTCTGTCAAATAAATAAATAAATAAAATCTTTAAAAAATAAAAAAAATAGTTTATATACCAATAAAACAAAGTTCCCTGTGCCCTCACCACCATTATAAAAGGGAGAGTGGAGGCTAGTTCAATTTCATGGCTTTCCCTTCAGGCGCCGGTTGCAGTATGGCCAGATGCTGATTACGTAATCCCACAAGCCTCAGTTTCCTCATCTGCAAAATGGGAACAAATCAATGCTTGCCCCATATAAGTGCTTAGAAGAGTGATTGACATGATAAGCGCTTAATATACATTAGCTGCCATTAGATCATGATGCAAACTTCGACAATACTGTAGAGGAAGGTATACAGTCGGGCGGTCAAACCACCTCCCAAAGAGTAACCACTGTCAACCTCGAGGGCGATGCTGTCCAGTTTTGTTTTCCTAGGCATTTATTTTTAGTTTTTAGATAATGGTGATCGTTCCTGAGTTTTATTTTTAACACTTTATTTTTTAAGATTTATTTGAGAGAGAGAGAGAGATTGCCCATGTGTGCATGGGGGCGGGGGAGGGACAGAGGGAGAGAGCCTTCAAGCAGACTCCCCACTGAGCACGCAGCCTGATACAGGGCTCCATCCCACCACCCTGAGAGCATGACCTGACCCGAAATCAAGAGTCAGACACTTAACGGACAGAGCCACCCAGGCGCCCCTAAGATTTTAAGTCATCTCTACATCCAACACGGGGCTCAAACTCACAACCCCGAGATCAAGAGTCAGATGCTCTACCGACCGAGCCAGACAGGCACCCCAATCCCTGAGTTATTTTCAGTGGTCTTCTTGAACATAGAAAAGGGCAGGTAGCCCAGTGACTGTGGAAGACAGGCCACCCAGGAAGGAAAGGAATCCTTCTTTCCTCCTCTGCTGTGATTCCCAGTGCTACGGAAGAGAATTATCAGAGCTCCGGACAGCTGTTCCTGGTGCGTTAGGATGCACCATGTCTGAGCTGGCCTGGCAGAAGTCACAGGTTCTGTCACCTCCTGGGGGTGGACTGAAATCCCGAGGGGCCCTGGGGTCCCAAGAGACATGAGAACTCAAGGACTGGCTGTGGGAAAACAGACTCAGCTTTCAGACTTCACCCCACCGCTCCTGCCCACCTCCTCCCTTTGAACTTGGGTCCAAAGACGGTGTGTAGATGGTCTGTGACTCTCCTTTCCCACCTCCTATTTAAGGAGGAGGAGGAGGAGGTTGCTAATGAAAACAAGCAGGTAGCCCACGACAGGGCACCTGGAGCCCAAGTTTCTATAGAAACCAAGTCATTCCTTCACCTTCCAACACATTTCCCTCGTCTCCTGACAAGACTCTCTCCTTGGAGACGTGGACAGCTCTGACATCCATCCTACAACTGTCCCCTCCGGCCAACCAGCAAACATCACCTGATGTGCACCTCGTAGGAAGAGCCAGCAGGTAGCTCATGTGAAGACTGTGCAGCCATTACCCAGGCTGGTCCTCGTATGAACCGTACGGGGTAACAACAGTCACCCGAGTTTCAGACAGGGAAGTCTAGCATGTGGTTAGCCATAGCAGCTTTGCACTCATCTTACACACAGACGGGGTGGCTTAACCGCCAGAATTCATGGTCTCACAGTTCTGGAGACCCGAAGTCCAAAATCAAGGTGTCCACAGGGCTGGTTCCTTCTGAGGGTTGTGAGTGACAGATCTGTTCTGGTCTCTGCCATTGTCTTGTAGACGGCCATCTTCTCCTGTGTCTCTGCCCATCATCTCCCCTGTGTGTCTGTCTCTGGGTCCTAGTCCTCCCACCCCAACTTTTTTTTTTATAAGGTCACCAGTCATACTGGATTAGGGCCCCGTCAATGACTTCACTTCAACTTGACTACCTCTGTAAAGACCCAATCCCCAAAGAGGTCACACCCTGAGGTACTGGGGGTCAGGCCGCCATCTTTTTTGAGGAGCCACAGTTCAGCCCATAACAGGCTCTCGAATCCCACAGGCCTGATCGGGTATCCTACTCTATCACTTACTGGCCTCATCTTCCGTGTGGGCTTCTGCGTGAGGACTGCATGAAATGTTTGGCACTTCCCGTGGTGCTTAGTCAGCCCTCGTTACTACTGATGAGGGAGGCAGATGCTGGGGATTCTCCACCTCAGCTCTCAGGCCATCTGACTTTCCCCGTGGCTGCGGCACATGCAGACGCAACACCTGGACGAGAACCTGCCCCTCCCGCCCGCCACCCCGTTCTCTGCCTGGCGATTTCTTGGTGCTACTGAAGCTTGCTCGGCCCACACAGGACAGTCCTAAAGTGCCAGACATTTCACGTCTCCAGGGGCAAACCTCAGGCCCTGAAACATAAGCACCGGGAGTTAAAATACCCCAGCTTCCCTGTCATGATCATTCTCAAGTGTATTCTCCGGGGTCCCCGGCATGGCTGCGCCCCCAGCTGCCCAGTGCTAGCCCAGGGAGCCTTCGTCTGCTTTTCTCCTTTCTCTGACTTGTTCTTCCATTTAATGCTTCCTGGGGTCCCCTTCCCGGTAAACAAGCAGCACCCAAGTTCTTGTCTCAAGGTCTGCTTTCGAGGTACCCTGAGATAACGAGAGAGAGTAGCTCAGAGAAGTTACATGGCTTGTGCAAGGATACAAGGTTAGGGGGGAGGTGAGTCCACGATTTGAACCACGGATTTTTTGGCTCCAGAGCCCATGGGCTTGGTCACTGGTATTCCCTCCTCTCTAGTGCCCAATGCCTGCTATGTTCCTATCCCCTCATTCTCTTTGTTCTCTCGTGTTTTTATCCTCTTTTTTTTTAATTTTTTTAAAGATTTTATTTGTTTATTTGACAGAGAGATTGAGATCACAAGTAGGCAGAGAGGCAGGCAGAGAGAGAGGGGGAAGCAGGGTCCCCGCTGAGCAGAGCCTGACACAGGGCTCGATCCCAGGACCCTGAGATCATGATCTGAGCCGAAGGCAGAGGCTTAACCCACTGAGCCACCCAGGCGCCCCTTTTATCCTCTTCTGTACAACCACGATAAGGAAGTCATTCTGTAGAAAAGGAAAATGGCTTCCTTCTTTTTCTCTTGAAAAACCTAACCTAACCTAGCCCTCCTGCCATCCCCCTTGACCTCCACGCCATATCAGGGCTCTGAGTCATTGGGACGGTTTGTTATGCAGCAGTGGTAACAGAAACACCTTACACTCTTCATGCCCCAGGTTCAGGAAGAAAAAGATACTCAACTGCATGGCACAAATAAATAATCTTTAATTTCAATAAATAGCTCCCTGTTATACCAGACAAGAGGCTGTGGGAAAGATACAGAAGCATCCAACAGGGAGAGATATATTCTAACTACACTAATTCCTTAGCATGAGAAAAATGACTTTGGTTTACACACAAACACAGAGATGCTCAGAGTATGACAAGGAAGGAGTCCTTTTGGATGGGAGTGTGGTGGCCATTTTGATCCAGGTAACTGCTTTTGCAAGTCTTCCATGTGCCACAATCACCATGAATCAGTCAAAAAAGGTTACTTTTGCTCTATCGTATTCTATTTACTTGACATACACACATGCTGTTATTGAAGGTGGGGCCTTGACAGGAGGAAATCAGGTGAAATTTCACTGGGGGGGGGAGCAGAGAGAAGAGAATGCTCAGGACTGAGGTCCTGCTGACCACCTTGCTCACTGGGAGGACACACAGGGACACACATGAGAATATTCCCCATGGGGAGGGTGGTTCTTAGGAACAAGCTAACACAAGGACAAATTCAGTCAAGCCAGGGAGGTTTCTTATACTGGAATATTTTTTGAGGCCATTTGGCTTCTCCAAATAGTCTGATCTACCACGTCCACTAAAGAGAAGACAAAGTACTTACACTTTCGGGGAAAGGTATCAGGTTTGAAGAACCCCAGGGAAGAGGAGCCCGTTCAGAAGCCACCCAATCGGCTGGTGTGCCTTTTGGGTGTGGGCGTTAGGCCTCCCACACACTGGCCAAGCTCCTGGAGAGTTTCATCTCGATGGAGGCTGGCACCCTTGGGGAGGCCCTTTCTCTGGCCTGAGGGTTTAAAGTGCATTTGGGGGAGGGGTATCAACAGTAGCAAGCACTGTCAGTAAGTCTCACAGCAGAGCCCACTCAGCTCATGACACAGAGATGGAGTTTCCAGAAAGTTCTCAGGCTTTGCTCATTGAGGGCAACCATTTTGTGTTCAATAGTCAGCTTCCTCTCAGTTCGGAGAGGAGTGTGTGTGTGTGTGTGTGTGTGTGTGTGTGTGTGTGTGTGTGTTGTGTGGATGTCATAGGCATGTGACACGTTTTCTGTCTTAAATTTTTTTTTTTTTTTTTTTTTAAACAAATGAAAGCTCCTTTTGCCGCAGCCCTCAGGTCACCTCCAGCGAGGCAGGAGACACGCGGTCACACTCGGCCCGGGACCTCAGGCTGTGCCACTGCTCCACGGCCGTGCGGTGAGTGTTTAGCATCCGCCGCCAGTGGTTGGATTCGGAGGGGCCCGAAGAGTACTGGCCGATGACAATCCTTCCGATGAAGTCATTGCTGCTCTTCATGTTGTGGCCAAACACTGGGGAGCCAGAGGGACGAGGGCGGCAGGGAGGAGGTCAGAGAAGGAGAGAAACGGAACAGGGAGGCGGGAACAAGACAGAGGTCATTAGTCTACTTGTTCCTCAACTGCAGACACTGGGCTCGTTGCTTTTAGGACATCATCGGTTTCCTTTCATGGTAAGAATGCCCCACTTCCCTCATCTCATGCGCCCGTAAGTCCCTTCACTCAAGGTATACCAGATGGTCGGCCGTTCCTCACCACATCAGGCACATTCCCGCCTCCTGGCCTCCGCACTGACTGTTCCTGCTGCCAGACAGCTGCGTCCCCCACAACAGACAACTTTAAACTCACGGCCATTGCCCTACCATGCTGTGTACAGAGCACTACAGCTGGGGAGTTCTACGGGGACAGTCAGCCATCATGGAGTCTGGTTGAGTAGTTAACCCGGGGTTTCTAAATGGCGGCCACCATGGACGTTCCTTGTCACAGGAGCTGTCCTGGGCACAATGCTGAGCAGCACCTCAGGCCTCTATGCACTCGATGCCATGAGCAACCCCCTCACCAGCTGTCACAATCCAAAATGTCTCCAGATAGGGCCCAATGTCCCCTGAAAGGCCAGTTTATGCTGGAGAAGAGCCACTAGGTGAAGCCATGGGCCACAGGCCAGACATCCTCAGTGACCATTAGGCTAGCTCTGCGACCTGAGACAAGGGAAGGAATTTCCCTGAGACTCAGTTTCCTCCTACGTTAAAGAGGACTCTTGCCAGTACTTTACTTCAACTGTCACTGTGAGATTTTTGAGGAGACAATTTGTGTAATGTCTCAGCACACGGTACCTAGATAAGCACTCAGTGAAGGTTATACTGCGATTCTGACCCCAAATTTCTGTCTGGTGGAGCCTTTTATAAAAGAGGCTTTACGTTTCCTCTGTTCCAGGCAATGGAGGCAAGTTCCTGAGAGAAATGGCCATGGCAATTTCTTCTACCCCTTGTCGTACTGCGTGTCTCTTTGGAAGGCTTCTCTGTTAATTCCGATGCAAGCTTAATTTGTGTCTTTCAAGCCTAATGAGATGGTTAGCTTGATTTATCTTCCCAGCCAAGTTCTGCCTAATTCTTTATCTGCGTGTGGGTAGTCCAGGCATGCCATCTCGCTAACAGGAAAGCAGGCTGCGTCTGTGTTATAAATGAAGGACTGCAGAATGGGAAATATCACAGATTCACCCAGCATGAGCCGAGCAAAAGCGGGCTGGATCCCAGGAGGGAAGCCGATTATCAAATAAACCAGCTAAAATATGCAGCCAAAAACAGAGTTTGAATGCTAATGAGCCTCTATTCTCCCCCATGGGGCTCACATCAAGAATTCTAAATGATAAAAATGGGGGAGGGGGTGAATGGGGGGGAAGAAAAGAAAAGTGAAAAAAAAAAAAAAAAAAAACCAAAACCCCAAGAAGACCCAGGGTGAACAAGACTAGCCTGTACCAATCAAGCCCACTACCACTCTGGTGTCCAGTACCTGTCAGCAACGTGGACAAAAATTGGACTGTGTATAGTTTTTGTAACTTGGTGAAGTGTTTGGTACGCACAGGGGGACCTTGTTTACATGAAGATCCCTTACAGAAGGGGAAAACTAGGACAGGAATCTTCGCTTAATAAAGAACATTACTAAGGAGCTCTCTGAGGCATTCCAAGGTTTTTTTTTTTTTTTTTTTTTTTTTAAATTTTTTTTTTTTTATTTTTTTGTCAGAGAGAGAGAGAGAGAGAGAGAGAGAGAGAAAGAGGGCACAAGTAGGGAGAAGGGCAGGCAGAGGGAGAAGCAGGCTCCCCACTGAGCAGGGAGCCTGATGTGGGGCTCCATCCCAGAACCCTGGGATCATGACCTGAGTTGAAGGCAGATACAACCGACTGAGCCACCCAGGCATCCCTTGAGGTTTTTTTTTTTTTTTAAAGGTAACACTCAGGTTTGTTTTGAACGACGCCTAGTGGGCAGTATAAGGTTTGAAAACAAGTTAGACGAAAATAAGTTACTGGAGTCCCCTTCTCTGTGGGCCTTGGTAAAGCAAGATCCTAGCAGGAGGCCATTCCAGGCTCTGTCTGGTGTTCTTCCTTGGGGGCAAAATGTTCTATCTTCCTATGCCTCTCCAAAGCTCAAAAATGAAAATGCAGAAACAACCTCAGAGATGAGTGTACTTTCCCCTTGGGAAAAAGGTTTTAGGAAAGGAAATCTCAAACACTCTCATGTATTGTTGGTGTAAGAGGAAGCTGGTTCAACTTTTAGGAGAGGTTCACAGTAGCTACTCAAAATAAAAATGTTGTAACTTGTGATCCAGCAATTCTATTTCTAGGAATTTATCCCATAGAATTATCTGCACAAATGGACAAAGATATACATACAAGGATATTCTCTGAATATTAGATATTGGATAATACCTGGGTATTAGAGCCTCTAAGCTAAATCTGGTCCACTACCTGTGTTTTGTAAATGAAGTTTATTGAACTCAGTCCAACCCATTTATTAACACAATGTCTACGGTTGCTATTACACTACAGAAGCAGAGTTGAATAGGTGCAAAAGAGACTGTGTGGCCCACAAAGCTGAAACTATTTTCTGTCTGGCACTTTATGGAAAAGTTTGCCAACTCCTGCCCTAGAACATTGTGAGAATGAAAAATGTAAATGACAAAAAGTGTCCACAAAGAAGTGTACCTGTGGCTGTGGTGCCCTGTATGCCCACTCAGCCCACCCTAGAGGCTATCCCCCCCAGCTCTCAAGCACCCAGAGCTCTCACCAGTCTACACCAGCTATGCCTTATGGTGGAGTCTTTGGGCCACTCAACAGCAGTTTGACTGCTGCAGGGGATGGAGACTAGAGTCAGCCACTTGGATGCCTACGGGACAGATCACCTGATCAATATCCGATGCCAACGCTTGTGTGGACCTCCCTAGATGGCAATCCTTCAAGTGTGTCTCCCCACATCATTCGTGGGACAATGAAGTGCTGTCCTCACAACTCCACTGGGAGAGGGCAACTGGAAACTCATTACCTGTTCTCTCCTGCACTCTGCCCTCTGTACCTCTTTCCTTTGCTGATCTTGGTCTGTTTCCTTTTTCTGTAATAAACTGTAACCATGAGTGTAATAGCTTAGCTAAGTCTGTGAGTCCTTCTAGTGAATCACTGAACTTGACGGTCTCGGGGATCTTCTAGGCTGCAGTGACCCACTCATCAAACATCCCTGATTGGCTTGCCTCCCTTTTCCATTCTCTTAGCAGTACTTCCTGGGGTGACCTCCTTGGTAGCCTACCTGAACCCAAGTCATTGTCTTAGGATCAGCTTTGGGACGCATCCAGACAAAGACTGGTGGAAACTAATTAAATAGTTTCTGATGTAATAATACCATGGAAACCAATGTTGCTGTCAAACGAGATAGATCTATATATATATATATGAAATAGAAAAATCTCCAAGACATATTGCTAGGAGACAAAAGCAAGTTGCAAAATAGTATATATAAACACAATCTCTTTTTTGTTT
This sequence comes from Enhydra lutris kenyoni, assembly GCF_002288905.1. Taxonomy (NCBI): domain Eukaryota; kingdom Metazoa; phylum Chordata; class Mammalia; order Carnivora; family Mustelidae; genus Enhydra; species Enhydra lutris. The sequence goes on along the minus strand of NW_019154129.1, from coordinate 1,329,685 downwards.
AAAAAAAAAAAAAAGTTAATATATAGAATAGAAAACTATCTGGAGGAATTTCACCAAACTGTTAAGAATGGCTCTCTCTAGGGAAGGGAAACAGGGAACTTTCTGCGTTTGGTATTATGCAAGTATGGTTCGCACTTCTTACAGCACATACTGTTTTGGAAAGAAAACAAAAGAAAAAAAAAGTTGTCATTAGAGAATTCACATCTAAATCGCCAGAAGGGAAAGAAGACTAAAAGGAAGTCTAATATCCTACGCTCCTTATCCCCACTTGCAAAGTTACTCGGTGTGGTGAATCACTTGGCCCTTGAAAGGTAGGAGCTCCTAAGTGATTCAGCCTTTCGATGGGAAGCAGTTGCGGCTGTGACCATCTGAGTTAATTGGCAGGCTTCGGCACTTGCAAATCACTTGGTAAAGTTATGGCAATCTTAACAGACTTTTAAAAATCAAACATTTGAACTTCAAGTTATAATAAAGAATAACACTAATGACTTCTATGATAAAAGTCCCCTGGGAGAATATCAAGATTTGCCATCACTGTAAATTCCAGGGAGCATGTTGCTGGAGAAATGGGGAATTAAGACCGGGTATCTACAGAATCCGGAGAGGGGCTCAGAGACACAGCGCCAGAGACCCCTAGCCCTCCATTTGATAGATAAGGAAACCAAGTCGCTGAGCTAGTTGGTGATACAACTTGAAGTATTTGCAGCAAATACCCGGGAAGGAAGCCAATTTTTTTGTCACTAGATCCCTACCATCCTCCTCCTCCTTAGAGACAATCACAATTAGAAATTTTGTTGCAAGGCATCCCCAAATATCCCTACTGGTGGTTACGGGGGACTCATTCTACTGCAGTCATAGTGTCATTGCAGAACCATGTACCCTAGTCATCTGGAAGCAGCTTCCTGACGACCTGCACAATCCAGAGAGCAGCATAAAGGCATTGCAACGATCAGAACAGGTTCAGAATTTGTGCACGAAACCCATGGAGAGGGCTCCCCATGTTTTCCCCGAGAACCTACATAATCTGAATAAACTTGGTCATCTCATTTCTGCAGTAATCTTAATTTCTGCAGTAATTAATTTTTTAATTTAATTTTTTCAAGATTTTGTTTATTTATTTGAGAGAGAAAGCACAAGCCAGGGGGAGGGGTAGAGGGAGAGAGACAAGCAGACTCCCCACCATGCAGGAGGCCCGAATTGGGGCTTGATCCCAGGACCCTGAGCTCACGACCTGAGCCGAAAGCAAGAGTCGGACACTTAGCTGACTGGGCCACCTGGACACCCCAAGAAGTTTAAAAAGTACAGCAGAACAGGGCCATTTGGTGAAGGGGCAAACAGCCCTGTATTCCCTCACAGAGCCAAAGTATACTCAACCATATCATCATTTATTTTTATAGTCATGACTCAATCAGTCAGAAAGCTCAGGGCTCTGGTTAATGGGTCAAAGGAGGTGTGACAAGTTCTCTATCAAACACAGTAAAAAAATGTGAAGCCTTTTTTAACATCAAAGGGGAGTGGATTCAGTCAGCGGAAGCTGTACTCACACAAAACCCTTTAGTGCCCCTCCCCACAAGGTTACAGAGTACAGCAACCCTCCCCCCGCAGCAAGGCGCTCGGTTACTGGTCACTGTGTTCCCTCCCTAGCCTCAACAAATCTCAATTGCCCTGATGCGACAGTCTCAGAGGATGGCCCTCCGTGCAGACAGACAAGCCACCAACGTCCAGCTCTACCCTCGGGGCTTGGGTACTCCTGGAATATTCCACTTTCTGGAATTTAAGATCCAACTATCTCTAAAGAATGACCAATCTATTTCCGTGGCACCAATCACCATGCCAATTTAGGTGAGGGAAACCTCTTTGGCAAAACCAAAGCATGCTGAGAGGCACCCACTGGGCTCAGGGACCAGGCTTTGAAGGAGCGCGGAGACTAACACTGCTTTATTAAGCACCTACTATAGGGGCGCCTGGGTGGCTCAGTGGGTTAAAGCCTCTACCTTCGGTTCAGGTCATGATCCCAGGGTTCTGGGATCGAGCCCCGCATCGGGCTGTCTGCTCAGCAGGGAGCCTGCTTCCTCCTCTCTCCCTGCCTGCCTGTCTGCCTACTTGTGATCTCTGTCTGTCAAATAAATAAAATCTTAAAAAAAAAAAAAAAGCACCTACTATATATATATGGCCCGGGGCTAAGCACGTCATGTGGATTAACTTGCCAAATCTCCCTGTCCACCCTGTAGGGTCAGGTTCCTCACCTTGAGCACTACTGACGTCTGGGGCCAGATCATTCTGGGTTGTGGGGCTGTTCTGAGTGGTGTGAGATGTTTAGGAACATCTCTGGAAGATGCCACTAGCTGTCCCCTCCCCAGCTGTGACAACTCAAAGGTATCTCCAGACATCACTGTGCATCCCATAGGAGCATCGCCTAACACTTCACGGAGAACCACCACTCTCAGACAGCTGCTACCACCGGCCCATTTTACAGCTGAGGGGATGGAGGCCCAGGGCGGTGCAGAGAGAGAATGCCCACTGCTCCAGTCCAAACCTCCGTGCCCTGAGTGAGTCAGGGGCAAGCCGAGGCTTTCACATGTTGATACTTGCTGGGAAAATTAATCTGTCCTTCCCCGCAAGAGCTAAACTCTTTTGGTTGCTAATTTAGTTTGCCAAGGCAGCCTGTCTGGAAGGGAAGCTGGATGACTTAGCATGTGGGTGTCATAAACACTGCAAATTAAAAGGAAAAAAAAAAAATCTCAACAGCTCCCCATTTTGCATGTTTGGTTCCAAGGTAATACCCCCACATGCTTTGAGGCTGATGGCACAGTGCAGGGGTGCCCCAGATCATAGTCAGAACACCATCTCATCACAGGCCCCACTTGGGTACTGAGTTGCACTACTGGTCCATTTCTGGAAAAAAAAAATGCGTGAAGCCAGCAAAAAGCTGTTTCCCAGTCTTCCCTAATTCCTCAGCATGGAGGGATCCCCACACTTCATCTGGATTTTCAAGAGTTATCTCAACCCTCGGAAAAGCCCCATAGCAAAGTCTTTGTCCCTCTTCCTCCTGTGCCTCCTCTCCAGAAGCCAGCTCAGATACACCCCAACAAAGATGGTACCCATTCTCTTCTCAACTTTTGCAAACTTTCTCAGCCTATAGCACTCCCTCTTTTTTCTTCTTCTCTCTGAAAGCTAGACACTGTTTCAGGTGTTTCTTCAAATCAAGGTAAATCATAGCCTCTGCCTGGGCCTCAGTTTCCCATTTACACAATGGGTGGGTTCATGTAGGTTTTAAGGCCCTCTTCAACTCTAACATTTCTTTCGTTCTAAGAAGTTTCATCCATGACTTCAGAGTGAGGTTTCACATTTCTGACTATGAGAACTGATCAATGTTCTTATATGATTTAACTTTTCCCCAGAATTTATTTTGAAATGTGATATGACATGAGGATCTTCTAAATAGATCTATTTATCCCATAGCTATCTATTGTCCCTGAATGTTATTTTCCTATTACTTTATGATGTATGTTAATTAAAATTTTTATATATAATATTTATTTTTGAGCCACATTTTTGCATTAATCTGTCTTTATATCAGCACCATAATATTTTAATGATTGTAGTTTTATAATATCTTATAATCCAGAGGGCAATTCTCCCCCCAATACTCTTATTTTTCTCACAAATATTATTTCTGATGAAATTTATAATCATTTTTCATAGTTTTCCCTTTCATAGTTATTAACTTGGCTCTCTGTACATTATGTTTAGTTAACAAAACTAATGTATGGGGGCACCTGGGTGGCTCAGTGGGTTAAGCCTCTCTGCCTTTGGCTCAGGTCATGATCTCAGGGTCCTGGGATCGAGCCCTACATCCAGCTTTCTGCTCAGCAGGGAGCCTGCTTCCTCTTCTCTCTCTGCCTGCCTCTCTGCCTACTTGTGATCTCTCTCTCTGTCAATGAAGAGTTTAGGTAACAGTATTATTGTAATTAAAAATCAGCAATACCAGGGCCCCTGAGTGGCTCAGTTGGTTGAGGGTCTGACTCTTGACTTTGGCTCAGGTCAGGATCTCAGGGTCATGACATTGGGCTCTGCACTGGGTGTGGAGTCTGCTTAAGAGTCTCTTTAAAAAAAAAAAAAAAAAAAAAAGAAGAAGTTTTCTTTCCCTGTCCCTCTGCCCCTCCCCCGCCACCCCCCTCTTGTTCATGTGTACACACACACATGCTCTCTCTCACTCTCTAAAAAAAAAAAAAAATCAGCAATACCAAATCCTGAGTCCTACATGCTAGGCACTGAGAAAAGTAGTTTATATACATTTTTTCACTCAATCCACACCACAGTCCTATTAGGGAAGGTACCACTTATATCCTTTTGCAGACAGAGAATGTGAGGCTTGTAGGGGTTCAGAGGTTGAGTGCCCAAGGTCACAGAGTTGGCATGCGGCATAGTATGGACACTCAGAGCCCCGCAACGCTTTTCCTTCTCTTATCTCAGATCTCACTGATGCCGCTGTATGACAAAAACAAGACCTGGAGCAGAAATACATTGCACGCATGTGTGTCAGAAGGGGAGTGAGCCCCCCAGGATGGCCTGTTGGGCAAGAGGTGTCAAGAGTCAGACTGAGCCTCGGAAACCCCTCATGAAGAGGCCACGTTAGAGACTGTCCCATTGTCTTTGGGGGGCCCACCAGGGTCAGGTTTGCCTCCATCATCTGAATGGCCTCTTCTTCAGCTGGCCAGCAGACACAAAAGCTATCTTATGTCTCCAGACTAGTGCTATGAAAACTGTCACACTAGCGCCTAACACTTACATAGTGCTTATCACGTGTCAGCCCCCGTTCCATGGATTCGTGATGACACAAAATGATTTTATCCACATGTCTATTCACAAGGAAGTCGATCATTATCTCTTGGGTCTAAAGGTCACACACCACCATCCTGGACTGCTTTCCCGACCAGGGCCTGGAGAGAGCCCTGAGCACGGGCTGGGATGTTACCTTGACTCACTGGGTTTGCCTTCAGTCCTCTCACCCCACTGAAAGCACAAGGCCCAGAGGACAGGCCTCTTGTGGCCAGGTCTTTAGGAACTACCACCGGCTTAAAGTGAGTTGTTTGATTCCTTTAACACAGGGGTTCTCAGCTGGCCACATCCTGCTCCCCAAATTTACTGTGTAGGAGACACTTGGATTGTCACCACTGGAGAGGAGATGCTGCTCACCATCCTACCATACTCAGGACAGCCTCACAATAATCTACCCGCCCCAAATGTCCACAGGCAATGGGGCTGAGAAATGCTGCCTTCAGGGGAAAGCATGCGACCTGGGGTTTCCCTTCATTAATCCACCACCATGAACAGGGGAGCGGAGGAAGAGGTCTTCGAGGGCTGTCGCCGTGGCTTATAGATTAGGTCTCTTCTTCCTTCCTCAAAACACAGGAGTCAAGACTGAAATTCCTTTTGGGGCGCCTGACTCTTGGCTTCGGCTCAGGTCATGAGATCGAGCCTGAAAGGGCTCCAAATTCAGGGCAGAGTCTGCTTGAGGCTCTCCCTCCCTCGGCCCTTCCTCCCCCCCCTCTCTAAATAAAATAAAATAAAATGAATCTTTAAAAAAAAAAAAAGATTAAAATCCCTTTTAAAATTCCCTTGGACCACGGCTGGGCCGTTTCTTTACTCCTCTGTGTGGAAACTGAGCCATGCGGAGCCTGCATTTATCAAGACGACATATGGGTTGAAGCATCACTTTCAGATCTGAATCACACCGTCTAAAAGGAAGCATTTAGAAGTGTGACGATAACGTAATGTGCTTGTTTTTACACGAACAACCAAAATTTGTCTGTCTGAAAGAGGACCATCCTTGTACACTTGTCTCAGAGACGCTGGCATTGCTCAGGGGGAAATACTCACTACAAACCAGCGTCAGAGCCTGCTGCAAGACACCTGTTGAAGCTTCCGGGGGATAATTAACCAAATCTTCCCCCTCTCTGCCCCCTGAAGTAACTGAGAAACAACTGGGAAAACAAAGGAGAAAGATCGCAGACATGTGAATCCCTCGGAAGGCTCTTAAAAAAATACTAGTGCCCAGACGCCAGCCCAAGAGGTTCTGTTGATGGGTTTGGGGAGCAGGGGACTGGATGTCAGTGTTTTTCACATGCTCCCCGGGGAGTCTCATGGGGTCAGGTTAGGTACACTGTGTTGGCTGCAGAACAACGTTATCAGTAGGATTGGTAGTTCAGCTAGATTGTAGGAAGGGGCCTGACCCTAGTGTTTGTTCCCCTGGAATTAAACTTCTCTGACCAAACACAGTGCAGGCCTCATCGGGGCATGGGCAGGCCTGACCAGCAAGCTCAGGGAAGGAGCTACAGAGAATGTTCTCCATTGTGGGCATGTAGGTCCCAGAGAGAAGAGGAGGGCTAGGAGAACTTGAACACCTTAATCCCATCCAGCAGAAGACCATGGACCTTCAGATGGAAAGCTTACCAGGGCCCCAGTCAGGTAAGTCGATTCCTCCCTGGGCAAGTAAATACAAGATAACAGAGAATAAAGCAAATAGTAAAATGAATAGGGGCACCTGGCTGGCTGAGTCCATTAACCGTCTGCCTTTGGCTCACGTCATGATCCCAGGGTTCTGGGATCAAGTCCTGCACTGGGCTCCCTGCTCAGCGGGGAGCCAGCTTCTCCTTGTCCTTCTTCCCCTCCTCCTTCCTCATGCTCTCTCTCTCTCTCAAATAAATAAATAAAATCTTAAAAAAAAATAAAATGAATAAAGCAAGCCCAGAGGTGTTACTTTAGTACAAGGTAGGCAGACTTTTACCATAAAGAGCCAGACAGTAAAGATTTTAGGCTTCAAGGGCCACCTAGAGTCTCTGTCCCAACTCCTCTGCCACTGTAGAAGAAAGAAGCCACACCCTATATGCTACTGAATAGGCATGGGAGTGACATAAATATATATATTTGGTCTCTGCCCCCACTTCCTGACACAGAGCTCCTAAAATCCTTGTAATTTCCTAAGTGACAGGGGTGATAAGAGCATCTTGTGTTATAATATTTGGTCTTAGTCCCGGGTTCATGTCCCAGGAGTTTCTAAGTCCCATGGAATCTTCAAGTGATGCATATCCTCCCATATACTAATGAGATGGTCGGTGGCAGAGGTCACCAGATAGTTTCAGGATGGGAGCTGGCTGCCCGAAAGACCAAGGCATGATTAGAGGGTTGGACCTTTCAGCCCATTCCAACCCCCAGCCTCCAGAGAGAGGAGGGGGCGGGAGACGGACTTAATCACCAACAGCCAATGGTTTCATCAATCATGCCTATGTAATGATTTTCTGTACACTAAACTTCAACAAAAAGTCGGCTTTAAAAAACAGAAGAATGGGACTAATGTTTGCAACTGATCTTGAAATGCTTGAAAAAAATATGAACTGAGAGATAGAGGGATGGATAGATGTGTGGTAAAGCAAAGAACAAAATATTCATTGTAAAATCTAGGTGGTGGGAATATGGGTGTTGACTGAATAGTTCTTCAGTATTTTTTTGAAGTTTCTCCATAAAATGTTGAGATGGTAAAAAACGAACACACAAACTCAACTGTTTCACTTTCATAGCTGTTAATCTGTTTTGTTTTGTTTTTTTAAGTAGGTTCCATGCCCAACGTGGGGCTTGAACTCATGACCCTGAGGTTAAGAGTCCCATGCTCTACTGACTGAGCCAGCAAGGCACCCCCATTAATCTGCTTCTTTATGCCAGATAAGTATCAGTTTTTAGGTCTGCGTGGTTACCCCATCCACACACTGATCTTGGAGTTGTTGGATCCCAGACCAGAAGGGAACCTGGTGAGCCACTGGGGACACAGGAATGAACAAGGCTTCCCTACCTGGAGAGATGCTGAGCAGCTCCTGGTGGGTCCTGCTAGGTTATCCCAATGACCACAATAACCAGACCACATGTGGCCAGAAACACTGTCCTGGGCCTGAATGGAAGGGTCCAGCACCCTGATGTTCTGTCTGACCGCAACAGCAAACAAAAGATTCAAGTCTACTTTGGACCTGCTCGGGCACACCCCTCCCCTCCACGCCTTCCTCCTTCCACAGGTAAAGCACATGAAAGATGTCCCACACCATAAGTCATCCAAGAAATGCAAAATAAAATTACATCCACATGTTTTATTTAAAAAAAAAAATTGGGGGGGGTGCCTGGGTGGCTCAGTGGATTGAGCCGCTGCCTTCGGCTCAGGTCATGACCTCAGGGTCCTGAGATCGAGCCCCGCGTCGGGCTCTCTGCTCGGTGGGTAGCCTGCTTCCTCCTCTCTCTCTGCCTCTCTGCCTACTTGTGATCTCTTTTTCTCTGTCAAATAAATAAATAAAATCTTAAAAAAAATTAATAAAAAAAATTTTCCCCTTGGTTTTGTTTACTGAAGTATTTTTTTTCCTAGAATAAAATCCACCCACTTCAAGCACACAATTGGATGAATTCTGATGATTGACGGAAATATGTAACTACCACTACAATCAAGATAGAGTTCTCTCTCCCTAAAAAAGTTCTCTCTTAGAAAAAAACCCAAAAAAACCCTCTTCCCTGACCCCAGTGGGCCGAGTTTCATTGTCACTAGAAATTCATAAAAATAGGATCATATAGTATAGACTCATTTGCACTCACTTAGCTTACTGTTTCTGAAATTCAGCTGTCTGTATGTGTATTCGTATTTTGTTCTTTTCTATTGCTGAGTAGGATTCGAAGATACAATGTATCACAATAGGTTTATTCATCCAAGATGGGCACTGGGTTTATTCAGTCAATAATGGGCATTGGGGCTGTTTTCAGTTTTTTGCCCATTACAAATAATGCTGTTAGGAACATGGATGTACATGACCTTGTTGGACACCTGTTTTCAAGTCTCTTGGGTAAATCCCTTCTACTTCTAGCAGCATCGCTGGTTTGTATGGTCAATGTGTATCTAACTTTATAAGGTCATGGCATCCTGCTTTCCAACGTGCTTATCGCCATCAGCCATTCTCACCTGAAATATAGTAGAGTCCTAGCGGTCCCACGTCCTCACCAATACTTGGAATTTTTTATCTTTACACTTAACTGTACTAGTGGGTTTGCAGTGGATCTTACTGTGGTTTTACCTGGCATTTCTCTCTTCTCTTTAAGATTTATTTATCTGACAGAGAGAGAGAGAGAGAGAGTGCACCAGCAGAGGGAGTGGCAGGCAGAGGGAGAAGCAGGCTCCCCACTGAGCAGGGAGCCCGATGTGGGGCTTGGTCCCAGGACCCTGGGATCATGACCTGAGATGAAGGCGCAGGTGCTTAATGGGCTGAGCCACCCAGGCGCCCCTTTACTTTGCATTTCTTTTTTTTAAAGATTTTTATTTATTTATTTGACAGATCACAAGTAGGCAGAGAGGCAGGCAGAGAGAGAGAAGGAAGCAGGCTCCCCGCTGAGCAGAGAGCCCGATGTGGGACTCGATCCCAGGACGCTGAGATCATGACCTGAGCGGAAGGCAGAGGCTTTAACCCACTGAGCCACCCAGGCGCCCTACTTTGCATTTCTAATGACTAATGAAGTATAGCATCTTTTCAGGTGTTTCTTTGCCACTGCTGCATCTTCTTGAGAAGTGCATCTGTTCAAATCTTTGCCCACTTTTTACTGGATCCTGGACTGTTTATCTTGTTCCTGAGTTACTCAAGTTCTTTATATATTCTGGATATAGGCTCTTCATTGGATATGCTTTACAAAAAATTTCTCTTGAGATGTGCTTTGCTCTTTTATTTTCTTAACTACATCTTTCAAAGGCAAAAGTTTTACATCTTGATCAAGTCCATTTATCACATTTTCACTCGTTTCAAAATAAAATAATTGCATACCCTGGGCTTCTGAAGCCAGGGACCAATGTGGAACTGCTTTGCCTAGGCCAACTGAGAGATGAAAAACTAATCTAAGACAGATCTGGGGGTGGGGGGGGTCAATGAATGCCTGTGATTTTTTCCCCCCATATATGTGAAGTATTATACAATACAGAATTAAAAATCAAAATGCTTTTTAAAGGTAAAAATTAACATCTCATAGTTGTTCAACACTTCATAATCTTCAAAGTTTGTTTATTTCTGCCTTACAAGAATCCTTTTTGGGGGGGGAAAGGAGTTGGGGCCTTTGTGGGCCATAAAGGTATAAATAATTCGCCAAAGTCATCTGTTTCAAATGCATACTGCAAGAAGACACAAGAGTAAAAATTGTTGTCACTTTTTCAGGGGGACTTCAAATTTTTTTTTTAATTAATTAATTTATTTTAGAGAGAGAGAGAGCAGGGGGAGGAGCAGAGGGAGAGGGAGACAAGCAGACTCCCTGCTGAGCAGGAAGCCCAATGTGGGGCTTGATCCCAGGACCCCGAGATCATGACCTGAGCCAGAACCAAGAGCTGGATGCTTAGCCAACTGAGCCTCCCAGATGCCCCTGCACTACCCATCTTGACAACAGCTATCCAAATGGACAAACATACATGCTTCAGCCAAGCAAGCCCACCAGTGTGTTTTTAGCTCAAGGTACACTGAACATACCCACAGAGACATGCCGAGGGTGCCCACCCCAGTAATGTTCCTAAAGGGCAAAAAAAACTCTGGAACGAATCCCAATGTTACCAACAGGGGACTAATTAAATACATTCTTCAACTCCTGGACTTAATGAAATATCACGCGGTCATTAAAAATAATGAGGGGGAATGTGCACTCCGTGTCAGCCACACTGATCTCCCCGCTCTCTCCCTCCCACCTAAGAACTCTGGCCCTTGATATTCTTTTTGGCTGCGATGCTCTTCCCACATCCACGTCCACGTGGCCCATCTCCGACCTCCTTCCCATCTTGCCTCCAATGTCACCTTCTCCACGAGGCCTGGCCATCTTAGAAAAAACTGCCATCATCCCCCCAACCTTCACTATTCTCTGCCCTCCCTTCTGTTTCCTCCTTAGCATGGAACTGCACCATACAGTTATTTGCTTTGTTTACTACCTGACTTCCCACATTCAAGAAGTCATCTGATGAAACCAGGATTGTTGTCTCATTTGCTCACTATTGTATCCACAGCACCTGGCCTGCGTATGTGTAAACATGCTAGCATGGAAAAATATCCACGATCTAGTGTATGAAAAGAGCAAGCTGCATAAAAGTAGATCTATTCTGGACACTAACACTAGCAGACAGAGATACACACATAAACACACACTCGTGTATACCTGCCCCCATACACACAAACACACGTGCACATATTCACACACAGAGAAATGTATCTGTTCCTAGAGCGAAGGCTTGTGAGGAGTGATTACCTTTACGTAGGAAGAATTAGGGATTTTTACTTTTTATTCCACTCTCTCCTACATGGTTGCACTATATACACACATATATTCATACGTATGTATATATGTCTGTATAAATATATATTCCTTATCACAACAACACTGAAAAGCCACCAGAACCCCTTTTCCCCTTATAAACCCTCGGTGTCACCATACGCAGGTGACAGGCACCCATAAGCCACAAGGTGGGGAGGGGCAGAAGCCAGATTTAAACATCCTGAGCGGGCTCCCCACCGCCTCTCCCACGGAGCCAGGCTGCAGGCCATCTGTCCAGGTCACACCACCGGGGAGACGGGCTCGTGAGCCAAGCGGGAAGGTTCTGTCTGCCCAAATTCTTATGGAAGCTGGGAAGCCATTTGAAAAATCTGCACAGATGAGCACAGATTCCCTCGGGTTTCTGCCCCTGAATTCTTCACACTCGGGCAGCCAAAGAAAAACTGCTAGAAATGCAGAGAGGGGAAAAGGCCATCGGAAGAATCAACAAGCCACCGAGAGGGGCAGGACTGGGGCAGGACTGGGGCAGACTGGCTCGGAGCCGGCACCCCCTCGCCGACCCTGCTCCGCAGACTCGGAGACCAGCAGAGACCACTGCCCAAGCTCGGGGGTGTTGCCACTGTGGGGTGGGGGTGATGGCTGGTCCACGCACTGTGGGATGTGAGCAACATCCTTGACCTCGACCCACTACATGCCAACAGCGCGCCTGGAGTTGTGACAACCACGAATGCTTCCAGACGCCGCTGGGGGACAACATGAGCCCAGCCGAGGACCCCGGGCCTGACGACTTGCCCACGTCAGCAGGTGCCCAGCGCTTCACAGCCTAAAGGTTATGTGGCGAATTCACTAGGAGGACCACTCTTGTCAGGCAGAAGTCCCCGAGGCTGGGGACACTCACGGCAAACTCAGGGACAGCGGGGGCTCGGGGAGGCAGTGGACCAGGCTTGTTCGGGGCCCAGGATGGCTTTTATTTGCCCCCTTGGGTAGCTACGGCAGAGGTGGCTGTGAGGTCACCAAAGTCTTTTCTTCCCAGACTATAAAGCCAGCCTACCCCGCAGGGAGTTGTAGCCGAGAGGGTCGGAGTGGAAGTGGAAGGGATATTCCCAACTTCTAGACCCAGCCTGTTAAAACTTCCCACACAACCTCCCCTCTCTCCCTCTGCTAACCACCGGCTGGGGCGAAAACTTCCAAGGCCCAAAAAGATGGCAGAGCCACAAACCAGACAGGGCCTGGCTCCCTGAGTCCTTGCATGGAAGGCCACTCGTGGAAGGCCCCACAGACACCAGTGCACGACCAAGAGATCAGCTTTGATGGCGGTAAACCCCAAACCAGCAGGGCCAACCCACAACAGCAGCCTTCCCTGACCTCAGCTAACACAGGAACGTCAAACAAGTCAGCTGAGTTTGTTTCCTCCTCTGTAAAATGGGTATAACACTGGTACCTCTCTCATTCAGTTGTTGTGAGGATCAACTGAGAGAGTCCATGGGACTGTGCCTGGACTTACTAAGCCTTAATGGAAGGTGCCTCTATTATGAGTGAGAAGACGACGTACCCCCGAATCCCTGCCCTTCCCATTACCCCTTCTGTGACCTCTTTTCTGAGTCACGCTCAATAACCTGGGAAAGAATGATTTGCTCCAGTCCTCAAATGCCTTAGCGACATACAGAGGCTTTAGGGAAACTTCTGGTAGTAAGGCTGGGGGCCCTTATTTTCTCACACAGCTGTCCATGCATGCCTGAAGCGCCCTGGCTCCTCCTTACCAAAGACACCACTGAGAGGCCAAGGTGACCTTGAACAAAAATGGAAGAGGCTCCCACAGACGAATCAACCGTAAGGCCGTCTTTCTTTTGCTTTCTCCACCCCTGATAAAATTAAGCAAGATAAAACCTAAAAGCAGAGCACCTGGGGGGCTCAGTCAGTTAAGCGTCTGCCTTCCTCTCAGGTCATGATCCCAGGGTCTGGGGATCGAGCCCTGTGTCAGGCTCCCTGCTCAGTGGGGAGCCTGCTTCTTCCTCTGCTGCTCACCCCGCTAGTGCTTGTGCTCCCTCTCTTGTCCTCTCAAATAAATGAATAAAAATCTTTAAAAAAAATTCTTAAAAAACCTAGAAGCAAACACATAACAATTTTGGCCCCGAGCCAGTGGACAGTCTTCCTGGGCCTGTTCTATAACTCAGGATCACAAAGACAGTGGCCATGAGTTAAGCCCCCAAAGACCCTGCCTCCCCTGGCCAGTGTGGGGGCACCACACGGAGCGGGAAGGCCGACCCCTGTGCCCACTCTGCTGATTTTTCACCCACCTGTTTGTGGGCGAATAATGCCCTCGGCTAGGCAGTCTCTAGAGATGATTCGCCATTATAAGCCAACGACTTCCTGCCTTAGTGTGGGGGCTGGGAGCTAGGCAGAAACCCAGGGGAGCAGTTTTCACATCAACTTACATGCAGGGAAAGAGAAAATTACACCCACTGAGCATCTGCTATGTGCTAAGTATCCCCGCACACATATTATCTCACTCCTTCGTGAAGGCAGAAGCCACATCTGTCATGTTCACTAGTTTCTCCAGTGCCTAACAGTCTTAGGCACACAGTAGGTGTTCACTAAATACTTGTCATCTGAGCTTACCATGACCCCTACTTATTGCTCTGACCTCACGTGTAATTTACTCCCTGCATTAACTATGCTCTGGCCCCAGGGCCTTTGTACTTGCCAGTTCCTCTGCCTAGAATGTTCCTCTCCCCGATCTTTGCACAGCTGGCCCTTTCTCAGCTTATATTGCCCAGTTTAAAGGGATGCTCCAGCCCCTGACACCACACTCCATTACTACTTAGGTGTTGATTTGTCTCACCCCAACTAGCATGCCAGTATCAAGGAAGGATTAATTATTTCTGCCTTTCTGCTATTTTTCCAGCAACTAGGCACTGCACCTCAACATAATAGGGGCCTGATAAATATTTGAGGCTGTGTAACTCAGTGATTGAGATCCCAGATTCTGGACCCACATCACCTGACTTTGAATTCTGACCCCAGGTCCTGGGGCACGCTACTCCTCCGAGCACTGCCTCAGTTTCCCCATTCATAAAATGATGGTAATTCCTACATCACAGGGCTGCTATGAGGATTAAATGAGTTAATGCATATATGTCTGCTGTCATTGTTAGAGACAGAATGAGCCACCTCAAGGTAGATCTTAGATGCATCCAAAAGACAGAAAACGCAGGCTCCACGAGATGAAAAGGTCCTGCTTGAGATGATTTAGCAACCAAGCTCTTTCGGACCTAGTTCTCTGACATCTAAGCCGAAGCTATTTTCACAAGGTTTCCGGGAGATGTAGGGAGAGAAATGACACCCAGCCGGTGCCCCACAGTCCCTAGCCTTTTAAAGGTTAAGCCTTCTCCCCACTGACTGGCGGCTCAGGGCTGGAGCAGTAGAGAAGGCAAGGGACAGAAGGGCTGTCCAGAAAGGATATCCTAGGTTTCTGATTTCTTCTATGTGGCAGCCTTCATCTCACAGCCACCAGGCTCTGGCCCTGGCAGCTGAGCCCAGCTGCTTCTCGCCAGCTCGGAGACCCAAGGCAAAGCTGAACCTGACCTTCACTGGCTCCCCTTTCGCACTCCCAGCTAGGGCTCTGCAGGGACACGCGTGGTTGGACAAATCCCCAGCCCCCTGATGCTTTCCCCCATGGGGATGTGCCTGGAAGGAGGCTCCATCCAAAGGCACCAGAATCCCTGCCCTTAAACAGCCACACAAACGGAGTAAAGCTCCCAGGAGCCCTGGCAGCTGGACTGGTCTTTAAAGGCTGCCACTAGACCCCAAAATGAATGTTTAACATCTAGCCAAGTTTTACTGCCTGGGTGGATGGGCTTTGGCAGCTCAAGGAGCCTCTCTGGAGGAAAGGTGAGGTGGGGGTGCCACGCGGGCTCTGTGCTCTGCCAGGAGAGCCCCAGGGTAGCAGGGGTCTGCTTCCATCTCCTGACAGCTTGGCTGGCTCTCCACCTCTACCCACATCCAGGTTCAATGCCACAATCCACTGAGCCCTCACCACTAAGGGCCAAGCGCTATGCTAAGCACATTATATACTTCATTTCTCTTTGTCTCAACGACACCCTAGGAGTTGGGGGGCTGAAATCTATTGACGAGGAAATCCTCATTCAGAGGGTTAAGTATCTTGCCAAAATAGAGCACTGTCCTTTATATCTAATCCCTGAGCCCTTTCTGTTGACTCTGCCTCCTACATTATTTCCCACTGAGTAACTTCTCTGAAACCCTTTTGCTACCTCCCTGGTCTAAGCCACCATCCCCTCCCCCTTAGACCAGCGCTGTAGCCTCCCAGATGGTCTCCTGGGTCCCCCTCTTGTCTCCCGACAACGCCAATCTCCATTCAACAGCTGGAGGGATACTTTAAAAGAGGATCATAGCACTTCCTTGGTCAAAACCCTCCAAAGGTTTTTCTAGGCACTTAGGAAAAAAAAAAAAATAGAGCTTCTAATCTTACAGGCTCTAGTCAACCTGCCCTGTGCTATTTTCCAAACTCATACTGCCTTCTGTGCTCTGGACATATTGGGGTAACATGGGAGAACAGATGATGTGTCTTCTTGCTATCTGAAGTGTGGTCTTCAGACCCCAGCATCAGCGTTACCCAGAGCTTACTAGAAATCCAGACGCTGGGATGCCTGGGTGGCTCAGTGGGTTAAGCCGCTGCCTTCAGCTCAGGTCATGATCCCAGGGTCCTGGGATGGAGTCCTGCATCGGGCTCCTTGCTCGGCGGGGAGCCTGCTCCCTCCTCTACCTCTGCCTGCTGCTCCCCTGCTTGTGTGCGCTCTCTAACAAGTAAATAAAATCTTAAAAAAAAAAAAGGGAAGAAATCCAGATGCTCAGGTCTCTTCCAGACTTACTGACTCAGAATCCACATTTTGACAAGGTCCCCAGAAGATTCCTACGCTCATTAAAGCGTAGTGGTTAAGAGTGAGGAAGACTTTGGAACCAACGAACTTGGGATGGAAGCCTGGCCCAACCACTCACCAGCTGGGTAACTTGGCATCAGGGACTAGCTACTTCCTGCGTAGTGAAGAGCTCATCTTACCCAAAGAGAGACTTGGTCTATACCCTTGGCTCCCTGGAGGTGATTTCCAGGCTTGTGGAATATCTGGCAAAGGTGTCTTTGTTCATCTAGGGCTCTAGCCACAGGCAATGGGGTTTACAGCGACCGCTTTGGGGTTCCCTAGAGAAACTGATGACTAGAGGTATTAGCGGGACCTCCAACAGGTGCTGGAGACCAAAGGTCAGCTCCCTGAGAGTACAGGATTGAGCCCCAGTAAAAACTCTGGACACCTAAGGTTCAGGGAGCTCCCTTTGTTGGCAATATTCTGTGCACATGGCACAGTCGGTAAGCAGGAGGAGGTAACACCGTCCATGACTCCATGGGGACAAAATGATTGAAAGCTCCACATCCCATCCCCCGTGTGTCTCTTCCCTGGGCTGATTTTAATTTGCATCCTTTTGCCATCCTAAAATTACAGATCTAAGAAGCACCTTCCTGAGTCCTGGGAGTCATTCTCATGAATTACTGAAACTGCATGGGCTCAGGGACCACGCATGTCCAGCCAGCTGGTCCAAAGCCAGGGCAGTCTTGTGAGGACCAGTCCCCCCGACTTTGCAATTGGCTCACTCTCTGTTGTTCCCTTCCCTGAGCTTCAGTCTCCCCAGCTGAAAAATGGCTATAGAGTAGATCACACCTTCCATGTTTATCAAAAGATTAAATGAGATAATGAACGCACCCGAGTTCCATGATAAACACAAGTACGATGTCCCCCGTGGTTTGGTCAAGGAAACGGAGGGTCAGAGAGACAAAGGCACTTGCCCACAGTCAGAAGCTGAAGCTCGGTCTGACTGACTCGAACCCTGGTGTGATACTGTCTCCTCGTGACTTGCTATCGCTTTCCAGGAAGGGAGGGACATGTGTGGTTCTGCTGAGCCCATGGTCCAGCAACCTGCTAAGGAAGTCATGGGGCCTTTGGGGGTAAGTCGCCCACCGCCATCCCAGTGCTACCTCCTGCTTCTCCTCACTCCTATTTTTGGGATTCGCATGACATGAATATTCGGCTGTGTGACGTTGCTCCATAGGTTTCTTTTTTCCCCTTCTGTTCCTCTTTTCCCCCAATCTTTTTATTCTGTTGCTCACAGTATGTACTTTCTCTCCATCTATCTGTACGTTCCTTAACTCTTTCCTCTATCATCTGCATTCTGCCACGGACCCCATCCAATGAATATTTTATTCAATTCGAAATGTTCTACTCAGTTCTTTTCTTCTGTTTCTCTACCAACCCGCAACAGCCTCCGTCTTAGCATACTTCTCAAGAGGATTCACCCTTCCTTCTTGGCGCATGGTTACAATCACTGCTCTAAAGTCTGTGTGACCATCCCACCGTCTGGGTCATCCTGTGGTGGGTGCCTGCTGATTATATTTCCTCTGAGAACTCGCCAGACTTGGCTGGTTCTTTATGAATCAGGTTGTTCCAGATGGTATCCTGGACGTCTTGAATATTGTAAGACTCTAGGTCTTGCTTGAATCCTACTAAATATATTGACTTTTTTTGGCTGTACCAGGCAACTGAGTAGGTTGGCTTCAGACCACATGTTCTAACCTGCCTTCTAGGTGCTGTTAGGCCAAAGTCGGTTCAGTTTTCAAAGTGTCCTCAAGGGCCAGCTGCAGATCGGGGCGGTTGTCTACACTATAGTTCAGTTCTCAAAGTCTCTCCTATACTGTTCAGGGTCATATCCACTCTGTGGGGGCAACTCCAGGGTGAGCCCAGGAGTTCATACCTAAGTCTGTGGGCCTCCTTCTGGAGCTGTGTCCTCTCTGTAATGTTTCCCACACTCTGGCTCCCAGAGGCCCCCTTTCATTACCCGCTGTCTAGAAAGTGGAGGCTTTGGTCCCCCCTGCTCTTCCGCTTACTTCCCATGACTGCGTCTAGGTCTGGAGCCAGGTGTCCCTGCCGGCTTCCACCACACGCTGCCAACCCCAGCACCCGGCGCGGAGCACAGACCAGGCCGGTTCTGTAGCTGAGTGGGCGCAGCCAGTCCGTTCCTGGTTCCTGGATGCCGAACCAGCTGGCAGCTTTAGGGCGATGGTGATCAGGAGCGGACACTGCTCAGGACGCGACCCCGGGCTATTCACCTCCAAAGAGCCAGCATTTCAATGCCGGAATTATTAAACAACACTGGAATTATTAAAACAATAGGCATGATTTTCCAAGGGGCTATTTCTGGGATGGGCAGGTCCACGTGCTGATCTGCCTTTAATTCCCATGAGAGGAATGATTTGCTTTTTTAAACATGTTACACAAGACAAAGTCCCGGCTCAGAGAGAGGGAGGCATCTGCTTCAAGTCACACAGCTGGTTACCAGTGCGCCCAAGTCCAACCCAAGTCTGCGTAATTCCAGGGTCCACTCTTCTACGGCAAGGTCCAACAACACCGTCCTCATCACCATCGTCACCACCATCATCACCACGTTCGGTATTTGCTGAGCACGAACTATGCAGAAGGCACTGTCTAAAGTTCTATGATGTACTGAGGTGGGAAGAGAAGGAAACTGCATGACAGGGATGTCATTTGCCCAAGGTCACATACACCTGCTAAGCGGCAGAAATGACATCTGAACCAAAAACTGCATCTCACTCTCACCGGTACTCGGAGTGGCCCTGCAACCGTTTCTCTCGTAGGCAGGGCTGGGCCTGGTGCCCAAGGAGTCGGGTGGGGAAAGAAGACAGAGGCTGTGGGGAGGCTGCAGGGAGGAGATGGGGCAGAGGTGGGCTGAGGCCAGATGTTGGGGAACATCTGTGTCCCAGAACAAAGCCACAGCACCTCTCCATCTCAAGGGATCTTCTGGCCCTTGCAGAATGGCTATGTCCCTCTCAGAATAATTTCCTCCTCTCTCCTCTGCTGGAAACCCTCAGCTTCTCCAGGTCTGCTTCCCAAACCCCAAAGCTTTCGCAGCATGTCCTCTGGGGCCCATCCAGCCCTGAGGTCTTCCCGGTGGCAGCATTGCTCCCTACCTCCCCTCTCCTCCTCTGCCACCCCCCTTCCCCCTCCCCCACACCTCAGCAGATTCAATTAACCAATGGGATGCTGCAGCCACAGAAAGCCGAGCAATTATGGAAGCAGACCAGGTGCCTTGGAACTCAGTCTCACAGAGGGGCCTGGGAGGCCTCCAAGCAGACAGCGGGGCGGGGAGGGAGGCAGAACACTATGGGCAGTTGCTACCAACCCTGGGCTGGGCGAGAGAGGCCACTGGGGAGCCGTGAAAGACACACCCCTCGCCCCAAATACAGATGCCCTGGCCCACTCCGTTGCTCTGCCTGGGGCCTGGGCATCAGGATTTTTTTACAGTCCCAACATAACACTAACGACAGATGGGATTAGCAGTCTAGTGGAGATGCAGGGGTAAGGATCACTGCAAGAGCCCGATTCCTTCTAATGCACGTGGAATGACTGGTGCTTACCCAGCTGCTCTTCTGGGGTCTTCTGTGTATTCTCTCCCCCAAAGTGTGGTCTGCAGACCCACATTACTGGTGGCACCTGGGCGCTGTTGAAAGGCAGAATCCCAAGCCACAGACCAGGCTGACTGAATCAGGACCTGCATTTTTAACAAATCCCTAGGAGACGTGAAGGATGGAGACTCCACACTCTCTAGTCCTAGCTAGACACACTAAGGTTGGCAAAAGAGCTAGGAGTGTCGGTCATTGCCTTGGTTTCTCTTCTTGCGTGTTCCGCAGCTGCCTGGACACTGGTTATCACTGGGGACTTCCCCTCTTTCTGAGCCTGTGCCCAGGGTAATTCCCGTAGCAGCTGCCTTAAGCATGGGGCTTCCCTGCTGACCCCTGTCAACCTGTCAGCCCCCAGGCTGAACGATGAGGTTGGCCTCAATTTCCCTCCAAGACCTCAGTTTCCCTTCTGGGCTGTAGGCCTGTCTGCTCTCACCTCACTCCCCACAACCTTCCACGTCCAGCTAACCTATCACCGGCTCACTCCCCGGACAGGTTGGGCATTTGCAACACACCTTGCTTTTCTCCTTCATAACCTTTAGACCGATTCACAATTACGTCATGATTGCTTTGGCCTTGGACTGACGTCCACCTGTCCCGCACTAGAATGAAACACCATGAGAATATAGGTCACAATAGGGCGCCTGGATGGCTCAGTCGTTGAGCCTGTGCCTTCGGCTCAGGTCATGGTCCCAGGGTCCTGGGATTGAGGCCCACAGAGGGCTCCCTGCTCAGCGAGAAGCCTGCTTCTCCCTCTCCCACTCCCCCTGCTTGTGTTCCCTCTCTCACGGTGTCTCTCTATTAAAAAAATAAGTAAAATCTTTAAAAAGAAAAAGAACATGGGTCATGAATGTCTGGTTCTCTGTTGAATACATAACACATAGTAGCTGCTGAAAAAATATTCAGTCCGTGGAGACTGACACTCGGTCAGCTCCTGCCCCAGGAGTTGAAATCTACCCCCCACCCCCGCCCCTGACATCAGAGGCGGCTTCTACTCTCCTTTCTCTTTCTATCAATCTATCCACTGGAGGTACCTCATGTAAGTAGAATTCTATAGTATCTGCCCTTTCATTTCTGGCCTACGTCCCTTAACAGAATGTCTCCAAGATTCACCCATGTTGCAGCGTGTGACCATGTCCCTCCTTTGAAGGCTGAATAACTGTGCCCTGAATGGATAGATCCCACTTTATTTATCCATTTATCCATCTGTAGATGGACACCTGGGCTGCTTCACCCTTTTGGCTACTGGGGATAACGCTGCTAGGAGCCTGGGTGCGCGAATGTCTGTGGGGAGTCCCGCTTTCCGTCCTTTTGGGGATATTCCCAGAAGGGGAATTGCTAGATCACAGAGTGACTCTATTTTTAATTTTTGAAAAGGCCTCATCAAGCTGTCTTTTTTTTTTTTTTCCCTTCCTTTTCTTCCCCCACTTCCAAGAATAGCCCACTAACCTCAGTGGCCAATTCTACTCTACGTTTCCGGAAGGCCTCTGGGCCCCACGTCATTCTCTCACGAGCTGAAAAGCAATTATCCCCCCCTTTTTAAACTTCAGCTGCAGAAATCACCTGACTGAAAACTGCAGAAAAACCTTCATCCCACACAGAAACGGAAGGGCTTAACCAGCCCCGCCTGCTGGCTGATTACGGGTTTTTACGAGGATTCTCGGCATACGCTCTAGGTGCAGCTCAACCTTACTTTTTTATCAAGTGTTTGGAAACAAGTTCATAGGTTAGGATTCAGAGCCTTCACCTGGACGTGACAGCTTTCTACTCCTACCTGACAGATAAAGCAAGTTAGAACGTCATGGATCCGAATTCGGCACAACGGTAGCTTTGCCCAGACAGATCCCAGCTCCACCGGATTTCTTTTATCATTATGGTCAGTGCCCTCTAGGTAAAATGCCATCCCAAATGCAATTTCCATTCACAGTTATGGCTCCAAACCCCAACTCAGCATAGAAATAGCTGAGGTGCTTTAAAAATACATAAACACAGATAGGGAGACAGCCAACGTCCCCAGCTCCGTCCGTCTGGTCACAGTCCCCGGGGTGGAGCCTGGTCACTGGCAGCCCTTTATGTTATTTTTCTTCAAGATTTTATTTACCTCTTAGGGAGAGACAGAGAGGGCGCTCGAGCAGGGGGAAGCAGCAGAGGAGGGGGAGGGGCAGGCTCCCCACTGAGCACTGGGGGTTGATCCCAGGACTCTGAGATCATGACCAGAGCAGAAGGCAGATGCTTATGAACACAGCGAGGTACCGAGGCACTCATAGAAGCACCTGAAAGCTCCACGGATTGTCAAGTGTAGCCCGAGCTGGGCACGCCCTCCTGAAGAAGGCAGGAAGACCTGCGGTCCTTCCTTCTCTAGAAAGAATATTTTCAATGGGCTTTAACCTGACGAGAGGCACCCCTGAGCTCGGGGCGTGGAACCCCAACATTTAAACAGGAGAAGCAGGCGTTCCACAAATGGAGAGCACGGCCTTGTCTGATGGGTGGGTGCGGCTGATGCCAGTCACCCGCTGTGCAGTGGGGCACGGGGGTGCTGCTCCAGTTCAAGGCTTTTGCCAGATGGGATTCACATAGCGGATTCAAGGGGTTCAAAAAAAACCCCTCTCAACGGAAGGCAAAATTTTCTGTCCTTCAGGGTGTTTTTCTGGAAAGGGTGCCCCATAGTCTTGTCACCTCATCTCAGGTTCCGTCACACGCCCCTCACCTCCCCACATCCTCCCCTGCCCCCCACCGTGAGTAATGCAATCATTAAAAATAAATGGGGCACCCGGGTGGCTCATTGGGTTAAAGCCTCTACCTGTGGCTCAGGTCATGATCTCAGGGTCCTGGGATCGAGCCCTGAATCAGGCTGTCTGCTCAGCAGGGAGCCTGCTTCCTCCTCTCTCTCTGCCTGCTTCTCTGTCTACTTGTGA
This sequence comes from Enhydra lutris kenyoni, assembly GCF_002288905.1. Lineage (NCBI taxonomy): Eukaryota > Metazoa > Chordata > Mammalia > Carnivora > Mustelidae > Enhydra > Enhydra lutris. Next base: position 1,306,912 of record NW_019154129.1, on the reverse strand, counting down.
TCTCTGTCTGTCAAATAAATAAATAAAATCTTTAAAAAAATAAATAAATAAAGAGCTAGGTCCATCCACATTTGCACTGACCTAGAGGGACTGGACACAGTCACCTGTTAATGAAACAAAAGCCCCTTTTTCAGGGTGGTGTCCACAGAATGATCTGCCAAGCCCCCCGAGAGCAGGGGCTGTCCATTTTGTTCCCAGCCATATTCCCAGCACCAGGAAACTGTGTCTGGCCCGGAGAAAGGGCTTCATCCCCACTTCTGGAATGAATGAGTAACTTCCCAAAAGAGCCAAATCCTCTATATGCGGACGATGTTTGTGTGAATGATGAAAAAAGCGTGAAATGAGGCATATCAGGATGTTACAGGCAGTGACCTCGGGGAGAAGGGACTGGAAGGGGGGTGAGAAAGAGAGTAACACTGCCTCTTAAGAACAGTTTGTGGTTGGGGTGCCTGAGTGGCTCAGTGGGTTAAAGCCTCTGCCTTCAGCTCAGGTCATGATCTCAGGGTCCTGGGATCAAGTCCCGCATGGGGCTCTCTGCTCAGCAGAGAGCCTGCTTCCCCCTCTCTCTCTGCCTGCCTCTCTGCTTACTTGTGATTTCTCTCTCTGTGTGTCAAATAAACAAATAAAATCCTTAAAAAAAAAAAAAAAGAATAGTTCGAGGTTACTGAGTGCTTGTCTTGCATGAGGGACGGTGCTCAGCACTGATTATATCTTGTTCTCATCTGAGCCACACAACAATCCTTCAAGACATCCTCGAGTGGTTATATCCATTGTACAGCTGAGAAAATCTAAGCACACAGATCTTGCTCAAGGCCACAAAGCCCAGACCCAGGCCCTGGCTCCACAGCCCGTGCATTTAACCCCTCTGCTTTTCTGACTCTCTGTCCAAACTCCTCTTTTGGTTGTAACACTCACTGTGACCAGCACATGCTACTTGTGTCCTAAAATCTTAAGTAAAATATAAAAGTGTCAGGGCTTTCCTTCTGGGCACTGGATGTCCCCCTGGGGTCCCTTCCTGATCTAAATGTGCAACCTTAAGTCCTTCCCTCTCAACAGGGACTTGGGAACTGATACTCCATGCTTGGATCTTATCTCGGTTCAGCAGAGTTCCCACTGCCTAATCCATACCATTTAAAGATTCAGTGGAATCACGGTCTCTGGCTTTACCTGAAACCTTGGGGACAGTGGGACCCGTGGACAGCAGCCATCCCAGGCTGCAACAGATAGGACTGTCATACCTGCTTAGGGCAGGCGGGCCCTGACTGGATGCAGACTCTCTGGGTGACAGGCCCTAAGAAAACCCAGAACCAACACGCCTCAGAGGAGTCTTGGAGCATGGAGCATTTGCAATCTTGGTAACGAGAAGCAGTAAGGCTGTGCAGAGGAAGCCTTGCATGCAAGGATTTTTTTCAGCCATGGCCTTCTTTCTCGGGAGACCAGCAGCTAAGGTGTTAAGAGTAGATCCGAACAGATTAGGCTCCCGATTACTCTGGAGCACCACTCCTCAGTGTGAGCTCAGGTCCCCCATGCCAGCACTCCCCAGATGTTTGGGGAAATGCAGACCCCCCTCATCTTTGTATCGAGGAAGACCAGAGCTTAAATCTTGACTCTACCAGTCGGAGACTGGGTGGACTGCTTAGGTTTTAAGCCTCAGTCCCCAGTCTTATAAGCCAATGAGGATGATGCAGACCTGACTGGGTGAATTACGATGCCTATTAGCAATAAGGTGAGTGAAGCCCTGCCAGGGACAGGACACAGGAAATAACCATTACTTCTATTTACTTGACCCAGTGAGAGCCAGGTTCTAAAATGGCTCCCAATGACCCCTAACTCCCAGTATTCACATCCTTTTCTAACCCCCTCCCCTGGAATATGAGCTGGACCCAGTGCGTTGCTTCTAAGGAACAGAGGAGTAAAAGTAAAAGGATGTCATTTCTAAGATTAGGTCACTACAAGACTCCAGCTTCCGTCTTGCTCAGCTGCCCACTCTGATGGAAACCATCCACCATGTTGTGAGCTGCCTCATGGAGAAGCCCACGTCATGAGAAAAAGAGGAAGGTCACCAGCCAACATCCAGGAGGGAACGGATGTCTCCAATCCAATGCACCCTCGCTGTGAGGAACTGAATCCTACCAACCACTAACTACACAAGTAAGCTTGAGGACAGATCCTCCCCCAGCTGAGCCTTAAGATAAGACCACAGCCCAGCCAATACCATGACTGCAGCCTTGGCAGAGAACCTCAGCCAGAAGCACACAGAGAAGCTGAGTCGGGGTTCTTAACCTACAGGAACCATGAGCTTAATAAATGTTGCTTTAAGTCATTATATTTGTTCCGCAGCAGTAGATAACTAATACACCCTGAAAACAATAAATTAAATTCAACCAAAGCAGCACGTGAAGCCTTTTAAAGTCCTCCTCTCCAAGTTAGGTCACGTGTTTCTCACGTTTCCCTGTAAGGCTATAAGCTACTTGAATCACCATAGCGTCTAAATGGACAGAGTGAGCACTTATTATTTTAGACTTGATTTTACTTCATTGTATAGTCTCACTGAATCTTACAAACCTATGAAGCAGGTACTGTGATTGCCCACATTCTAGAGATGAAGAAACGGAGACTTAGAGGGGCCAAGCAACATGCCCCAGGTGTCAGCAATTATGTAGAAGTGCCAGGAAATCTGGCTCTAAAATTTACATTTGTAATAATTACGCTTTATGGTTCTATGAATCTTGCCCAACTCCACAAATGGCAAGTGGATTCACACCCAGGTAGCTGAACACCAGACATGACCCTCTCCAGACACCTTCTATCTCTAGGATAGTAAGTAAACTATGTCTCACCTGGAGTCCATCAGGGTCCCACTACCTACCTGTAAACACTAAGCTGGCATTTTCAAGTTCTTCTTGGGGAACTTTGAAGCTGAAGGATTCATTGTAGAAAGGATCAATTGTGCCTCTTAAGAAGGATGTCTTCTTTGTTTTCACAAGTTTGAGTCCATGTACCAGCTGGATTTTCACAAAAGGGTCTGAGAATTGGAGACAGAATTAAAGAACGCTGGAGCTCATGAAACTCAGTCCATCCATCCAACTTCCCATCTGTCTGATAACCCAACCACCTACCTATTCTTTCTTCTCTCTTTTCTTCCCTCATTCCACCAATCTTTCCATCCATCAGTCCAGATATCCACCCCTTCTTCCATTCATCCATTATCCCATCCATCCATCCATCCATCCATTACCCATCCCTCCTTTTTCCCATCCAGCTGCTTATCTGCTCATCCCTATCTCTCTTCCTCCAACCATCCAAGACTTATTGAGCTCCTCCCATGTGTCAGGCACTGTGTTCATTTTACAGATGAAGACACTGAAGACTCAAGACAGGAAATGGTCTGCTTAAGATCAGACTAGTGGAAGAAAATCCAGACCCAGAGCCTGCCCTGGTTTTTTTGTCCCTAGAAATCCATTATCATGTCAGTGAGCCCATAACTCCATACACGGGAGTATAGAGATGACAGATTAATGACTATCATTCTTAGATCGCTTTACAGTTACAAAGAGATTCATGCACACTATCTAATTTAATATTTGTCTAAACAATTCCATGAGATGGATACTGTTGTTATCTCAATTTTTCAGATGGAGAAATTGAGGCTTAGGGAGATTAAGTATCTTCCCCAAGGCCACATCATTTGTGAGTAGTAGAACGAGGACTTGGTTCCAGGCAGTTTGACTCCAGAACCTTTTATCATTTGATTCTATTGCTTCCCCCATCGTGGTGAGTCTGAAACTCTCCAGCCTTAACATCATTCCCTCCACTGACCCCTCCCAAATCTCTATTTTTATAATGTGGTTTCTGAGAATGCAAGTTGTCTTCTAGAGGCAGCTGTCACTTTATAGCAAAAGTAATTTATTTTGGCTACTGTCCTTAGAGGAGACAGTGGTTTCTCCAAGGAGCTGAAGAGGTCCCAGAGACCCTGGCTACTTTCAGGATAATATCCTTTGCTGTCATGGGAGAAGCTCCATACAGATGGAATGTAATCTGTTCCATTTCATGAAAAGTCATCTTTGAATTGGTTTACTATAAAGTAGACATTTTAAATACAACAGTCTTTTCAGAGCTGGGATTTATAAAGATTCAAGGTACACTTGAAATGAGCTGGTGGGGGGAAAAAAAACACCTCAGGGCCTGTCCACTGCTCTGGCAAATGGGAATGGGTGGTCGGTGCACACTGGCGCCACCCGGAGCCTGACATCTCCATTGCAGGCACAGCAGCTGGAAGGGCGGGTCCCTTCCTTGGGGGCTTCGTGTGTGCAGAGGATCTGGAGGTCAGTACTGACCACACATGGTCTCAGTCAAATCCCCCATTCAAATGGGGTTACTGAGACACCATCATTTACCTGCCTCACCCTAAGAGATATCTGATCATTTATTTTCCCTCTTGATCCAACATCCTAGTTCTAAATGCTATCTGTTTATCCTTGCGGGGTTTTAGTAATAGTATCCGGAATGCAGAAAAAAAAAATTTGGCCCTGGGTCAAACAAACACAGATGCCTCGTTAAGGAAATGGGGGAAGAAGGGGGTCGCACTGTACCTGAACCTTGGCTCACATCTGTCTGAAGAAGTTGCTTGGCTCGAATGACATCAACATTCAGTCTCCCAGCGCTCGGGAGGTAATTCAGTGACAGAAGCAACTCCCCCAGCTCTACTTCATTCTGCAGAGAAAGGACATGGTCAGGAAGTTGCTTTTTTCTTGTATTCCTTCTTGTACCTACTGGGCAGGAAAGTGACTCCAGCAGGTCACACATGGGCTTCTATAGGTAGATCAGTTGACAATGGGTACCTCTTTCTTTGACTTCTTTTAGCCTCTGCCCCCAGTTATCCCATCTATCTCAGAAAGTTCTTGGGGCACGCAGGTGGCTCAATCGGTTAGGTGCGCAACTCTTGGTTTTCGCTCAGGTCATGATCTCCCTTTCGTGAGATCGAGCCCCACGTTGGGCTCTGTGGTCAGTGCAGAGTCCACTCCAGACTCTCTCCCTCTTCCTCTGCCCACCCCCTGCTCATGCTCTCTCTCTCTCAAATGGGTAAATTAAAAAATCTTTAAAGAAAAAGTTCTTCCAGGACGCCTGGGTGGCTCAGTTGGTTAAGCAGCTGCCTTCGGCTCAGGTCATGATCCCAGCGTCCTGGGATCGAGTCCCACATCGGGCTCCTTGCTCATCAGGGAGCCTGCTTCTCCCTCTGCCTCTGCCTGCCATTCTGTCTGCCTGTGCTTGCTCTCTCTCCCTCTCTCTCTCTGACAATAATTAAATAAAATCTTTAAAAAAAAAAAAAAGAAAAAGTTCTTCCTGTTCTTGGAATGCTTAACAGCAGCAACAACATACTAACAACAAAACTTGCATAATGATAACACAGAAATGTGACACGTCAAGTTCTGTGCTCAGCACTTTATATATAATAACTAGTTCAATCTTCATAATAAATCTGTAAGATGTTAGAATTACTCTTATTTAATGATAAAACTGAAGATCAGAGCAGTGAAATGATATGTCCAAGGCCACACAGCCAGAAAAAGTGGTAGCCCTTGCATTTGGACCCAGGGAGGCTGATTCCAGATAATCTGACCATTATCCTCTTCTGCCTCCAGGCAGGATAAACTGGGAGGGGGAGAACTGGGGGTCAGAACACCCTGCAGGGCAACTATGTGGCTGAGAAATCTGTTCTCAACCTGCAGTCCACAACAGAGCCCATGCTTCCTGTCTCACTGCACCAACACTCAGCCTGTGACACCGCTTGTTAAAAAATACTCATTCCGTGGCTCAGGTCATGATCCCAGGGTCCTGGGATCGAGCCTCACATCGGGCTCCCTGCTCAGCAGAAGGCCTGCTTCTCCATCTCCCTCTGCCCCTCCTTGTGTTCCCTCTCTCGCTGTGTCTCTGTCAAATAAATAAGTAAAATCTTTAAAAAAAAAAAATACCCATTCCCTGGATAACAACACTACCACACTGGTGGGAAATTCACCCAGGGCATGATTCCTTCCACACTTCTAAAAGTACCACGAAAACATGAGGCCCCCACTTCTTTGTCCCATTTTTATTATTTATTTATTAAAAGATTTTATTTATTTATGACAGAGGGAGATAGTGAGAGAGGGAACATAAGCAGAGGGGAGCCGGAGAGGGAGAAGCAGGCTCCCCGCCAAGCAGGGAGCCTGACATGGGACTTGATCCTAGCACAGCGAGACCATGACCAGAGTTGAAGGCAGATGCTTAATGGCTGAGCCACCCAGGTGTCCCTCTGACCCATTAAAAAAAATTATTGTAAAAACTTGCAACCACATACAAATTACACAGGGCACTGTAACAAATCTCCATATACTCACCACCCAGTGGTAACAATGATCAGAATCCTTATTTTGCTAAAGGCTGCTTCATTGTGTCTTAGTCTGTACTTGTCTTGGTTCGAATAACAAAAATACCATAGACTGGGTGGCTTATAAACATAGTTCTGGAGGCTAGGAGTCCAAGATTAGGGTGCCAGCATGGTTGGGTGAGGGCTATCTTCTGGGTAACAAACTTCTCATTGTGTCCTCATTTGGTGGAAGGGACTAGGGACCATTGTGGGGCCTTGTACGTAAGGCACTAATAACCCCACTCAGGGGGGCCCCACCTTCGTGACCTAATCACCTCCCAAAAGCCCTATCTTGCAACACCATCACACTGGACGTTAGGATTCTAACATACGAACTTTGAGGAGACACAAACCTTCAGACCACAGCATATCTACACACTGACTTGCAAAAAATTTTAGTTGAGTATTTTAAACCATGTCCCAGACATGATGTCATTTTACCTGTATATCCTTCAGGTTGTATCTCCAAATGGTAAGGACATTAAAACAAGTATTTTTAGCATGGGACATTTCCAATCATATTCAAAAGAAAGCACAGAAGTACAAGGAAACTCACTCAGATTCAATAATTATAATCTCACAGCCAATCTTGATTTACTTATACCCTCATTCAACTCCCCATACCATTGTGAAGTAATACCCAGACATAAAATTTTTCTGTAATATTATATATATATAAATATATGTGTATCTGTGTGTGTGTGTATATATATAAAATATCTGATTGATCTATGTATTTACCCAACCATCCACCAGCTATTCAGTCTTTGTCCACCCATCCATCCATCCACCCATCCACCACCCATCCATCTACCCATCCATTCATCCTTTCTTCCTCTATCCATCCATCCATCCATCCATCCATCCATCCACCCACCCACCCATAATCTCTATCCATCCCTTTCGTTATCAGTCATTCCAGCAAATTTATGCCAAGTGGCAGCTCTAGAACTTGGCACACAGTGGATACTCAACAAACATGGGTTGACTAGATCCCCAGTCAAACCAAAAGATTTCTGTACTGAGTGAGCTAGTCCCCAAACAAGAAACAATCTCATACATTAACTCAGAGGTTGCAAACTATCAGCCCGTAGATGTGTTTTATTTGGCCCATGTCAAGCTTAAATGTAATTACCTGATAATTATTTAAAAATTCAAGAATCAAGATATCTCACAAGTTCAAAAAAAAAAAAAAAATCTAGATTTCCTGCCTTGCTTGAAAAACAAGAAGGTCCAGCAAGGCTGGGCCCACATTCCTACCTGGCAACATCTGGTCGGAGCACAGCGTCCCCTTAAGATGGGAACTGCCTCCTTCATTTCATTAGGTCCCCATTTATCCTTCACTGCTTTACATATGAGCTCACAGGTTTTTCAAGACAAAAATGGTGAACTCAGTGTCCTGAGCGATCGAGGAAATTCCAAGCCCCTATACACAGTTTCTAGGGGTTTCCCCCTTGTTCGTGAAGGCCTGGAAGATGCTGTATCCTCAGGGCCTGACCCTGAAGACATATTTAACCTGAGACAAGAAATACTGAGAATTCAGCTGGCTCCTTCCTATCCTTGTGGAGTTAGCGCAAAGCCTTCCCTGCTTCTACAACTAACCTGTGGCTCATCTCATGATATAGCTTCACAGGTAAAGATCCTAACTTGTAATTCAGTCTGCAGACCTGGTGAAAAACGGATTTGGCCAATCTAGTGTCATCAAGGGTAGTTCAGGTAGAGATGGACCCAACTGAGAACAAAACAATGTGGCAGGAAAAAAAACAAAAAACAAAAAAACAAAAAAAAAAACAATACGGCAGGAAATCAGCCTACAGACATAGACCAGTGGTTCTCAAACTGGGAAAATTTTGCCGCCACCACCCTCAATGTCTAAAGACATTTCAGATGCAGAACTGAGATGGGGGATGCTACTGGGATCTAGTGGGTAGAGGCTAGGGATGTGGTTCAACATCCTCCAACACAAGACAGCACCCCCCCGACCCCCGAAACAAAGGATGATCCAGCCCAAAATGGCCACAGCATTGATTGAGAGACAAGGGACAGAAGAGAGAAAGGGGGGGTAGATATCTCTTTTACAATAGCAAAAAAAAGTTGATATCCGTTGACTCAGTATTTCCATTTCCAGGAATTTACCCCACTGACATACCTCACTGCACGTCACAATGTGAACACAAGAATAAAAAATACAGGATCATGACCTTGACAGAGTGACTGTGGACCGTGACGTGCAAGGACTGGGGAGCAAATAGCCCTGCCTTCATGGAACATACACTCTGGCGGGGGAGACAGAGAGTAAACAGACTGAAAGAGACACAAACAAGGTGATTTCAGATACGACCGAGTACTAGGGAGAAAAATCCAGCAGGGGAAGGGAAATGAGGGTCCTTTCTGGGGTGAGGGAAATATCTGTATCTTGATAATGGAGGCAGTAACATGGGTACATTTGCCAAAGATCAACTATTTAAAATGCACAAATGTATTGTAAGCAAATTATACCTTAATAAAGTTGATAAAAAGGGGGGGATTTGACATAAGCAAATAGGGCAGAATATTATTAGCACTTGTCAAATCTGGGAGATGGGCCCCTGGGGGTTTATCACTTTATGTTAGAAATATTTCATTTAAAAACATATTAAACATTTAAAACATGTTTAAAAAAATAAATATTAAAAAAGCAAGCACAAAAACTTAGGGTAACAGAATGGTGACTGATAAGGTGCGCTCAGGGGCTGCCATGTCTGCCGCCGTGGTCAGGCAAGGCCTCCCTGAGGCCAGCTACCAGCTCTCATCGCCTAAGGGGGCCCTCAAGCCCTTTCCAGAGTGGAGAGAGTTGGGCCACTGACCAACCTTCAACGAGACAGCTGGTGTCATCCCCAATTTTTCTCTTTCTGAGAAGATTGTTTTTTCATCTCAAAAAAAAAAAGGGGGGTTGGAAGTTCTTTTCTTCCTCCTTCCCTTTGAGGGATACAAGCGGCTGCTCTCTCCGCCCCACCCCAACCCCAACACAAGCCTATGGAGGTCTGCATGATGTATTTTTCCAAGGGAAGTTGTCCCATTGACCCAGTCCTTCTTTTCGTCTGCCTCGCTTTGGGAATGATCAATCTGCAAGACAATCGTTTGTTCCTCAGGGAACGGTTGGTAGAAATAAAAAAAGAGGGCTAACTCAGCAATATCCAAAGGTTCGCTGCTTTTTTAAACAAACATTTATTCTACAGTGACTCAGTCCTAGGCACCGGGACCCCACAATCATCATAATTATGGCAAACTTTACTGCGAAATCGCCCTAGACCAGGCACTGGTTCTGGCAGGCTAAGGCTAAATCTCGTTTCTTCCCCTCAACAGCTCTAGGGGCTCCCACTTTACAGATGAGAGAATTCAGACTCAGAGAAGCCGAGGACACCTCAAGATCCCATTCTGAGGAAAGAGAGGAGGCAAGCGCAGCTCTTATACCACATTGTTGGTAGTGAAAGCACAATGCCACCAACCATTCAAGTCTCTTAGTGGGGAACAGGGAAGATATTAGGAAAAAAAAAATCAAAATTTCAGTGGCCTCACACTCCCTAGGTTGGCTATAAGAATGCCACCACCAACAGCAAAGAGAAAATAACAGGTGTCTGATGCAGGTGTGGAGAAACCAGAAGCCTGTGCCCAGTTGGTAGGGCTGGAAAATGGCACAGCCGCTGTGCTCCATGGTCTGATGGCTGTTCCTTAAAAGGTTACAACCAGAGAGTTACCATATGACCCAGCAATTCCTCTCTGTGGTATTTCTCTTCTACCAGGAGAACAGAAAAACTTGTACATGAATGTTCACGGTTGCACTGTTGGCAACAGTGGGGAAGGTGGAAATGGGCCAAATATCCACCGGTGGGTGAACGGACGAACATAATGTAGCATATCCATACAACGGAATGTTACGAAAAGAAATGACATATGATACATGCTATGGTATTGTGTAGCTAAACCTTGTTAACATTAGAGTAGGTGAAAGAAACCAGACACAAAATCTTATATGGTATGATTCCATTTCTGAGATATCCAGAACAGGTCAATCTCTGAAGACAGAAAGCAGATGGGTGGTTGCTGGGATCTGGTAGGAGTGGGGCTGGGGTGTGGGGGGCAGATATGGGGAGCGATCGCTTTAAGTAGGCACAGGGTCCCCTTTGGAGTGATAAAAATACTCTGGACAGGGGACAGTTATATTGAGAATGTACTAAATGTCACTGAACCGTACACTTTAAAATGGTTAGATTGATGTGATGTGAATTTCACCCCAATTAAAGCAAATTATGGGTCTGCAGTATTAATCAGCCATATAAACCTGAACTAGTGCAAGACATACTGAAGCACAATCCATGCCGGGGAGGGGCATGGTCAAGGAAGGCTTCCTGGAGGAGGCCTTTAAGTCTTTAAAGATAAGTAGGATGTGTTAACTAACCATATCATGGTAATCACTTCAAAATATATACTTGTATGAAATCAAGACATTGTATGCCTTACACTTACATAATATTATGTCAACTATATTCCAATAGAACTAGGAAAGAAAAAAGGTAAGTAAAATTTTGTCTAGCAAATATTTCAGGGAAGGACACCCCCTGTAGATGGAACAGAATGAGAGAACCTTTCACCACAGTCCCATTACCCTTTGCTGTTCTGGTCCTGAAGTTCTTTATTTCCTAATAGAAAGTCCCAAGTAACTTACTATTAATAATAAAGCAGGCAAAGATGATTAATCACTTGGATTTCTACAATAAATCAGTGAGTCTCTCCTTACAAATAACATTACTGTCACTCATTTACAGTCTTGGTTTTTGAACATCGCTTTGTTTGTTTTTTAAATGGGAAAGACAACACTGGCTTCACCCTTACGCAGAACAGGTATGTGCTCTCAATGCCCCCAACCTCCATTTCAAATTAAAAAAAAAAAAAAAAAAGAAATATATTCTTTGGCAAGAATATAATATCTGGATGTTCAGAAGTAACGGTGAAGTCATCACTATGGAGAAATTGAACCATTGCAGTTATCCTGAATGACTTATGATGGGAGGCTCCCCAATTTTCAGGGCTTAGGATCTCAAGATCGTATCTTTACCCAGGCCAGGAGAAAGGAGAGGGTTCTCACTAAACTCAAGGTCTTTGTCCCAGAATATATGATACATCTGAACAACAACGTTCACTTAGACATCAAAAACGGCAGCTCTAAATAATCAGAGGGCAAAAATGTTCCTTGAGGGTTTCTGAAGACAGTATCTTCTTTGTCCTTCTTCCATAGAAATATCTGATGCTAAATTTATAAGCTGACCAGCGGCCAGATGGTAAAGAACTTAGATTATGGGAACAGAAAAAGTAGGACCATCTAGTCAGTAGCTCCCCAATCTGCTCTTCCTCCCCCAAAAGAATCACGAAATTTATGGTGATCTTTGTGGACCCCATTAAGTACTGGACCCTTAACCTTATATCAACCTGGTAGCAATTTTGCCCTCCCCCACACCTCTAGAACATTTGGCAATGTCTGGAGACATTTTTTTTGTTGTCACAAGTGGGATGAAGGTTGCTACTGACATCTACTGGATGGGGGCCAGGGATGCTGTTAAAAATCTTACAAAGTACAGGACACCCTCGCCCCCTCAATACAAACAATTTGGCCCAAAATATCAGTAGTACTGAGGCTAAGAAATCTTAACTACGATTCTTTTCTTATCCAATTCCAGCCTGAACGAATGTTAATAGCAACCAAAGACTGAATTTTTCTCCAAGAGATATGAGGACAAGTCCATTCACTAGCTCAGATGAGCCTCTTGGATCGTCTACAGACCAAAAGAGGACAGGGCACTAGCCGTAAGCCAAAGATCAAGCTAAATTCCATCCTTTGTCTTCCTCCTTGGGCTGTTCTTCTTCACTGCAAGCAAAGACCCAAGCACCCGATACAAAACCCCTCCCAAGAAGTGGGCTCAGCTGCCCCAGGAAGAATGGACTGCTTATTCTGGGAGAGTCTCCAACTCCAAGAAGTCTCCCTTCTCCCATCCAAATTTAGTCAGATAAGGTTGGCATGTCACAGCAAGAATAATTTGGTCCAACACTCTAGGTTTATAAAAGAAAACTGAACCAGGACATTCTCTCACTTCCCTATGTAATATCCTCCATCCACCACTCTTAGAATGAAAGCCAACGTCTTTAGCCTCATCTAGAGGCATCTGGCTGGCTCACAAGAGTATGAGACTCTTGATCTCAAGGCTGAGAGTTCAAGCTCCATGGTGGGTGTAGAGATTACTTAATTAAACATAAAAAAAAAAAAAAAGAAAGAAAAAGTCCTTAGCCTCATCTACCACAAGATTTATTTATCAGCCTCAGCACTACTTGGGGCTAGATCATTCTATGTTGTGGGTGTGGTCCTGTGTACTGTAGGATGTTTAACAGCATCCCTGGTCTCTACCTACTTGATGCCAGTAGCATACCAACCACCTAAAATGTCTATATACATTGCCTAATATCCTCAAAGGCAAAATCCCCCTCCTGAGAACCACTGATCTACCAGAATCCAAATAATCGGACCCCAGCCTCCATCTCAGACCTCATCCACCAGCCCTATCTGTCTCCTTTCTCTATTCCTTGAAAACACAAGACCATTCCTGCAGCAGGGGCTTGCACCTGTTACTCCCTCAGCCTGGAAATGTCCCTTCAAACGTCACCTCCTTATCTCTGCATTCCCAGACTACCCCACCAAAAATAGTCCCCTGTCTCCCTCACTTTTGAATGCTTCTTTTCATTTTATGTCTTTCAAGGCACTTTGTCCTTATGTGATGTTTTCTTGCCCTCCATGAAGGCAAGGACTATATCCAACTTTCCACCACCATGTCCATAGCACGTGGAGCAAATTCCATCCAGATGACCATGAGAACAGGCTACACTGGGAGGAGCAAGATGGCGGAGGAGTAGGATACCTAAATATCATCAGGTCCCAGGAGTTCAGATGGATAGTTATCAAACCATTCTGAACAGCTACAAACTCAACAGGAGAAAGAAGAGAAGAGCAGCAATTCTAGGAACAGAAAACCGATCCCTTTCTGGAAGGCAGGACATGGGGAGAAGTGAATCCGAGCCATTCAGGAAGACAGACCACGGGGGAGGGGCCGGCTCCCAGCAAGTGAGAGAGCAGCAGAGCACAAAATCAGAACTTTTAGAAGTCTGCTCCACTGAGGGACGTTGCTCCAGAGGCTAAGGGCGGGGGGTGGGGGGGGTGGGGGGGAGAGGGGAATCCTCATGGGGACAGTGTGGTCTCAGGACCTGCAGGGATACAAAAAGACCAGGGGTGTCTGAGTGTGGCAGAGCTGCCAGGTATAGGAGCAGAGAAGCCCATGGCAGAGATGGGGGCTCTCAGCTCGGGGTTACCTTTGACCATGATCCACAGCACAGTCGGGACACTGCTCTTTAGGCAGGGAGCCCCCCAATGACAAGTGGCAGATCTGGGGAGACTCACCTTCCTCCTCTGGGAGAAGCGCTACAGGAGCGAGCTGCAGGGATCTGCTGGGTTTGGAGACTCCAAATGGGGCCATGCGCCAGAGATAGGAACTCTCAGTCACAGGCCAGGTGAGCTCGGAGCGCAGCTGGAGACCACGGAGACGAGGGGAGGGATTGAGCCCTTTTCTCTCTGAGAGCGCACTAAGGAGTGGGGCCCCGAGCTCTCAGCTCCTACAGGCGGAGAATGGGAGGCTGCCATTTTCATTCCCGTCCTCCAGAGCTCTATGGAAAGCGTTCAGGGAACAAAAGCTCCAAGAGGGAACCTAAGCAGATGCTTAGCCCGGCCCCTGGCAAGGGCGGTGCAATTCCACCTCGGGCAAAGACATTTGAGAATCACTACAACAGGCCCCTCCCACAGAAGATCAGCAAGAACATGCAGCCAAGACTAAGTTTATCAATCAATGAGAACTGCAGAACTCCAGAGATACAGGAAAGCAACACACAGAATTCATGGCTTTTTTTCCCCACAATCCTCTAGTCTTTTAAAGTTAATTTTTAAAAATTTTTTCTTATTCTATTTTTCTTAATTTTTCCTCTTTCCTATTTTAACATTTTTAAAACTATTTTATCTTATCAATACCTTTTTAAAAATTTTTAGTTTTCATTGTTATACTCATATTTTATCCCTTCATTGTATTTAATCTTATTTTTTCTATACATAGAAGTTTTTTTTTTCTTTAAAATTTTGGGATACAATTTCTTCTAATAAATCAAAATATACCCTAAATCTAGCACATGGCTTTGTTCTAGTCTCCAGCCTGATCACATTCTTTCTTCTTTTTTTCTTTTCCTTTTTTCAACCAACTTCTTATCAATTCCTTTTTTAGAATTTTTTAAATTTTCATCTTTACAGTGCTATTTCATCCTTTCATCGTGTTTACCCTTATTTATATATATGTAAGTTTTTCTTTCTTTAAAATTTTGGAAGGTAATTTCTTTTTTTTTTAAATTTCTTCTCACAGACCAAAATACACCCAAAAGCAAGCCTGTGGCCTCTGTTTTATTCACCAATCTAATATATATATATATATATATATATATATATATATATATATATATACACATATATATATATGAAATTTCATATATATATATATATATGAAATTTCTTTTCTTTTTTTCCCCCTTTCTTCTCCCCCCTGGTTTTGAGTCTCTTCTGATTTGGTTTTGTATATTTTTCTGGGGTCATTACTACCCTTTTAGTATTTTGTTCTCTCATTCATCTATTCTTATCTGGATGAAATGACAAGGTGGAAAAACTCACTCCAAAAAAAAGGGAACAAGATGCAGTACCGAAAGCTAGGGAACTAATCAATATGGACATTAGTAATACATCAGAACTAGAGTTCAGAATGATGATTACCAAGGTGCTAGCTGGGCTCAAAAAAAGCATGGAAGATATCAGAGAATCCCTTTCTGGAGAAAAAAATCCCTTTCAGGAGAAATAAAAGAACTAAAATCTAACCAAGTTAAAATTTTAAAAGTTATTAATGAGGTGCAATAAAAAATGGAGGCTCTTACTGCTACGATAAATGAGGCAGAAGAGAGAATTAGTGATATAGCAGACCAAATGATGGAGAATAAAGAAGCTGAGCAAAAGAGAGACAAACAACTACTGGACCATGAGGGGAGAACTCGAGAACTAAGTGATACCATAAGACAAAACAGTATTAGAGTAATTGGGATCCCAGAAGAAGAATAAAAAGGGAGAGGAGCAGAAGGCATATTGGAGCAAATTACAGTAGAGAATTTCCCTAATTGGGCGAAGGGAACAAGCATCAAAATCCAGGAGGCACAGAGAACCCCACTCAAAATCAATAAAAATAGGTCCACACCCTGTCATCTAATAGTAAAACTTAGAAGTCTCAGTGACAAAGAGAAAATCCTGAAAGCAGCTTGGGACAAGAGGTCTGTAACATACAACGTTAGAAATATTAGATTGGCAGTACAGAGACCTGGCAGGCCAGAAAAGTCTGGCATGATATATTCAGAGCACTAAACGAGAAAAATATGCAGCAAGAACACTATATCCAGGTAGCCTGTCATTGAAACTAGAAGGAGAGATAAAAGGCTTCCAGGATGAACAAAAACTAAAAGAATTTGCAAACACCAAACCAGCCCTACAGGAAATATTGAAAGAGGTCCTTTAGCAAAGAGACAGCCTAAAAGTAACAGACCAGAAAGGAACAGAGACAATACACAGTAACAGTCATCTTATAGGCAATACAATGGCACTAAATGCTTATCTTTCAATAGTTACCCTGAATGTAAATGGGCTAAATGCCCCAATCAAAAGACACAAGGTATCAGAATGGATTAAAAAAAAAAAAAAACAAGACCCATCAATATGCTGTCTACAAGAAACTCATTTTAGACCCAAAGACACATCCAGATTTAAAGTGAGGGGGTGGAAAACAGTTTACTGTGCTACTGGTCATCAAAAGAAAGCTGAGGTGGCAATCCTAATATCAGATAAATTAGATTTTAAGCCAAAGACCATATTAAGAGATGAGGAAGAACACTATATCATACTTAAAGGGTCTGTCCAACAAGAAGATCTAACAATTTTAAATATCTATGCCCCTAACATGGGAGCAGCCAATTATACAAACCAAGTCATAACAACATCAAAGAAACACATCAACAGTAATACAATAATAGTAGGGGACATTAACACCCCCCTCACTAAAATGGACAGAACATCTAAGCAAAAGATCAACAAGGAAATAAAGGCTTTAAATGATACACTGGACCAGATGGACATCACAGATACATTTAGAACATTCCATCCCAAAACAAGTGAATACACATTTTTCTCTAGTGCACATGGAACATTCTCCAGAATAGATCACAACCTGGGTCACAGATCAGGTCTCAACTGGTACCAAAAGATTGGGATCATTCCCTGCATATTTTCAGACCACAATGCTTTGAAACTAGAACTCAATCACAAGAGGAAAGCTGGAAAGAACTCAAATACATGGAGGCTAAAGAGCATCCTACTAAGAAATAAATGGGTCAACCAGGAAATTAAAGAAGAATTTTAAAAATTCATGGAAACAAATGAAAATGAAAAAAACACAACTGTTCAAAATCTTTGGGACATAGCAAAGGCAGTCCTGAGAGGAAAGGATATAGCAATACAAGCCTTTCTCAAGAAACAAGAAAGGTCTCAAGTACACAACCTAAACCTACACCTAAAGGAGCTGGAGGAAGAACACCAAAAAAAGCTTAAACCCAGAAGAAGAAGAGAAATAATGGAGATCAGAGCAGAAATCAATGAAATAAAAACCAAAAGAACAGCAGAACAAATCAATGAAACTAGGAGCTGGTTCTTTAAAATAATTAATAGGATTGATAAACCCCTGGCCATACTTATCAAAAAGAAAAGAGAAAAGACCCAAATTAATAAAATCATGAATGAAAGAGGAGAGATCACAACCAACACCAAAGAAATACAAACAATTATAAGAACATATTATGAGCAACTATACGCCAGCAAATCTGACAATCTGGAAGAAATGGATGCATTTCTAGAGACGTATAAACTACCAAAACTGAACCAGGAAGAAATAGAAAATCTGTACAGCCCCATAACCAGTAAGGAGATTGAAGCAGTCATTAAAAATCTCCCAATAGGGGCGCCTGGGTGGCTCAGTGGGTTGGGCCTCTGCCTTCGGCTCAGGTCATGATCCCAGGGTCCTAGGATCGAGCCCCGCATCGGGCTCTCTGCTCAGCAGGAAGCCTGCTTCCCCTCCTTTCTCTCTCTCTCTGCCTGCCTCTCTGCCTACTTGTCATCTCTCTCTCTGTCGAATAAATAAATAAAATATTAAAAAAAAATCTCCCAATAAACAAGAGCCCAGGGCCAGACAGCTTCCCAGGGGAATTCTACCAAGCATTTATTTATTTAAAAATAATTTTTTAAAAAAAGATTTTATTTATTTATTTGACACAGAGAGAGAGAGATCACAGTAGGCAGGCAGAGAGAGAAGAGGAAGCAGGCTCTCCGCCGAGCAGAGAACCCGATGTGGGGCTCGATCCCAGGACCCCGAGATCATGACCCAAGCCGAAGGCAGAGGCTTAACCCACTGAGCCACCCAGGTGCCCCTCTACCAAGCATTTAAAGAAGAATTAATACCTATTCTCCTGAAACTGTTCCAAAAAATAGAAATGGAAGGAAAACTTCCAAACTCATTTTATGAGGCCAGCATTACCTTGATCCCAAAACCAGACAAAGACCCCACCAAAAAGGAGAATTAGAGACCAATATCCTTGATGAATAAGGATGCAAAAATTCTCACCAAAATACTAGCCAATAGGATCCAACAGTACACTAAAAGGATTATTCACCATGACCAAGTGGGATTTATTCCTGGGCTGCAAGGTTGATTCAACATCTCCAAATCAATCAATGTGATACAATACATTAATCAAAGAAAGAACAAGAACCATATGATACTCTCAATAGATGCGGAAAAGCATTTTTTTAAAAAGATTTTATTTATTTATTTGACAGACAGAGATCACAGTAGGCAGAGGCAAGCAGAGAGAGAGGAAGGGAAGCAGGCTCCCCGCTGAGCAGAGAGCCCAATGCGGGGCTCGATCCCAGGACCCTGGGATCATGACCTGAGCCGAAGGCAGAGGCTTTAACCCACTGAGCTACCCAGGCGCCCCCTGAAAAGCATTTGACAAAGGACAGCATCCTTTCTTGATCAAAACTCTTCAAAGTGTAGGGATAGAGGTTACATAACTCAATACCATCAAAGCTATCTATGAAAAACTCACGAGAGTTATCATTCTCAACGGGGAAAAACTGAGAGCTTTTCCCCCAAGGTCAGGATCACGGCAGGGATGTCCACTATCACCACTGCTATTTAACATAGAACTACAAGTCCTAGCCTCGGCAATCAGAAAACAAAAAGAAATTAAAGGCATCCAAACTGGCAAAGAAGAAGTCAAACTCTCACTCTTTGCAGGTGATATGATACTTTATGTGTAAAACCCAAAAGACTCCACTCCAAAACTGTTAGGACTCATACAGGAATTCAGTAAAGTGTCAGGATATAAAATCAATGCACAGAAATCAGTTGCATTTCTATACACCAACAACAAAACAGAAGAAAGAGAAATTAAATAGTTGGTCCCATTTACAATTGCACTCAAACCCATAAGATACCTAGGAATAAATCTAACCAAAGAGGCAAAGAATCTATACTCATAAAACTATAAAGTACTCATGAAAGCAACTGAGGAAGACACAAAGAAACTTAGAAACATTCCATACTCATGGATTGGAATAACAAATATTGTGAAAATGTCTATGCTATCCAGAGCAATCTACACATTTAATGCAATTCCTATCAAAATACCATCAAATTTTTCAAAGAAATGGAACAAATAATCCTAAAATTTATATGGAACCAGAAAAGACCTCAAATAGCCAGAGGAATGTTGAAAAAGAAAGCCAAAGGTGGTGGCATCACGATTCCAGACTTCAAGCTCTATTACAAAGCTGTAATCATCAGTACAGTATGGTACTGGCACAAAAACAGACACATAGATCAATGGAACAGAATAGACAACTCAGAAATGGACCCTCAACTCCATGGTCAACTAATCTTCGACAAAGGGGGAAAGAATGTCCAATGGAAAAAAGACAGTCTCTTCAACAAATGGTGTTGGGAAAATTGGACAGCCACATGCAGAAGAATAGAACTGGACCGTTTCCTTATACCACACACAAAAATAGACTCAAAATGGATGAAAGACCTCAATATGAGACAGAAATCCATCAAAATCCTTGAGGAGAACACAGGCAATAACCTCTTTGACTTCAGCCACAGCAACTTCTTCATAGAAATATCGCCAAAGGCAAGGGAAGCAAGGGCAAAAATGTACTATTGAGACTTCATCAAGATCAAGAGCTTTTGCACAGCTAGGAAACAGTCAACAAAACCAAAAGACAACTGACAGAGAGAAGACATTTGCAAACGACATATCAGATAAAGAGCTAGTATCCAAAATCCATAAAGAACTTATCAAACTCAACACCCAAAGAACAAATAATCCAATCAAGAAATGGGCAGAAGATATGAACAGACACTTCTGCAAAGAAGACATCCAAATGGCCAGCAGACACATGAAAAAGTGCTCAACATCACTTGGCATCAGGGAAATACAAATCAAAACTGCAGTGAGGTATCACCTCACACCAGACAGAATGGCTAAAACTAACAGGTCAGGAAATGACAGATGTTAGTGAGGATGCAGAGAAAGGGGACCCCTCCTACACTGTTGGTGGGAATGCAGGCTGGTGCAGTCACTCTGGAAAACAGCATGGAGGTTCCTCAAAAAGTTTAAAATAGAGCTACCCTATGACTCATAATTGCACTACTGGGTATTTACCCTAAAGATACAAATGTAGTGATCCAAAGGGGCACGTGCACCCGAATGTTTATAGCAGCAATGTCCACAATAGCCACACTGTACAAAGAACCTAGATGTCCATCAACAGATGAATGGATAAAGAAGATATGATATGTATGTGTATATATATGTATATGTATATGTATGTATGTGTGTGTGTGTGAGAGAGAGAGATGGAATATTATGCAGCCATCAAAACCCCCCCAAAATCTTGCCATTTGCAACGACGTGGGTGGAACTAGGGGGTATTATGCTAAGTGAAATAAGTCAATCCGAGAAAGATAATTATCATCTGATCTCTCTGATACGAGGAATTTGAGAGGCAGGGTGAGGGGTCGGGGGGGTATGGAGGGAAAAAATGAAACAAGACGGGATTGGGAAGGAGACAAACAATAAAAGACTCAATCTCACAAAACAAACTGAGGGTTGCTGGGGGTGGGGGAGTAGGGATAAGGTGGCTGGGTTATGGATATTGGGGAGGGTATGTGCTATGGTGAGTGCTGTGAAACGTGTAAGCCTGAAGATTCACAGACCTGTACCCCTGGGGAAAATAATACATTATATGTTAATTCAAAAAAAAAAAAAGAAAAAGAAAAAAAGAACAGGCTCCACGGCCCCTCTGTGGAGGGTCACCACCACCACGTCACGGTCTGAAGCGGGGTCCCCCCCTGGGTCTGTTGCCTGCCCTACTCAACCTCAAGAGAACTGAAGCTGTGTTGGGAGAAGAAACTGGGTGACAGGTGCCATTTCTCCCTTTTCCCATTTTAACGCCATGTCACAAATAAACAGTCCCGGTTTCCTTTTTGAAGAGCCTGATGTGCTTAATTTGGTTGAACCACATGGGGTGGGCTTGGGAGAACCAAAATAGACCATCTGTAAATTACTCAAATGAAACCAGAAGCCATCCTACAAGCCCTTACAAGCAGCTTGTACAAATGCTGCTCTGCTCTCTACACAGACAAAAATCCTCCCCCCCTCACCCCTCAGCCCCACAGCCTTTGAAAACCACTAGGTTCTAATCAATAAAAAGAAACTCAAAGAAAACCATCTGGGACAAAGGACACTTTCTGTGAAAAACAATAGCCTGGCTCTCCTGGTAGACGTCCTCCAACATCTATCACGAGATAGATGTCATCGGACATTCGAAATGGTGCTCGGGCTCTCACATGCCTAGCAGAGGCTTCCAGATGTCACTTTCCACGAGGTCCAAACAAGGCTGCTCTGTGCTTCCCCATCTTTGTTCTCACGGGTCGCGAGAAATCTTTTGTCTCTTCACTTACTGCATGAACAACATTAAAATAGGAATGGATTTTTAAAAAAGCAAAACTCCAATGATCATCCCAGCCACACTGCGTCACGCCCTCTAGTCTCTGTTGCCTCCACCCTGTCCCCTTTGGAATTCTTCCGCAGTCCCTATCAATACACAAAAATATTACTTGCATAACTGCACTGATGACACAGGCACATTCTGAACCACCCCCCAAACTTAAATGAACAGACATGCTTGTTTCTCACGTTAGCACCTAGACATCATAAGTATCTTATTCATTCATTCATTCTTTTTTTTCTTTTAAAGATCTTATTATTTGAGAGAGAGAGAGACAGTGAGAGAGGGAACACAAGCAGGGGGAGTGGGAGAGGGAGAAGCAGGCTTCCCACTAAGCAGAGAGCCCGATATGAGGCTCGATCCCAGGACCCTGGGATCATGAGCTGAGCCGAACAACTGAGCCACCCATGCACCCCATCATTCATTCATTCTTGAGTTCTATGCCCAACATGGGGCTTGAACTCATGACCCTGAGATCAAGAGTCACATGCTCTACCCACTGAGCCAGCCAGGCGCCCCATTAGTTTCATTTTTAATGTCTACACAGAATATTCCATTAGGCTAAAATACTGTACTTTTAACCATTTTCCTATTGCTAGGTACTTAGGTTATTTTTAATGACCTAAATGGGCATTAAATGACCTAAAATTGGCCACTAAACTCTTCTTTTAGATTATATCCTTTTTTAAAAAAAGATTTTTATTTATTTATTTGAGAGAGAGCATGAGAGAGAGTACAAGCAGGGGGAGGGGCAGAGGCAGAGGGAGAAGCAGGCTCCCCACAGAGCAAAGAGCCCAATGTGAGGCTTGATTCCAGGACCCTGGGATCATGACCCAAACCAAAGGCAGACACTTAACTGACTGAGCCACCCAAGCCCCCAGATTACATCCTTCGAATAAAACCCACTAGTGGTATTATGGGGTCAAAGAGTAGATCAAGATATATCAAAAATGTTTTTCTGCTGATATTTTTCTGCTGCTCAGTATGAACTGCAAGACCAGCCCAAAGGGCTGAACTTAATTTCATGACGACCAGCAGAAGGATGGGACAGAAGTCTCCCCACAAAGCCACCAGGACTGAATACTAACATTTTGACCGGGCATGGGATCAGTCGGGCTGCTAAAATATTTTGTTTGAATGACTATCTAGTCATATACTGATTTAACTGCATTTCCTCTTTTGCACGGAAACGTTGACGTTCTTTCTGGGTGAGTTCAATTCCCCTCTGTATGCCCACGGCGTGCCTGGTAATATATATTTCAGACTGGACTGTATCTGTCTGTTACAGTAAAGCTTTCTAATTATTCCTGCCCCCTGGAAATCTTATTCTGGATTTAGTTTGTATTTCCCTGGCCACCTTCATGTTCATCAGCTCTTTATACTTTCTCTTTCATGAAAACCCTGTTCATTTCTTTGGGCCCATTTTTCTGTTGGGTATTTGTCTTTCTCTTATTAATTTACAAAAAGGCCTTTAAATATTATGGATACTATATTACCCATAGGTTATGTGTTGTTATGGGTTGAGTTGTGTGTCGCCCTACCCCCACAACCAAATATTCATATTTAAGTCCCAACCCCCAGGATCTCAGAATGTGACTTTATTTGGAAATAGCATCCTTACAGATGGAATTACGTAGGATGAAGTCCTATGGGAGTAGGATGGGCCTTTAATCCAGTATGACCAGTATCTTTATAAAAGAGAGAAACTGGACACAGACATGCATGCACATTAGAGGAGAGCTATGCGAAGAATTAAGTTATGTTTCCAAAAGCCGTGGAATTATCAGAAACCAGGAGAGAGGACTCCAGCAGATCCTTCCTAGAACCCTCAGAGGGATCATGTCCCTGCTGACATCTGGATCTTGAACTGCTAGCTAGCCTCCAAAACTGTGAGACAGTAAATTTCTGTTGCTGAAGCCACTCAGCTCGTTTTTAGTACTTTGTTACAACAGCCCTAGCAACCTAATACGTGTGTATAGCAAATATATTTTCCCAGTTTGTGGCTTGACTTTTAATTTTTTTAACCATATTTTCTGATGAGCCGAGTGCAGAATTTTAATGTGGTAGAATGCACCCAATGTCTTCTTCCATGGCTTGTGCTTAATGACTTTTTTAGAAATGCTTTGCTATGCTCAAGTTGTAAAAATAGTCTCCTTCTTTTCCTTCTAAAGGTTTGGCCTTTCAAATCTAAGTCCTTGGACCATCTGGACTTGGTTTTGGTGTATGGTGTGAGGTAAGGCTCTGTTTTCATTTTTGAGGCAGTAACCATCTTTCCTCCTGTCTTTCTGCCCCACAAGACAATGACCTCCTTGAGGGTAGTGATTTTACATTACTCTGTACAGACAGAGTCCTGATGAATGCTGACACAGAGAAATGTTTGTTTATATCCTGCAAATGAAGCTAAACCTTCCAGAGAAGACAGGAGAGAAGCTCAACGGAAAGATACGGAGTTTGGGTCTAGCATTCAATGGCCATCTAAATTCAGTCAACGTACTACAGATCCACTCAAGCATCTCAAGAGCGATATCCTGACTCTATTGTAAATTGAGCTCCTACTGAACATCTTATAGCCAAGATGTTTGTTCGAAGAGAGATTGCTCTAGAACATGCAACGGTATCAACCCAAACTGGAAAGGACAGCATGAAGCTTGTCTCCAGCCACCCAGTGTCTGTAACAAAGGACTAAAAGTGGATACAAATGACATTAGGGAGAGTCCCCCTCAAGCAGAAGGAGCAGCGGCCAGGATGGGCCAGGGCACTCACTGACAAGGGCGGAGAGAAGTTCTACCAGCTAAGGGAGGGCTTTTTTTTTTTTTTAAAGATTTTATTTATTTATTTGACAGACAGAGATCACAAGTAGGCAGAGAAGCAGGCAGAGAGAGAGGGGGAAGCAGGCTCCCTGCCAAGCAGAGAGCCCGATGCGGGGCTTGAATCCAGGGCCCTGGGATCACGACCTGAGCCGAAGGTTCAGGCTTTAACCCACTGAACCACCCAGGCGCCCCTAAGGGAGGGCTTTTTTTTTTTTTTTTTAATTTTTTATTTTTTCAGCGTAACGGTATTCATTATTTTTGCACCACACCCAGTGCTCCATGCAATCCATGCCCTCTCCAATACCCACCACCTGGATCCCACAACCTCCCACCCCCCACCCCTTCAAAACCCTCAGATTATTTTTCAGAGTCCATAGTCTCTCATGGTTCACCTCCCCTTCCAATTTCCCTCAACTCCCTTCTCCTCTCCATCTCCCCTTGTCCTCCATGCTGTTTGTTATGCTCCACAAATAAGTGAAACCATATGATAATTGACTCTCTCTGCTTGACTTGTTTCACTCAGCATAATCTCTTCCAGTCCTGTCCATGTTGCTACAAAAGTTGGGTATCCATCCTTTTTGATGGAGGCATCATACTCCATCGTGTGTATGGACCACATCTTCCTGATCCATTCGTAAGGGAGGGCTTTTGAGCCAGCACAGCCCAGTCCTCAGACCCTTCTTCCATCTACTCATTCCACTTCTGTGCAGCATGTCCCTCTCTGCTTCTCTGGGTCTCACCATCATCTCCCAACCTCGGGTCCAGCCCAAGAGTCCCATGAGTAGTTATTTACAGAGCATCCACCACATGGAGGGCACAGGGCTGGCACGCAGTGGGTGCTCCATGATTATCCTGATGGTGCTAGACACAGAGGACAGCAATGAGCACGACAGTCAAGGTCCCTGTAATGCAGTTCCTGACAGTGAGCATTATTTAATTAATTACCATG
Organism: Enhydra lutris kenyoni; assembly: GCF_002288905.1. Lineage (NCBI taxonomy): Eukaryota > Metazoa > Chordata > Mammalia > Carnivora > Mustelidae > Enhydra > Enhydra lutris. Next base: position 1,281,473 of record NW_019154129.1, on the reverse strand, counting down.
CATGACTAATGGATATGGGATGACTTCATTAGCACTGTGGTGTGTGCTCCGAAGAATAAAAGAGCGCTGTGGGAAGTGACCTTCCCAAGACACCCCCTGCAGAAGTAGGGACAGGGGTCAGAGGGCCAAGGAACAGGCACACACAATAACCCAAACGGCCAATATAGACAAGTGACGGGGTAAGGGGGCCTGGGGTGAGGGGTTGGTGCAGACCTGAGGCTGGGGCAGAAGACAGGTTAGTTCCTGCTTTGTCGCCAGGTGAGGAGTATGGACTCACCTGAGAAACAGGGAGCCACAGAAGGCTTTAGGCAGGGAGTCACCTAATTAGATCTAACGTTTTAAAAGGACTTCTCTGGCTGCACCTCGTTGCTCCTCTGCCGTTTCAAGCCACCTCTCCTTCCGACTCCCTCTTCCACTCATGTTGTGCTTACCTGCTTCTCCAGTACCTCCCGTAACAGACTCTTTTATGAGGCTCCTGGATTTTTCGTGTCCTATAATTTCTGCAGGGAGGGACCGCACACTCCATGTTCTCACGCACCCCTCTTTTCTGCCCTAGCATTTGGGGTTAGGGTAGTTGTTACACATTAGACTGTTTCCGTCAAAAGACAGGATGAAACCCTAACCCATGACATCTGTGAATATGACCTTACTGGGACATGGGGGTCTGGTCATCTGTAATTAAGACAAGACCACCCTGGCATCGGATGGGCCCTGGTGTTATTACAGGAAGACAGACACACGGGTGGCTCAGTTGGTTGAGTGGCTGCCTTCGGCTCAGGTCATGATCCCAGCGTTCTGGGATCGAGTCCCACATCGGGCTCCTTGCTTGGCAGGGAGCTTGCTTCTCTGTCTCTGCCCGCCTCTCTGCCCGTGCTCGCTCGCTCTGTCTCTCTCTCTCTCTCTCTCTCTCTCTGACAAATAAATAAATAAATAAAATCTTTAAAAAAAAAAAAAAGCAGACAGACACACATGGAGAAGAACACAGCATGACAACGGAAGCAGAGTCAGGTGATACATCTGGAAGCCGAGGAGCACCGAGGACTGCCACACCAGCAGAAGCCAGGAGAAGGTCATGGAACGGGATCCCCCTTGATGCCTCCAGAAAGGAACCAACTCCCGCCAACACCTTGATGTCGGACTTCCAGACTCCAGAACCACGAGAGAGCCACGAAAAAATAAATTCCTGCTGCAGTGGCCTCGTCCCCCGATTTGTGGGAACTTTTGACACAGTCCCAGGAAACTAACACGGCGGTAGATCAGGCAAAGGACTGAGGTCACAGTCCTACATTTCAAGGCCAGCTCTAGCACATACTCCCTGTGTGGCCTTGGACTTGCTGCTGAACCCCTCTGGGCCTCATTACCTAACTTCTTGGGGAAAACGGGGACATAACAGACACCCCCATGAAGTTCTATAGTGGGGAAAAGCTCTTCTTTAAATTCCTGTCGACTGGCATGACCGTGCTCCCTCCCAGCTTCCAATTCTTGGTCTTCATTGTTCTCATTCCCTTTCTTTTGCTCTTAAATGAAGTTTTCCCCAGAATTCAACCCCTAGGGAATTCAACCTTTTCTTCCTACATTATCCAATGTTACTGGGTGATTCTGTGCCAGGCACGGGATTCTGAGTCCTTTCCTTTATTTTCTCATTTAATCCGTACTGCAGGCCCCTGGAGAGAGACTAGCATTATCCTCACTGTACCCATGAGTAACCTGAGACGGAGGACGGCCAAGGTGTGTGCTGGACATCACAGCGAGGAGGTGGCAGAGTTGCCCCGTGACACAGTAAGAAACACATACTTGGTTTCTGTCCCCAGTTTCTGGCACGCAGCTCCTAAAACCCTTGGAATTTCTGGGGAAGATAAGAGTGTCCTCTGGATGCTAATGAGATGACTAAGGGCTGGGGGTCCCCAGATAGCTTCAGGAGGAAGGCTGATTGCCAGAGAGACAAAGGCACATTAGAGGGTTGGAACTCTCTTGGCCCCAAAACTCATCCTCTAGAGAGGGGAGAGAGTAGAGGCTGAGTTCAATCACCAATGGCCAACGGTTTAATCAATTGTGTCTATGTAATGAAACTTCCATTTAAAAAAAAAAAATTCCTAAATAACAGTGTTTAGAGAGCTTCTGAGTTAGTGAATACATCAAGGTACTAGGAGGGTGGTGGACCCCGAGAGGGTCCTGTGCCCCTCCCCCAATACCTTGCCTTATGCTTTGCTTTCCATCTGGCTGCTCCTGAGTTATATCCTTTAAAAAACAAACAAACAAAAAACAGTAAAATGTCTCCCTAAGTTTTGTGAGCAATTCTAGCAAATTACGGAACCTGAGGCAGAGGTCAGGAGACCCCCTGATTGATAGCTGGGTTTGTCAGAAGTATGGATTCACCTTGGGACTTGTAACTGGCACCTGAAATGGGGGCGGTCGGTGAGGATGGAGCCCTTCATCTGCGGGATCTGAGCTAACTCCAGGCAGTGAGTGTCAGAACTGAGCTCAGGGGGCGCCTGGGTGGCTCAGAAGGTTAAAGCCTCTGCCTTTGGCTCAAGTCATGATCCCCGGGTCCTGGGATCGAGCCCTGCATCGGGCTCTCTCCTTGGTGGGGAGCCTGCTTCCTCCTCTCTCTCTGCCTGCCTCTCTGCCTACTTATGATCTCTCTCTGTCGAATAAATAAATAAAATCTTAAAAAAAAAAAAAAAGAACTGAGCTCAGTTGTAGGACAGGTGCCCTAAAAGTAAGGGGTGTGTGTGTGTGTGTGTGTTTTAATAACGGGGCTTCTGAGGGCAGCCGACATAAGAAAGGAAAATAGTGGGGCACCTGGGTGGCTCAGCAGATTAAGCATCTATCTTTGGCTCAGGTCATGATCCCAGGGTTCTGGGATTGAGCCCCTCGTAGGGCTCCCTGCTCAGGCTCTCTGCTTGCTGCTCCGTGGGGGTTTGCCTCTCCCTCTCCCTCTGCTCCTCCCCCACACTCACGCACTCTCTCGTTCTCTCTCAAATGAATAAAATCTTTTTTAAAATCCCGCACTTTCTCTCAGTTTCAGGTTTTAGGGAGCCCTACAGGCAGTACGTGTTGTTTTGGTCTATTCAACATCCCTCCCCACTTTCTCTGGTCCCAGAACCTCTTTGGCTGTGGTTTGGGTGGGGCTAAGCCTGGGCATCTGACCCCACCAGACAAGTCCATGGAGCTCTGCTCAAGAAGGTCCCAGAGCTGCCCAGGTGCCTCAAGGTTCAATTATTCCTTTGCTTCTATGAACTACTCTACCACCCTTCAGGACGGCCTTCTTTTTCTCCCAGAAAGCCTGGTATGAATCTCGGCTCTACTACTTACTCTGTGAGCAGATTCCCCAACTCCCCTGCCTTTGTGTTATCTGTGCAATGGGATCGTAAGAACACCTATCAGGCCGAGTTGATGAAAGAATTAAATGGGTTAATAAATGCGAAGAGCTCAGAGCTCAGCATTTAGTATGTGAATCTGTTATCATTTTATTTATCCTTTCCCTTAAGCTGGCCAGACTCAGTTCTGCTGCTGCTGGAACTGAAGACCCTTCCCTTAGGGCTCCCCTCATTTTCACCTTGGATCCTAGTTATCGATGGCCATGACTGTTTCTCAGAGGCCACTCCAGGAAAGGAGGACGTGTTGAGGTCACCTCGGTTCAAGCCCTGGCTTCAACATTTACTCCTTGAACATCTGAGGCAAGTCATTCACTGACTGGGACCTCTGTTTTCTCACGTGGAACGTGGGGATGATCAGTGCACCTCACAGGCTTGCATGATTCAACAGGGTCATGTACGGAAAATGCTTCCCAAGCACTGACAGGTGCTCACTATTTGTTATACCGAGAGTCTTAAAGGAAGGGACCGGGTCTCACACTTGTCTGTAGCCCCAGAACCTGCCATGAGAACAGCCTCAGTCCATGGCGACAAGCCCCCTGAGACGGTCCACCTCTCCTTCTCGGAGCTGAAGCTGATCGCCAGACACCTGGGCCACCCAACCTGCCAGCTGCTCAAGAGCTCCAACCTCATCTGCTCAACCCCAGCTGGGGTTGATGAATTACTTGCTGGCCAGTGTTGCTTTAATCTCCTTGGTCACACGGAGTCCAAGTTCCCCAGCTAAGATTTCAGCACCACGATCACGGTAATGATGGACAGCAACATTTCCTTACGGCTTACCACCAGTCAGCGCACCTGATGTGAGGACCAGTACTGTGCTGGGCCAGTGTGAACACGGCAGGCATAAGCAGATGCCACCCTCCCCACAACTCTTGAGCTCCAATTTGCTTTTCCTGCCATTTTCCACGGGAGGAAGCTGGGCCTCAGCGAGACAGGGTGGAGGCCGGGAGCAGACGCCAGACTGTGAAGTCAGACTCCCCCATTCACTAACTGCATGGCCTTGGGCGAGCTCCCCAGACTTTCTGAGCCTCTGGTTTTGAATTTAGTTTATTTTAAACTTTTTTAAAGATTTTCTTTTTCTGAGGTAACCTCTACCCCCAAAGTGGGGCTTGAACACACGACCCTGAGGTCAAGCATTGTACGCTCTACCAACCGAGCCAGCCAGGCGTTCCCGTGCCTCGGGTGTTTAAAATGAAAAGTGGGGAATAATGACAGTCCCTCAGGGACTTTCAGATGTATACAGAGAGCCCTAAAACCACGGCTGGTCTATGGGACAAGCTCAGGAGGAGTCAGCAATCGTCACTATCAGCAACAGAGTAACCGCCCAAGGTCACACCACAGGAAGTGGCTGGGCTCCTGGTGGCCTGAGGACTGCGGGACTGTGGGGCTGTCCTCTTCATGTGGCACCACTGTATACATACGTCAAGGCTCTGCGCTTTCAGCCTCGAGCGAACCAGCCCCCTGGTAACCCAAAAAGTACAAAAAATACAAAAGTGTTACCACCCTAAGGTAAGTACCACTATGGTCAGTGATGTGCAGATAAGTATGTAGCCCTCCAGGAGGGGAAAGGGCTCCGATCGGTAGCATGTGTCCATTTCATACACAATGGCTGACTTCAGTGTGAAGTTAATCGGCTTGTGAAATGCTTGAAAATTTACAATTAGCTCTGTGAGCCAGGGAAAGCTGGCTCCAGCACACGATATAACCCTCATTTTATAGACAAAGAAACCGAGGCTTCGAGATGATATGGTAACTCTGGGCCCCACACCTCTAGAGGGTATAAAGGCCAGGACTTGAACCGAAGTCTGTATATTCCAGGGCTCTCGGGCACCACAGATCCTTTCCCATGTGAGGTAAAACTGTGCCACAGAGGTAAGACCTCCCACCTGGAAGTCAGGCAACCTAACTCAAAAGCTATCGCTGAAAGCTGTGTGACCTTGGACAAGTCACTCAACTCAACACTCACTCTGTGCTGCAGTCTTCTCATCTAGAAAACAGGCTCAGACCAAACCATCTCTCGTTCCCCTTCTAGATGACATTATGACTAGGAACCAAAAGCTCATGTTGAGATCTGAGGTGTAAACTCCATTTCTATTTCAGGAGGAGGAAAACAAGAAGGACCACATGAAAAGAAATTTCTAGTTAATGCTGCCTTCTAAGGCTCTGGCCTGGGCCCGGCACTGGCTGCACAGTGTTGCCAAAACACGGCTGCTCACCAAAACCTAGGCAGGGGACCCTTTTAACACACAGAAAGGCCAGCATCCTATTGAACGAGTCAAGGCTGAAAGCAGCTCAGGGTAAGTTAAAGAGGAATGCTCATTAAAAAACTGACATTTGCTTTGTCCAGGGCTTCGCCCGTTACAGTATCTGGCGGTGAACGATCTCAAGATACAATATACGGTCAGGAGAGGCTGGCGGCGGTGTGTGTCACTTCTGGCAGTTTCCAGGTTCTGGGCCCAATCAACACATAACTCTGGGTGTCTGAAGTCATCACCGGTTTTTCCTTCTAAAAAATGTCCTAAAATTCTTTCTATCTCTATCTGCCTGGGACACGGTAAGGTCAAAGTAGCATCCACTGAAACACAAATCAGAACCTCTGGCCAATTCCTCATGGCCTCCGCCTTACTTGCTTCCCAACGTCTCCTTCCTCTTTTCGGCTTCCTCCCTCCTCCTTCCCTGCCCGGCAGCTCCCAGTTAGTCCCTACTCGGTGTATATTATACGCCAGGGGCTTTGCCTGCCTGATCTTGGTTTATCAAGATGGAATATAGTGGAGTAGAATGGCTAACAGCTGGACAGCCAGGGTGCAAATCCCAGGCCTGTGGCCTTGGGCATGTTACTTAATGCATGCCTCAGTTTCCCTATCTATAGAATGGGCTGGTAACGATTGTTAATACAATAGAAATGCTTAGCCCCATGCCTGACACAGTGAGTACTAGGTCAGAGTCAGCCCTCTCTATTATTATCCTCACGTCACTGCCCCAACTTCCCATGCTGTAAGCATTGCATTATTATCCCTAACTGACAGGTGAGGAGTGGGGCTCAAATTCACACAGCTGGTAAACGGTGAAGCCGGGACCTTCACCAGGTCCCAACTCCTTTAGTCAAACTCTAAAGCTAATCCTCTTTACACAACAGTATTTATTCAATTCAGAAAACATCTAACGAGTTCCTTCCCCACGCCAGAAGCACCGAGAATACACAGAAGCGGAAGCTGATGTTATGGATAGTCTGGCCAAGTCTTAAGCTGTACATCAACAGGATATGGAGGGGGACATCCCCTGCTGGACCCAGAACTGGCTGCCTGGGCCCACAGCTGGGAACAAGGGACAGGCACTAAGGAGCAGACAACTGGTGGGGCCCAGCACCTCGCTCTGGGATTTCTAAAACGCAGAGAGCAGGTCCCGCAATATTCCAAACCATCCCCGTTCCCTGCCTCTATGAGCAGAAGAGGAGACACTGGCTGAGTGGGGAAAGCTGAGGACTGTCCCCGCCGTTCCACCCCAAAGCCGAGAGAGACGGCTGCCAAGGGATTCACTTGCAGATCACACGCCCCTACTGGAAGGGGAGACCAGCATCTGTTTAACCAGGGGTCTTACCCATCTGCTTTTCAGCATCCTGACCGGATGAGAGGAGGAATGGAGACAAGTGGCAAGCAGAGGGAAGGGAGAGCACAGAAGATCTTGCACTCCGAGCCGTCACAAGAGTGAGTGAGGGGACGCAGAAGGTGCCACCCGCCCCCGGGCCTGACCTCACCACTGCCAGAGACCACCGAGCTCCCTACTGCCAGTCCCACCTCTCCCCATCCTGAGGAGTCTCTGTGGCCACCAGAGTCCTCCCTCTCCATGTCCACGAAACAGGCTGCAGGAGCCCAGGGAATTAAGGGTTTCTGGAAGCAGCCCTCAGCCTCCACCTGCAGGGAGCTGATGAGTAAAAGCTCGGGCGCCATCACCCCTATCTGAGTGCCCAGGCGGATCATGACCCAGGTGCCCAGAGTGGTAAATGCCCTATAACACATCCTTTAGTATAGGTCTCACCCTCCCGCTTCCCTTCTGGTTCTTCTTGGCATCACCCTGAAATACAATACTTGCTCTCAAATCTTGGTCTCAGGGTCTGCTTCGAGGAGAGCGCAGCCTAGGTCAGAGACCACTTGCCCAGGGCCAATGTGCCCTCTGATTAGGACCCATCCTTGAGAGTGCCTCCCCCAGGGAAGGAAGCCCAACAGTGAAGAACCATGAGGTACTCTCCTCTACTTCCAGGAACTTCCAAAGAGTTGACATCCGCCTGCTACCAGGGTCCTGCCTACTCAGCTTCTTTAGTTGGGGAGGTTGGCCAGGAAAGCGTTAGCCAGGGAAGAGGCAACAAAGAAAGAAAGAACTGCAACCATGGCAGCTAAGTAAGAAGACATTCACCATTACTTCTCCCAAACCACACTCACTCCCACTGCAAGGCTCCTGAGTAGTGGCCACCGGCCAGAATGTGGATGTGGAACCACACGGTAGAAGAAGAACCAACCTTCTTCCACCATGTGGACAAGGGCAGGCAGGACTCAAGGAAGGACAGGCCCCTGAGACTCCTCCCTGGGACTTCCAGAACTCATAGAAGAGAGGACCTGTCTTCCCCATGTATGTCCTGGTTGGTGGAAGGGAAGCCTGGGCCAACTTGCGGCCACTTTTGCTCCTGTGCATAAGAAGGGTCTTCCTGAGAAGAAAGACGATGGAGGAAGGCCGAATGGAGGAACATTGCAGCTGAGAAGGATTCCCAAGGCATAACCTAAGTCCCAGACCCAATGGTACTGGAACCCCACATGACCACAAGTCTTCCTCTTTGACCAAAGCTAGCTTGAGATGGGTTCTGTCAAGTTTAACCAAGATTCCTGATATAAATAGACATTTTGAGGGCCACACAAGGAAAGTAAACCTCTTTATCTCAGTGTTATGCAATTTTTTTTTTTTCTATTCCTTAATCAAAAAAAACAGCAATCCCACACTGACACTTGTCTTGGTTCCCAAATCAGACTGTCCTGTGGACATTTTAAAAAATCCAGTCAGGGACGCCTGGGTGGCTCAGTTGGTTAAGCGACTACCTTCGGCTCAGGTCATGATCCTGGAGTCCTGGGATCAAGTCCCACATTGGGCTCCCTGATCAGCAGGGAGTCTGCTTCTCCCGCTGACCTTTCTCCTCTCATGCTCTCTCTCTCTCTCTCAAATAAATAAATAAAATCTTAAAAAAAAAAAAAAAATCCAGTCAGTTTGGTGCTGCTGAGGAAAGCCATGCGCGTGCCCCTTGAACTCTGAAGGATCTGTTCAACAACACGTTCCAAGCAAACACAGAATTCCTTCTAAGATAACTCCAAAGGGGTAAGAAAGCAAGGCACATATTCATATAAAAATGTTGTTATACTTATGAAAAATGCAGTCTTATCCCACTTGACTTACATAGGCTAGATCAATTTACAAAGTCGTTGGCCGGGGCTTTCTCCTAAATAGATTATGTACGGTGTAGGCTTAGACTCGGGCTCAGGTTCCATTCCCCATTCCAAGTGTGCAACCATGGGTAAGTACCTTAACCTCTCTGAGCCTCAGGGTCCCCCATCTGCAAGTGTCATTACCAGCCACCTGGTGGGGTAATGTAAGTGTTGCACACCACCTAGGTTCTAGGATGTGTGAGAACCCAGAACATATTTACTGCTAAATGTAAATTGTTCAATCTTACTTGGCAAAGGCAACATACACAGACTTCGCTTCCTAAGCCATGGGGCTGTGAGTGCTAGGCATCAAAGACCAAAAACACGTTCCTTCAGTCAGAGCAAATCTCAGGTGAAAGCAATTTTCAGAAACATAAATATCCAGCATTCCTGTGTGCAAATGTCACTTTTGACGCAACACATTTTCTTCTTCTGAGTGCAAGTCAAACATTGCTCCTCAGTGGAAAATCTGGCTTTGTAATAAAGGATACTACACACCACACGACGCAGAATTATCCCCCAAGAACTTTAAAGAGCATTCCAAACTGAGTCTTCTCCTTCCCAAATGGCCCCATCAAACATAATCCTGATGGCAGCCTATGTTGGCCACGCAGCTCATTCAACCACCACAAGGGCCAGCCAGTGAGTGGTAGAGCCACGCTTCTGAGCCATATGTCCTACTAGGACGGCTAGCCCTTCCTACTTCCCTCTAGCCACTCGGTATCACTCAGCATGAGGACCCCAGCCCACATGTACCAGAATCTCCCCACAAGTTCACTGAAGTGTGATTCATCCAGGACTCAGGACCTTGGAATCAGTGAGGCCAAAGTCTGGGAGCCTCTGCCCCTTGTGAAAAGATGAGAACAGCCAGCATGACAGCAGAATCCCCACTCTGTCAGGCAGCCTTGTTTACAACGCCCCCAAAGCTGGTGTTGAACGTCTAAGGACTGTTCCTGTGCCTTCTAACCGTCTCTCCACTTGGCCCCTCGTGCACCTGTACCTCACACCAGGTCTAGGACATCGCCTCCTGCCTACACGACTGCAGCAAATCACTCCTAACTGGTGCCTCTGTTTTATTCTCTCTTTGTACTCCAACATGTTATTATAAGAACTGTCAGATCCAGAAAAGCTGAAAAATCTGTACAGTCCCCTCCTTTTTATACACATCACCTAGCTTCTGCAATGCAGCTATTAATAATTCTACATTAATATTTTAAAGCCATGCTACACTTGCCTTATGGTGCATCGAATGATTTTTTTTTTTAAGATTCATTTATTTATTTGAGGTGGGGGAGAGGCAGAGGGAGAGAGAAAGTCTCAAGCAGGCTCCCTGCTGAGCACAGAGCCCAATATGGGGGGCTCAATCTCCCCACCCTCAGATCATGACCTGAGTCAAAATCAAGAGTTTGACCCTTAACCGCCTGAGTCACCCAGGCGCCCCTCCAAAGATCTTTTTTGGAAGGCATCTTAAAATAGGCTACAGACATTGGTAGACTTCCCCCTGAAGCTTCAGCAGGCCTGTCAGTAGCCTGAGCTCAATGCATCTTTACAGCATCCCATCCCCCGCAAGTAACATTTATACCCAACAAGGTGCACAAACCTTACATGTACCTGATGAGTTTGACAAATGCACAACCTGTGTATCAGAAGCCTGTCAAGATGCAGAACATCACTATTCGTCCAGAAATGACCCTCCTGCTCCCTTCCACTCAATTCCCTCCCCTACTGTCCCCTTCCCACAGCCACTGTTCTGATTTTTTTCACCATAGATTAGTTTTGCTGGTCCTCAAACTTGATACAAATGCAGCGGTATGTATGTGTTCTCTTGGGCCTGGCTTCTGCTTAGCATGATGGTTGCTCAGAAACATGTTCTACTTGGCATAATGTTATTGACATTCACCCGTGTTATTGTGTGTATCCCGGTACTTTGTTCCTTCTTATTTCCGAATAATGCTCCATTACAGGAATATACCTTGGCTTGTTATCCTTCATCCTGCTGATGAGACACCTGGCTGCTTCCAGTTTGGGGACCTATGACAGGAGAAGGTGCTGTGAATACCTCAGTGTGATTTTTTTGTGTCGACATAATGTGATCTCTCTTAGGCAAATACCTAGGCATGGCAGTGCTGGACCGTGGAGGTAGATCAATGTTCAGTTTCACCAAGAACTACTACCACATTATACCCCTCGGCTGTCTGAGAGTTCCGGCTGCTCCACGTCCTCATCAACATTAGGTGTTGTCAGTCTTTGCAGCTTTTAGACATTCCAGGAGGTGGGTGTGTAGTGATATTTTGCTGTGGTTTGAATCTGTAGTTCTCTGACTGGCTAACAATGTCAAGCACCTCTCCATGCGCTTAGAGACCATCTGTATGTATCTTCTTTTGTGCAGTGTCTGTTCAAAACGGTTGCCCATTTCAAAATTGGGATTTTTTCTTGAGAAGGAGAAAGAGAGTGCAAGCAACAGGGAGGGGCAGAGGGAAAGAGAGAGAATCTTAAGCAGGTTCCATGCCTAGCACAGAGCCTGATGTGGGGTTCGACCTCAAAACCCTGAGAATCACGACCTGAGCCAAAATCAAGAGTCAGATGCTTAACCCACTGAGCCACCCAGGCACATTTCTTTCTTTCCTTTTTTTTTTCTTTTTTTAAAATTTTTGGGTCATTGCTGTTCTTTATATATTTTGGATGTAAGTATGTTGTCCCCCAATGATTTCTCTCCAGGGTAGCCTGACAGGGTCACCTGTCCTTCTCAAAAACCCAGGGCTTGCCATCATACTTACGAATAAAACTAAAGTCTTCACCTATACCTTTAAGACTGATGTGAAGTGACCTTTTACACCAATTCAACTTCATCCCCTATCATGCTTTCCCCCTAACTCTACTCCAGTCACCAAGATGCCAAACCAGCTCCTGTCTCAGGGCCTTTGCACTTCCCAAAGTCACTATTTGGAATGCTCTTCCTCCAGACATCCTCCAGGCTCACACCCTCCCTCCATCTAGCTCTCTACTTAAATTCATCTCCTCACCCATTTAAAATAGCTTCCTCACCCTCGCCACCCAGCCATCCCTCTCCAGCCCCTCATCCTACTTTGCTTACTCTCTTGGCACTGACAGTGAAACCCGGCATTATTTGTTAACTCGTTTATTCGCTACAAGTCTCCCTCCACCGGGATGTAAACTCCACGAGAACAGGGACTTTTGCCTTGTGGGAGAGAACCAGTACAATGTCGTGGTTATGGCACACCATTTTTTATGTCAAACAGCCTCAGTCCTACCACTTAGCAGCACAGACAAATTATTTCCCTCTGCCCAGTTCCCACATTTGTAAAACGGACCCTTGTTAGGATAAACTACTTGGGCCATGTACATCATTTAGAGCTGCGCAGACACCAACTTATGGCTCTATCACAAGTCCCAGACCCTAGAACACAAAAAGCACCTGACAAATACATAACAGAATGCATAACTGAATAATTTATACAGGCACGCTATTTTTATTGTAGATTTACTGGGTCAAAATCATCATTCTCCCCCAGTTCAAGGGACTTTCACTTCCAAAAAATTCTTTCTCCTGAGAAGAGCTCACATCCGTGCAAATGCACGGTAAGGGACACAAAGTCGTAGGTACTAGGTCTCTTCTTGGCACCGGCAAACCAGTACCCACAGGTTATGTTATTCTAGCCACAACCCAGAACAAGAACTCTGCTCCCTCCTAATGTTCTGGAGGTTCTGCTACTTCTATGCGGCATCTACTCTCCCCACCACCTTGCCCATCCTTCCCAAAGCCACGGGATCTTAAAAGAAAATAAATTGCCTTCATCTTGGGTAGGTTTCTGGCTCAAAAAAGGATTGAAGAAATGCGTATACACCCATATTCATCACAGTATTACTCACAGTATTATTATATACTGTAGTATAGGGCATATTAACATCTAACAATAGCTATCCCATTTGTTACATAATAATATGTCAAAATATATGTTGCAATATCTACTACAGTATCCCAAAGTACCTCACAAGAAGCAGAAGGTGGAAGTGTCCACTGACGGATGAACGAACGAGCAAACAAAACGCAGTATACATACAGAACAGGGTATTACACAACCTTCAAAAGGAAGGTCGTTCGGACGCATGCTATGACATAGATGAACTATGAGGACATTATGTCACAGAAAGACAAATGCTGTATGACTCCACGTATAGGAGGCACCTAGAGTCAGATTCATGGAAACACAAGGAATGGTGACTAGCGGGCGCTGGCGGCAACAGGGGATGGGGAGCTATTGTTTAATAGGTATAAAGTTTCCATTCTGCACCATGAAAAGAGTTCTGCAGACAGATGGCGGTGATTGTTGTATAATGCTGTGAATATACTTAATACCACTGAAAAGTACACTTAAAATTGGCTAAGCTGTTGCACTGTAATGTTAACTAGCTAGAATTTAAGTAAAAAAAAATTTTTTTTTAAGATTTTATTTATTTGACAGAGAGAGAGATCACAAGTAGGCAAAGAGGCAGACAGAGAGAGAGGGGGAAGCAGGCTCCTGCTGAGCAGAGAGCCCGATGCGGGGCTTGATCCCAGGACCCTGACATCATGACCTAAGCCGAAGGCAGAGGCTTAACCCACTGAGCCACCCAGGCGCCCCTTAAGTAAAAATTTTTTAAAAATGGGTAAGCTGGTAAATTTTGTCATGTGTGTTTTGTCATAATTACTAATATATTATTTTTTAAAGAAAGAGTAGAGTCTAGGGGATGCCTGGGTGGCTCAGTCAGTTAAGCATCTACCTTTAGCCAAGGTCATGATCCCAACGTCGTGGGATCCAGCCCCGCTTGGGGCTCCCTGCTTATCGGGAAGCCTGCTTCTCCCTCTCCCTCTGCCCCTCCCCTCCACTCATGCTCTGTCAAATAAATAAATAAAATCTTTAAAAAAGAAAAAAAAAAAAGTAGAGCCTACAAAGATTTCACATTCAATGGCCACAGTGTTGATCTGCTGCCGTCCACTTGGATGAGCAGAATTTCTCTCAGCGGTGAGAGTAACTTCACACCTGTTCAATCACCCCATATGCTTTCTATTTCTCTGTCCTCATTTTCATTATCTCCTAGCCAAACCTTATCAACGAGACCAAAAAACTGACAGAAGCTCCATTAGCCACTACTGTCCTGAAGGCCAAGATCAAAGATGCAATGTTCAAAGTCACGAAACAGCTGGGACGTTCTGCCGCGAGCCAGACTATGCCTACACGCCGGCCTCACCCACCACCGCTACCGTGGGTTCTCCAAGGCACAGAAATGCAGAACTCAGCCCGAATAGCCACACTGATCCCACACCGGCGAGGCAGGCTGAAAACAAGAAACTGCCAAGCTCTGCTTTCCACCCCCAGACACAGCTGCATCTACCCCTCCCGTTCAGTGCTCACTCGGGTGAAGGCAGACCCTGGCCTGCCAGGAAAACCAGCATCAACATCCAGTGGCCTCCAGGGCACCGTGTGAGGATTTTGTTTTCCGTCTCCAAGGCAGGCCTCGTTTGCACAGTATGGACTTTTGTTCAGAACTAGTATCTCTTTTTCTACATTTGGGATGAAAACACACTTACCTGGATGTCTGCTCCTAACACCCTCTGCCCCTGGCTCTCCCTGCTTCCCAGAGACTGTTTCTCCTGGAAAAACGCTCCCTAGCCTGCGGGGACCAGCCCTGCCCTCGTCTTGCCGGCATGGCAGACCCTGTTGCTGTCCTTGAGCCTCCATTTCCCCTTCTTCCACTGTGGGCTTTCTCCCTCTGGCAGTACGGACGCTTTGGGCTAGAACATTCTTCGTGGTAGGGGCTGTCCCGTGCACCGCAGGTGCTCAGCGGCATCCCGGATCTCCACCCACCAAACCCACAATGCTTCCCAGCACCGTCAACCATCCTGAGAGCAAGACTGCCCCTGGCTCAGAACCACCATTCTGGAGGACAGAAGCTGCAGGCAGGCCCAGGGCCACCCCACAGATTTCCCTGTCGGGTCCCAGCCAAAGACTGACCGAGGTGGGAGTACCAATGACTGGCTCCCAGTCTGGAGGAGGACGCGCCCTGCAGCGCCATCCTGCGTTCCACAGTCCGCCTCCCGACCCGCAATCGCAATCGAGGCGAAGACCACATCCTCCCTGGGCCATCACCCTTCCCTAGACTGCTTCCCTCCCCCCTCCCCTGCAGGGCACTGTCCTAGGTCCTGTTGTGGGTTCAGCGACACCCCCCAAAAGATATGTTATCATCCTCACTCCCATCAGTCCAGAATGTGACCTGACTTGGAAATACGGTTGTCGCAGATGTGATTATTTGAAATGGGAACATAATGGGGTAGGGTGGGCCCCTCATCCAATAGGACTAGTGTCCTTGTAAGACAGAGATGCACACAAAGAAGGTCACGTGATGACAGAGGCGAGATTCGAGTGATGCAGCTATAAGCCCAGGGACGCCAAGGACGGCGAGCAACCATCAGAAGCCAGAAAGCGGCAAAGAAAGATTCTCCCCTATAGGTTTCAGAGGGAGCATGGCCTTGATCTTGGACTTCTAACATCCAGACTGGGAGACAATGAATTTCTATAGTTTTAAGCCTCTAATTTGTGATGTTTTGTCACAGCAGCCCTACAAACGAATCCACACCCAAACCCTTATCTCAAGCTCTGCTTCCAGGGAACCCAAACCTCGGACAACTGGCCTTTCTACTCACAGAGTGTAATTTCCAGAGCCAGCCCACGAAGGGAGAGGGGAGTCCACTCTTCCCTCAGCCAGTTTCCATGAGCCTTTCTTAGAGCAAGATGGACGGAGGGAAGGAGGGAGGGTGGCAGGTGAGAGAAAGAAACTCACTTCGGGGAATCCTTCCTTCCCTCCATCCTTCATTCATTCAACAAAGATTACTGAGTGCTACCTGCCACATGCCAGGCACTGTTCTAGGCACAGGGCATGGAGAAGTGGACAGAAAAAATAAAAATCTGTCCTCATGGGGTTTGCATACTAGCAGGGGAGACATAACAGAGAATGTACGGTCTGTGAGACAACGGGAAGGGGCCAGGGAGGGCCTTAGGTGGGGGCCACCAGGCCAGCAGAGGGATGCGGCAGATGCCTCTGTTGCCAGCTACAGACCGTCCCAAAGTCCTGCTGGGGCATGGTATCAGCTCAGGCAGACAGCTGTCCCTGAGGCTGTGCGAGTGCACCTGACCAGCAGCCAAAGGGCCATTCTGGCCCGAAGACCCACTCTGGCCTTCCCCTCCCTTCCTGTGTTCTCCTCACCCCCTCACTCCTGCTTCCTGGGATCACCTCCTAAATAAACCACCTGCACCCAGGGCCTTGCCTTGGCCTCGGATTTTGGGAGAATCAAACTAGGGCAGATGGGCCAGGACCCGCTGACTGAGACTCTAACACTTCACACTACAGCCAAGGCAAGGTGTGCGGATGTCCAGATTCCCTGGGTGTCCAGGGTCCTCCACTTGAATGTGTACAATCGAGCTTGGCCACACAGAGTCGATGTGGTCCAGTGGGTCTCCCTCTTTCTAATTTCTTAATGGTTGGAAACCCAGTGAGAAGGCTACACAGAAAGCATCCAATATGTCCTGGTCATGTGATGGGAAGGAGGACATGGGATTACAGCAAACACTGGTAACACCTGGACCACTCGGTCCCCATCCCGATCGCTTCAGTGCATGTGGGCCTGAATGCGGCTGCCAGCTCTCATCCTTTTTTTTTGCGTCTGTGGATATCAAAGATCTCTTCATCCACCAGTGTAACGGGTCAGAAATGCCAGGGAAGAAGCGTCTCCATCCCCCACAGCCCTCATTCAATGGCTGATAGGAACTGGTATATAAACACCCCAGCTCCCCTGCCCCCCAGGTGGAAAGACTCATAGGCATGTGTCTAACACTGGCTTCTCCTTTCCCTAGCTCGTTTTGGCTCCATTCACCCACAGCAGTGGCCGGCCGGGTAATACACACGTTATGTGACTGTCCCACTCCTTCCTAATGTGTCCTCTGGTGTCACCTACCTGATAAATTATTTCCCTTGCCTTGGGATTTTCTCCTTCTTGGGGGATCCAAATGAAGAGAAGGATAAATCTATCTTTGAATGGAAACACACACACACAGTAAATCAACCTCTCCAGTCCCCATGTTTAAAGCCTGTCCTCCGGTGTGATGCTGGCTCATCAAATCCCTGACCAGGAGAGCTCAGCTCTGAAAAGCACCTTGGTATGTCAGACCTAACGTAATCCTGCCTGCGTTATACGTGATTGTCACCCTCGGCGTGAATGGACGACACTGGCCTCCAACCGGCTGGGTCTTTTCCTTCCCTGGGGCGCCCACCTCCTCCTTCCGCCCCCACGGAGTGCACTGTCATCCTCCAGTCCACAGAATGCCCAAGCGAGGGATGCTCCCAGCCCACTGGGGACAGAGCCTGGTCCGTGGGTGGCTTCCCCAGCAGCCAACTGCCTGTCTGTGGGCTGGTCAGAGGAAAGAAGCCAATCTCACAATTTGCCTGAAAAACATCCATATATCATCCTGTTCTTCAGCCCTCATTTTATTTTTCCCAAATCAATTTCTGAAAGTCAAAATGACTGATAGCTTCATACCCTGGACCATCATTCTCCTTATTAAATAACCCGGCATCGACAACAAAAACCTCTCAGGGTGGTGATGGTTACGTGAATCTATACATGTGATAAAACTTCATGGAACTACATAAACACACACACACACACATGCACGCACACATACACGTGCACGCGCACACACAGTGGTGCGTGTAAAACTCCGTGAAAATCCAATAAGGTCCAGAGCCTCGTGGCCAACGTCCCTTTGCTGGCATTGCTAACACACTATGGTTGTGTAAGATTTGTGACTGGGGCTGCTGGGTGACAAGAACACAAGAACTCCCCGTGGCGTCTGCGACAGCTTATAAGTCAAAACTTATTTCAAAATTGAAAGTTTTTTAAAATGCAAAGGCAATTTAAAGAACGAAATGAAAATCAGCTTTAAAAAAAAAAAAATCTCCCAGCAGGTAAGACCACCAACCTGCCCCTTACCTGAGAACTGGGGACCAGCGCCTTCCACCAGTGCCCGCCTTTCACCAGGTCAACCTCACACAGGGGCACGGACACCTTCCCAATGACACAGTGGCGGGAGAACTTATCAAAATCCACCACGGTCAGCAGTAGGGTCCTCCTCTGCGCTTCTAGGAAGGGGATCTCGAAGGTGTAGCGCTCCTCAAACACGGGTTTTTGGGTCTTGCGTTTGACCCCCGTCTGCTTCGAGTTCTTCTGGTCCGGCAGGAGACAGATCTTGACGTAGGGGTTTGAGTGCGCCATGTCCTGGCGCGAGCCGTCGTGGGAGATGGGGGGCGGCAGGTCCCTGGCCTCGATCACCCTCACGGTCAGGTGGTTGTGCAGCAGGTCATACTGGGTGCTGAAATGCAACATGCCCAGCTGGTACTTGGACAAGATCTCCTCATCGGTCAGGAAGTCCACGTCGTCGCTGTTAGAGTCGAGGGAGTACAGCTGAGGCTCGAACTTTCTGAAATAGTCATCCGGGGTATAGGTCCGTCTGAGCACCGAGGGCTGGATGGGCTCCTTTTTGGCGTTGAGCACGCCAAACTCGACAGGTTTAATATCAATGAGCGGGGAGCTGGGCCGTCTGGATTCAAGACCTAAACAGCCACCAGAAAGAACAATTAACACTGCCACATGTGGGACCGAACCCGGGCGGCTTCATGAGACTGGCAACACTTCCTAGACTCTCACGCCGTTCACCCTGTTTCCTAAGGCTCTTCGCCATCTGCCCTCCATACCTAGAGATCCTCTTACCGATTCTGAGACGCAACATAGAGGCATGACCATCCCCATCACAACCAGCCACTGTTCTCAACGCACTGATATATCAAGCCACCGATCTCCACGAGGTAGAGATCCCTATCTCTAGGAGCAGCAATCCCTTCTTGACAGATGAGGAAACAGAAACTCAAAGTAACTCTCCGGAAGTGACGTAGGTAGTAAAGAGGCAGAACCAGGAGTCAAGCCCAGCTTGTCTGGCCCCAGAGTCTTGAGGCTAACCATGACCCTATACTGCCTCCACTTCCAGAGAGTGGACTCTGGAGCCAGACTTCCTGGGACTCGGGTTTCCCATCTGTAAAATGGACTCAGTCATAGCGCCTGCTTCAGAGGATGGTGATTCATGGAGCCAATGCATAGAAAGGGCTCGGCACAGAACGTGCCCATGGTAAGAGTTTACTAAACGACAAGTTTCTGTACTTCTCCAAGGATCACATTTGGACTTTCCCACTCATGAGGCACCTCTCCCCTTCCTCTCAACCAGCAGACTTCATGGCTCCCAAGTCCATCATTCGAATCTTTGCTCACCCCTCGATTCTAGCAATGAGCTCATGGAATTTAAAAAAAAGAAAGAAAGAAAACAATTATTTAACTGAGGGACAACTAACACACAAAAATGCAGTACATATGAGCTCGTGGGGAAGTACGCACCCGAGAAGCCATCGCCAAACCTATGCTACAGACATACCCATCACCCCCCAAAGTGTTCTCCTGCCTTCTTTATGGAATTTTTCTGGGGATAAGGACCTTTAACATAAGATCAAGTCTTTTAGTAAAATGTTAGGTATATAACACTGTTAACTGTAGGCACCATGCTGTCCAATAGAATTCTAGAACTTACTTATCTTGTGTAATGGAAACCAACACCGCCAAAGGCCCCAGTCCCTGCAGAACCTGGTAACTACACTTTCCTCTCTGCCCCTACGAGCCTGACCGCTAGATTGCGCACATAAAGCAGGGTCACATAGCATTCGTTCTTTCACGACATTCTTATTAAGTGCCCCAACACCTGTCCTATCCGCTAACATTATGAGACTTTGGTCTGATGCATGGTTGGTATGCTGGTAACTCTGTGCTAAATGGAAATCATCTGTGTACAGAGCTGGGTGGGAGACCTAGGAATCATCTAGACAGGTTCTATTCAAGACATATATAATGGGGTTCAGAAAGACAAACGACATAGGTAACATAAAACCGTCTCATTTGTAAGAGGGCAAAGAAACTGTTGAAATGAATGTTAATATGCTCAACATCTCATCAAAATGAATACATTTTAATGAGACAGTTTAAATTCTCTCGTGTTTCCTGGCTTCAGAATTGTGGGTATTTAACACATACAGCGTGTCTCCACGGGGCTTAGCCCCATTTAAATGCTCACCAGTGACATGTGGCTGGAGGTCACTGGATTGGACAGCGCAGGTTGAGAACAGGCCTCTTGTTTTACAGATGGAAAGACTGAGGCCAGAGAAGCCTCACGTCCCCTCTGTTTCACTCTTTCAAGCCCTTGAACTTTTCCTACTTCCTCCCCACCATTTACCCCCAGGAAAGATGAGACATGAATATTTCCTGAGAGGATTTACTTCATGAATTGTAAGCTTTTCCCCCTCTGTTGAGTGAACTGCCGACAGCTGACCGAGAGAGGAGAGATACTTTGGGGGAGTGAAAGGAGGCTGGGAGTCTCTGGGCTTCATCCTCCTCCTTCTTCCTCACCCAAACCATCCCATCTTGTCAAACATAGATGCTGTACATCCGAGTGGACTAACTTGTGGGGGGCGTCTGTGAACCCTATCCAATCCTGAGATACATTCTGTCTGGGTTTAAAGCTGAAGAGGTTTCATATAAAAAACCAGATTGCGGGCGCCTGGGTGGCTCAGCGGGTTAAGCCTCTGCCTTTGGCTCAGGTCATGATCTCAGGGTCCTGAGATCGAGTTCCACATCGGGCTCTCTGCTTGGCAGAGAGCCTGCTTCCCCCCCTCTCTCTCGGCCTGCCTCTCTGCCTACTTGTGATCTGTCTGTCAAATAAATAAATAAAATCTTAAAAAAAAAACAAAACAAAACACCCAGATTGCCAGTTTCTCCTCAGAAAGGGCAGGCACTATGGAGCCCACGGTCTCGTTCCCACAGCAAGAATGAGTCACAGCTGTCCCTTTCAGTCGGGCGGTAGCTTCCCAAAAGGGCCACAGTCCTCACCCTGCCCTGGCAACTGAGGCCAAGTCAGCTGCCACTTGTCACTGCATTAGAACAATCCTCATCTCTGCTCAACCCTTTGCAAGTCACTCACTGACATGACCCGCCTGGCCCTGAAAGTTACTCGAATTTGTGACTTTTGGGGTCTGAAATGATACACGTGGACCACATCAATCAACTGAGCCAACTCGGTGAAACTTGTGATCAGTAAAAAGAAAAATCGATCAAAGTAAGTGCTTCTGGGGCGCCTGGGTGGCTCAGTGGGTTAAGCCTCTGCCTTTGGCTCAGGTCATGATCTCAGGGTCCTGAGATCGAGTTCCGCATCGGGCTCTCTGCTTGGCAGGGAGCCTGCTTCCTCCTCTCTCTCTCTGCCTGCCTCTCTACCTACTTGTGATCTGTCAAATAAATAAATAAAATCTTTTAAAAAAAAAAAAGTGCTTCTGACTGAACTCAGAAGAAATCAGGTGCAACGCACTCTTGTCACATCGCCATTCTTTCTCTATCCTCTTGTCTCCTGGCTGCCATTCCACTGTGCCCCCTCCCCAGAGACAACCCCTTCCCTCATGTCTTTCCTTGGGGATGCCACCGAGTGTCTGGAAAAGCCAGCTCTCTCCTTTGGTCCTGAAGACCTGGCTAATGGGATTTTTAACCTGCGGACCCCGCATGGAGGGGGAACGGCACAGGACCACATTAGCCACGACCCCTAGGCAGTCACAGCAAAGACACTTACTTGAAATCCTCCGGGTCAGGCTGTACGTAGACTTAGATGTGTCTGAGGACGAGCATCTTCGATCTGGGGAATTGGTCCGTGGGGTCAGAGGGACTTCACTGCCTGTGTGGACGGAGTCCCCGTCCTTGTCACTGCTCCGGCTGGCCATCCTATAGGAATGAAAGAGGTCTCAATGGTTGTTAAAAATCTCCAGGGACTGGCACCTCTGTCCCTGGGAGGATAGCCCCGCGATCAAACAGCTCTCAGATCCAGTGTATACAACTTGCAGTAACACAAACTTGAATCAGTGCGGCAGCCCTAAACTCTCAGTAATGTCTTACTTTTTGCATAAGATGTGAAATGATATGAATAAATACTTTCTGTTTTAGAACAATCTGTCAAGAATGTGCATGATTTCCAGAGAGGATGGTGGGGATACGTGCTTATTCAGGCTATTGCCACATGGGGGCGCCACGTTGGCTAAGTCAAGCCAAGACCTCTTGATGCTCAGTCTGGAAAGAACCATGGGGTTGGCGTATTCTCATCTGAACTTCTGCAAGTGGCTTTTGGTGGAAATGGCCTGCTATTTCAATCCTGAGTCTATACTTTATATCTTTTAAAAGTAACCTATAGGGATGCCTGGGTGGCTCAGTCATTAACCGTCTGCCTTTGGCTGAGGTCATGATCCCAGGGTCCTGGGATCAAGCCTTGCATGGGCTCCCTGTAGGAAGGAAGCCTGCTTCTCCCTCTCCCACTCCCCCTCCTTGTGTTCCCCCTCTAGCTGTCTGTCATATAAATAAATAAAATCTAAAAAAAATATATA
Source organism: Enhydra lutris kenyoni (assembly GCF_002288905.1). NCBI lineage: Eukaryota > Metazoa > Chordata > Mammalia > Carnivora > Mustelidae > Enhydra > Enhydra lutris. The sequence goes on along the minus strand of NW_019154129.1, from coordinate 1,259,065 downwards.
AATAAATAAAATAAATAAAAGTATCCTGTAACAGTGTCAACTCAAGAGTTCTCTGAGTCAAGGTTAAAGCTACAAAATGGCCCTGAGAATCAATGACTTAAGAGCAATAGTTTGATGGGAAGAAATAGTTTAAAATGAGCAGAAGCCGTGATCCAATGCGCTCCCAAGGAGGATGAAAAATACTAAAAGAAAAAGCACTGGGTCGGGGATGGGAAGATACAGGGTAGTAATTAAGAGCACAACCTCTTGGTCTGAACCCTGGCTGGGTGACCTTGGGCAAGGCCCTTCCTCTCTCCGTGCCTCCATCTACCCATCCGTCAAATGGGAATAATAACAGTACCTACCTTAGATGGTTGCTCTCAACACTGAATGAGTTAGCACATATAAAATGCTTAGAATAGTCCTAAGTAGTAGGTGTGTGCTCAATACATTTTGGCTAGTATTATTACAATCTTTAAGAGCCCCCAGTCCCCAAAAAGCTAGGTGAGGATGCCACGGGGAGGGGAAGGGAGAGGAGGGTTAAAAAGGTGGCGGAGCGCCTGAGAGACTGATGCTGCTATTGACGCGCCCCTAAGCTACCCTGGCTGTGGATGGATACCTTCTGAGACCGCACCCCCCCACTCCGCCCCCAGCATGACATTTAAGTCTGTGCAGAAGCTAGTCTTGAAAAATGCAAGTTTCCAATTCTAGGAGGTCTTCAGATACATCCTGTGCATGAAATGAGATGGATCTGATGTTATCCCAAAGCAATATAAGGGTCACAGCCAGGACAAGACCAGGCATATGATGAGGGGTGGAGGGGGGCTGCAGAGGAATGCCCAGTCCTTGCTTGCCTCCCACTCCCGGTCTGTAAGAGGTGCACGTAGCAGATGGAATGGCCGGGGGTGGGGGGGGGGGCGGCAGGGGAAGGCACAGAAATGCAGCCATACTGTACGCTTGATTCTTCTCTCGAAGGTGGAACCACCTCAGGCACCCCCAGCCACGAGCCTGTTTCCTGGAGGGCCGCTGCCATAAGTCAGTGCAGCGGCCACCTCCACCTGTGAAGTCCCACCCAGTTTTCAAGGCTCAGCTGAAGGGCTGTGGCCCCTGAAGCCTCAGATGAGTCCTCTCAGACAACAACTGAGCCACCCTCCTCCTCTGCACTCCCCGGGCTTCCCAGCCCTTCCCCCAGCACACTGAGCTGAGCCACGATCTTCCCTCTGCCCAGAACACTCTTCCTGTCTCCATCGCCTGTCAGGTTCCTTCTCATCCTGAGTCATGTCTCAGCTTCAACAGCATCTCCTCTGAGAGGCCCCACCCTGTCCCTACCTATCACCTCCTCTCACCCCATCAGCCCTTTTCTCCCTCTTCAACCATGCTTATCTTTTGCGTCTGACACTAAATTCTGACTCAGTGTCGCCCGTTCACCACGGCCGACCTTGCCCCAGTACAGCGTCTGGCATGTGTGGGGTCTTCCACATTTATTTCTCAGTAAATGAAGGAATGAATTCACCCTTCTTAGGATTCTTTCCTGATGTATCTTGTCTTAAAATTATCTGAGTGCATATCTTGCCCCTCCCCCCCCCCACCGCACAGCAGGGTACACTCCTTAATGGGGCATCTGTACTTCTCTTGATTAAAGGTACCAGGTGCTAGGCACCCAGTATGTGTCAGGCACTGTGCTAAATGCTCTGTCTGAACCATCTCATTAATCCTTAAAACAATCCAGAGTTTACTTGTTATTAACAAGGTTCACCCCATTTACAGATTGGCGGGGGGGTGTGGGCACGAGGGACAGGGGGTGGGGGATGGGATGGATAATTATTTTGCACCTGTTACACTCCCAATGGCCAGCAATACCAGCATGCCCCCAACTACTGAGCTGGGTATCCCTTGTGAGACCTGTCAGAGCTACGGACATGGTAGGTCCTCGATACACGCTTGATGGACAAAGAAATGACCTGATGTTAGTTCACTCTTCAATGAGGGTCTCTCTGGCTTCACTCCAAAAGCAGCCAGTCGGACTGTATACGGTTTTCCCGACCTTCACCAGCCTGGCCCAGCCAAGGAAAGCTGGGGGACCCAAATGACAGGAGCCTGTGTGACAATTAATGGTGTGGTGTGTTCCCCAAAATCCCACACACAAAGGACTAGCTCATCTGCCACAGGCCGTCCCACGGAAAGGTATGTCCTGTGGTTCTTAGCTCAAATGTCACAGTAGGAATAGCACTGCAAAGCCTGTACACTTGACATTTCTACTCTCTGCCTGTTTGATAACATACAACTGCCCACTTGGTAAATAAATCTGGGGAAAGCACAAGCTGCAAATTCACTTTTTGAATGATTTAACCCGCCTCCCCTTTACAGATTTCTCTTAACATTTTGCATTATGTTGAGTGCCAATAATGTATACTAAGGTGCTACCCAGGATTCAAGATATTCATCCTGAGAAGCACGGAAAGTCATGTACCGTTGTTCAGGCTCTAGACTGCAAAGTTCTAGGTGGTATTCATAACGACCACCAGGTGAATGGGGCCTTCCAGAGTTGTGCAGTGTGTTGGCCCTGCTGGAAAGGTTCCAGCCCTCTTCTCAGCCTGTGGCAAAACCAAAGCGTCTTCCCAGAGGGTCTCCACTCCTTGCCCCCAGAAGGAGTCCCCCACCTGCACAATGGGTCAGCAGCCAGGGGAAAGTGCAACTGTCCTCCAGCTCAGTGCTAGAACCTAGGCCATGCATCCATAACACTCAACATCTGGGCATCTGCGGTAAACAGGTAGCTGACTGTGATTTTCGGGGTCCATCAGGATTCTGCACTGGCTCAAAGGCCAATTCAAATTCCTTGATCTGGCATTCAAGACCCTACAGGACCTGAGCTTACAGGCTCATTTTCCATGACTTCCCCAACTCTTCCTGGGTGCTGTGGAGTCTGCCCACCCTGGGTCTATTCCCTCTGTAACTGCTCTGGTTACAGCACCCAAACTGTCTATTACAAAAATCGGCAAACTCTGGGGCCCAATCTGCTACCTGACTTTGAAGTAAGACAGGAACACAGCCATGCCCATTCAGTAATGCACGGTCTATTGCTGCTCCCACACTATGTCTAGGAGCGGTTGGGACAGACTAAGTCCTTTCTAGGAAAAGTGTGCCCAGCCCTGGTCTACAAGCTTGGTTCACATGTGTCAGGTGGGATGGCCCTTTCCCTGGTTCCAGGGTGGTCAGATAATCCAGGCATGATGCTAGCACCACTTCCTCCAAGCAAAAGTGACTGGCTCAACTCATTGGCCCATGACCCAAATCAGACAAATAAGAGCCCTTCCTGGTTTGTTTGCTGCTGTTGAGAATGAAGCAAAGAAGCAAGCTTAAGAATGAAGCAAATATGGGGTTCCTGGGTGGCTCAGTTGGTGAAGCGTCTGACTCTTGATTTGGGCTTGGGTCATAATCTCAGGGTTGTGAGACTGAGCCTTGCATTGGGCTCTAAGCTAGGCATGGAGCCTACTTAAGATTCTCTCTCCCTCTCCCTCTTCCCCTCCCCACTCCTCAAAAAAGAATGAGGCCAGTATAGAAGAAATGGGGGGGGGGGGAAGAAGGCACAAATGCATGCCCATGACAACATATGACCCCTGGATCCAGCTATGCCTGAAGCCACTGTCCCAGGATTTTTCTCTATAATGATACTATGCAAAACTGTCATAAAGGTGTGCAGGGTGTGAATGCACAACTCTTGGGGGTGGCTGGACCTACATACCTGCCTTATCCCCTCTACCACATTTAAAATCTCCTGAGCACAGTAATCAGACTGTGTTGAGTCTCTGCATCCCACAGTGCCTCCCCACAAAGCATACCAGAGACATAGTTACCAAAGAAACAGATTAAGTTTTCAACCAGATGACTGGCACTTTCTGCCTGTAGGCTCAATTTCTGCCTACAGGCTCAATTTCTGCCTACAGGTTCATCAGCGGGTCAATAACCATTTTTTGGAGTGAACAACACAGATAAAAACCATGCCCTCACTAAGCCAGCATCCTTCTGAGCATGGCTTTCAAGATACCAGATGCGCTGAGCCAACCTCAGCGACACAAGGCACTAGACAGTGGGAACGATCTCTCGATCATTCCCCAAACGTCTCAACTCCGTGTGTACCTGCAGGATTCAGGCTATATATACCCCATGACTAATGAAAGCATTGCTGAACACTGTTTTACACCAGTTTAAAGAATCTCCATCCATACCTACAAATTCAGAAATGAATACTTACTACTCTGTGAAGCACGTTATGTGCACACCTCATTACTCTGAATCACAACCCTATAAAACAAGTTCTATTACTATTCTCACTTTACAGACGCAGAACCCAAGACCAAACAGGGTTAAGACGAACCACTTACATTAATGCTTGCCAAGCAAGTGTCAAGCATTTGTAAACGCTTTTCTGTGTACGAAGTCAGGCAGTCACCACAACCACCATATGACATAAACCCTATTATTTTTATCATCCCCATTTCACAGATGGGAAATCAAGGCACAGAGACCTAACAACTTGCCCCAGGTCACAGAACTGGGAAAAAGTAGGAGACACAGGATTTGAAGGCGCAGAGCCTGACACAGAGCCATGTTGCTATGGCAATATTTGATGCTTCTAAGAAGAGCAAGTGAGAGGACGGAGACATGACCCCCCCCAGCTTGGAGGGAAAGAGGGTATGTCGTGGACTTCCAGAACCTGGAACAGCTCAAAGACTGAGCTGGAACAGCACCGGGTTCCCACTGCAGCTCCGGCTGTGGGCCCTCGCATTGCCTCCTGCCCTCTCGGAGCTCCCAGCTCTCACTCAGGAGGAGGTGGACTCAATGACGGCCAGGCCCTTCTCGGTGCTGGCCTTCCAGACTCAACCCAGGCTCTCTGGCCGAGTTCTTCCCTTAGCCACCGAGAGGTGGACCAGACACATGGCTGAGAAGCTTCAAAACTATGTTCCCAAAATATCTGAGCGACTGGCAGATGGAGACGTTGTGTGCAGGCGCGGGAGGAGCACGAATTGGAAATAAAATGAAAGATGCCAGAGAGAACATAAACAGCGTTGGAGGACAGGATGGAGCCTGGCAGTGCTTTTCTGCTTGCCTGTGCCTGAAGTTCACGTTCAGACCAGCAAAAAGGCACCTGTTTGTCCACTCGGTCTACCAACCAGGAGCAGCTGGTACTGAGCATCAACTCTGTGCCAGGCACTGGGTCGGCGGGGGCTAGGACCATGGGTCGTTCTGACGTGGACAGCCGTCCTTAGAATCTGGACGTCCCTTGAGGAATGCAGGTGCTCCCAGATCTCTCCTTCCACGTGGAATGACACTCAACGTTGATTAAAAGCGCACACAGGGGGCACCTGGGTGGCTCAGTGGGTTAAGCCGCTGCCTTCGGCTCAGGTCATGATCTCAGGGTCCTGGGATCGAGTCCCGCATCGGGCTCTCTGCTCAGCAGGAAGCCTGCTTCCTCCTCTCTCTCTCTCTGCCTGCCTCTCCGTCTATTTGTGATCTCTCTCTGTCAAATAAATAAATAAAATCTTTAAAAAAAAAAAAAAAAAAAAAAGCGCACACAGGCTTAGCACTGAGCGGTTTGCATCTCAGAGGAACCGAGGGAAACGGAGGGGAAGCTAGAGGCCGGCCACCAGCTTGCCAGACAGAATGAGAGGCGCGCAGCAGGTCCCCGTGTGCAGCACAGAGGTCCAAGGACGCCAGGCGTTTCCCTTCTTTCACGCCCCCGAGCCCTCCTACCCGCACCCCCCACACACCAACAGAGCAAAGCAAACTTCTCAAGATCGAGATCGCTTCCAAGGAAGTTCAGAGCAGTTTTTACTTACAGCCAGGGAGGGGTCTGGGCAGGGAAAGGTCCCAGAATTTCAACTTCATCCTCACTCGACTGGCAACAGCTGGATTCATAGCACCTCTGACAGCAGTGCCTGCAAGTCCATCTACACAGTAGCAGATCGGAGATTCTAGAAAGAAAACCCTGAGGCCATCGGGGGAGGTGAGCAGTGGAGAGGGGGTGTGGGGGAGGGAGGGAGGAGGGGAGAGGAGGAAAAGGAAAAACACCTGAAAATTACAAGCGGCTGATCCCTGCTGGGAAATAAGGACATTCAGGAGGTCTCTGCAGCAGAACACTTAGAACAAAATGTTTTCTGTTTCTATTTACCAACTGCAGGCACCAAGATGGCAAACACCAACTCGCTGAGCCGTTAATAGCGAGCAAAACATTTGCAGGTATTTTCCCGGGTAGTTTACGTGAATGTCTTTCTTGACAGGTGGGTGGTTTATACAACATCGTGAGGGCTTATACAATATGTTCTCGAGACACAATGAATATTACTCTGCCTTCTTGAAAGCAAAGCAAAAGAGGTTTTTAAAAAAAATCATCTCAGTGACATGAAAGTAAATAGAGGTAACTGAACGGAGTGAGGAAGGGGTAGGTGGGGAGCAATCCAGCCTGTCTACAGGAGTGTCTCCTCTTCCTCGGGATCTCCCTCCCTTCCGCAGAAAGGCAGCAAAACCACTGTCACTCTAAGCATCCAGTCGTTCTTTAATACTGAACAGCCCCGCAGCCCCACATAAGACTCCAAAGCGAAAGGCAAGCACCTCTTGATCAGAAACCAGACCAAAGGAATCATCGAATGAACCCACCTCGTTCAAAGGTTCCAACTGCCCTTTTAGAGATCCACGGAGAAGCCAAGGGCGTCGGGGGCGAGAGGATTACAAAAAGAGAGACAAGACCAGTTTAGCAATATTCCAGCAACTCAGAAAAGAAAAAAAAAAAAGAAAGAAATTTAAAAAAAAGGCCTGCACCTTTCCATCTTTCCACTTACCATCCTGGGAAGGGAGCTGACTCCCTAACAAGCTGCTGCTGTCTACGGGGCTGCCGGTAGCCTCCTGGCTAACCAGCACCGAATAAATGGGAAACTTTAGCATTTCGATTTGATTTGCACCGTATGCTGTTATGAATCAGAGCGGGTGGATAGATAGTCATGCTATCCAACGCAGCCACACTTCAGAAGAGCAAACCTTCCCATACAGAAATAGCCATGAAGCCAACCCAGAAGGACATGATTAGCTAAGAGGCAGACAGACACAATGTGTGACTTGGGATGTGACTTGGCTTCTCCCACCCTCCCAGGGGCCCTACCTTAAAATCCTGCTCCAATGGTGATGGTGGGGAGTTCCATATGACCACCCACAAACACAGGGAGCAGAAAAGGAAGCCATAATCTGGTCCTGGGAGGGGACGGGGGGTGGGGCTACCTCCCTTTTCAGCCCCACCTCCCACCAGGACTTCTTCTCACAGGTTCCCGAGGCATAGACTCCCTCCCCCCACCCCCCCACCGCCAGGGAAGAGTGGCAGTGGCTTAGGAACCAAGGGGCCAAGTAAACCAGATAGATTAGGAGTTCCGCATCCCAGCCTGGGATAAATCCCGGAGATGAACTCAAACTCGGAACGTCGAATCCAGACAAAGAAAGTTATCCCCTTTTTCAGTTCTCTCGCAAGGAGGTGGAGGTCTCAGTTTGGTACCACCGCATGTTAACATGTTTCTAACCCTTGTACATCTACCCCCCCACCCCAGCCCCTCTTCCTTTCTAAACAGAGAGCAGACCTCAGCTCGGAGTCTTGGACATAGCAAATATGTGGCATTATTATCCTTGTGTTTATTTTTCCAGCTGCCTTCTCTTTATATCAAGTGATCCTGGTTTTCTATTATGGTAGTGACATCAAGTTTCTTTTTCATACGATTTTAAGTTAAAAAAAAAAAAAAGTGAGTCCCTTTATAGGAAAAAGTATTAAGTAAATATAGTACAAGTGGTACACAGCTCATGAAAAATTAAAAATCCTTGAAGTGATAAGGGAATGGCTGCAGCTTGGGAAAGAAAGTCTCAGGAACTAATCAAAAACTCTTCCAAAAGCAAAAGTTGAACCACACACAGAACAAGACCTGAATATGCCTGGGAGCCACACAGAGCTGAGAGGATAAGTGTTAGAGCCGGCTTCACCACCAGCCAATCATGTGACTTGGGTAAATCAGGGGGCCACTCTGAACCTCAGTTACCTCTTTTCTTCAATGAAGGGCTAAGCTAGGACTCTGAAAATGCCTGCATGTGCTGACCAGCTACAAAGTATCTGCACTCTTTCCCTAGCTTTATGAGAATAAGGTGGTTTTGTCAAGACCAGCTGGAACCTATTAGGCATCAGAGACTGTCCTGAAAGTGAAAAAGCAGCAATAAGCTAGGCCCTCGTACACTGACATGAGAAAGTGCTTGAAGATGCTTACAATAAAGTGCAAAGATAAAGGGCTGCTTTTTCCTTGGACAACAGTCCATGCCCATTCTTTTCTAAGAGGAAAGCATTTCTTGGGTGTGTGGTGATCAAAAGACACCGTTTATAAAATCATGTGTGTAGAGACAAGGCCACCACAGGGCCCAATCATCCAGCTTTCTCAAACCCCAGGTACAGGAGGAAGGTCCAAGGAGCAAAGAGAAACTAAGGAAGAAGAGGGGAGGTAACATGTTTTTACGTTCCCAGCATGCTAAGTCTTTCTTTACATTGGGTCCTCGGCGTTCATGTATTTGACTGGATGGAGGATCATTGATTCAAGCGAGAAAGAAAGAGGAAGAAGGAGAATCCAGATATTCTAGAACAGGGGTTGGCAAGCTATGACTTGAAAGGTTACATCTAGCCCACAACCTCCTTTTGTACGGTCCTCCAGTTAAGGATAATTTTTGTACATTTTAGAATGGTTGGGAAAAAAATCAAAAGAAAATGAGTACTTCTTAGCACACAATATATGAAATTCAAATTTCAGCGGCCACAGGAGTTTTATTGGAACACAGCCACGCCCATGCATTTACTATTGTCTATGGCTGTTTGAAGCCATACTCAGACTTGAGTATCTGTGACACAGACCATGTAGTGCTCCAAGAAAAATATTTACTATCTGGACCTTTATAGAAAAAGTTTCATACCTTGTTGCAGAAGGAAAGTCAGTTTCACCAAGCAGACTCATTTTAGCTGCTTAACAAATCCCACTGTCCCCCACCATTTCCCCAAGACCCCTAAGCAGCTGTGTGACCTTGGGCAAGTCACTGATCTCTGTCCTGAAGGTGGTTATTAAAAACCACAGAAGCCTGTTCTAATAATGTGTATTTCGCACTGAACTATGCATTCTGAGGGGCAGGCTGTGCTGCTTTCACAAAGCGCTCACGTATTTGTTGAGTGACTACTGAATAGCCCCCCAACATTCAGCATGCAGTAAATGTACAATAAATATGACCTTCACTGAACTTGAAAAGAGGACCTAAAGATTCCACAGAAGCCAAAGGAGCAAATCTAAGCCAACCAGAGGGATGGAAAGACCAAGATGGGTGACAGAGCACAGAGTTCCTGCCAGGTTGTAAAGTCTGAGGACAAGATGTGAGCCAGTGGGGAACTAGGAAATCAGCAGCCCTCCCAGCTGTAGCCGAGGAGAAGAGAAGTGAGCCCAGATGCACCCTCAGTGTGGGAACCTGTAGGCTTCTCCGCTGGGCAGAGAGGAGCCAACCCCAGAAAGCAAGCAGCTCAACGGGTCTGACTGCAGGTCTGACTGCATGACCTTGGCGCTGACCTGTCGCCACTTCCCCGCCTTGTATCGAAGGGAAAGGTCTCTTGTCAAGCAGCCTCTCCCCAAAAAAGAATGCCTGGAAATTATTTCGGTCCAAGAATTCTTGAGAGAGTTTCCTCAAGGTGATGGGGGTCCACAACTGCCAGACCCCAATGCAATGGCCGAAAACGACCGGTAGCTCCCGCCCCCACCAACAGCGCGCCTATAGTATATCCCCCACCCCTCAGCACCCAGTGCCCAGGAGAGACGACGTCCTTGTCCCTCCAGGCCGGAACAGCTGCCTCAGGCTCGCTCCGCCGGCCAATTAGCCAGAGCCGTCACCACGGCAACGGCAGCTGGCGGGCCGGGCGGCTGGCGCGTCCCGGGCCGCCCTCCCCGCGGCCCCTCCCCTGGGGTGGGGTGCAAGGGGAGGGGATGGGGGCAGAAAAGTGCGCCCCACCCCCACTTCCTCCCCAGGAGGTGAGGGCGCACGTGCAGAGTCCACAGGGGCCCTTCATCCCGGGGTGTGGGGGTCCCCAGCCCCTTATCCTGGGTCGCACCCCCGCCACTGCACAGGCTGCGTGCCCTCGGGCACCCTTTTTCTCAAGGCAAGTTTGTGGAAGCCCCGCCGCGCGTCCTCCCTTCCGCGCGCTCACGGCCGGAGGGGGCGCGGCACCCCCCACCCGCACCGCGGACCTTGCCCCCCAGCCTCAGCCCTACCTGGATGTACGCCATTTTCGCCCTCGCGCACTCACTCCGGCCCGGGCATGGCGCCGCCACGGCCACTTTGCCCTCGCCAACAGGGGAGGGGGGAGAAAGCAAAGGGGGAAAGGAAGAAAAAGGCAGCCGGGTGGCCCCAGACGTGACTGGCGTGGCTGATGAGCGGCGCCCGCCCCTCTGCCGGCCGCCCCGTCCTTGCCTTTCCCTGCGTTCCGGCTCCCGGAGTCGGGGCCGCCTCCCAGGTTGGGAGAGCTGGGGCGCCCAGAGCCCCCGCCTCGGCCACTCTCGCAGTCCGGCGCTCCCCCCGAGGCGCTGCCCTGGCTGGAAAGAGGCCGGGGCGCCTGGGAAAGGAGCCCGGGGCAGCCGCGGGGACTGCAGCGACCCCGGCGCAGGCGGGGCTGGAGACGCGGGGCCGGTGCGCGCCGGAGGCGGGGGAGGGGATGGGGAAGGGGGTGGGAGGGGGTGGGAGGGGGTGGGAGGGGGCGGTGCGCGGGTCAGCCCATCCGGTCCGCACTGGGGCTGGCACCTACCCAGAGCAGAGCCCCCGGGACGGCCTTGAAAGCCGAGGGGATACAGTCCTGCCCGCTGTGGAGTCTGGAGCGGGGAGGGTCCTCCCCATCCAGCCCTCTCCCAGTCCGGGTTGGGAAAACTTTATTCCCGCCCCACCCGACGCGCCTAGAACTGTTGCGGCGAGGAACGCAGAGGCCAAATGAATGGGAGCCTTAAGTTCAGGTGGGGCCTAGGGTGCCCGGAGGAACGTGCTGTGGCCAGGGCCACAGGGGCGCGCGGAGACAGCGGAGCGCCCTTTTTACCCTAAACCTGCCCTAGATGCGACCTGGGCTCAACAGGTCTGGAGCGGGGCGGCCCGGCAGCGCCACCCAGCGTCGAGCCCGCGACGTGCGCTCCTCTGCCCGCTCTAAGCTCAGCGAACGTGCGCCCCCGGGCGTGTCCACCCTGTCCCGCCAGCCCGCGCGGCTGGGGCGCCCTGTGTCTGGAGTCCTCCCCCAAACCGGTTCTCCCACCCTCAGCCGCGTCAGAACCGGGGCCCACTCCGCTACTGAGGGATTTGAAGTGGAACATTGCCCTCCGCTGGTTCTCTTTTTAAAATGCCCCGCCGTCTCCCGTTGTCAGTCACCGGTTTATCAACCTTTTAACTCCCCAGCGCCTCCGCCTGTCTTCTTCATCACTAAAAATGGCATAAAATCTCTGTCCTGCCTTTTCCCCAGGGCCGTTTTGTGGGGATAAATAAGGAACGTGGAAGTAACAAAAGGCGTAATGTGCGTCTGTGTATGTATGTTGCATGAAAATCTAACCAGTACACATTTTTTAGTTTGTCCGTTGTATTTCATTAGTAGCACGTGGCCTGCAGCACACTTATCATCTGAGAGACACCGTGATCACAAGCACTTCACAAGCATGATTTCATTTAATCATCCTCTGCCTTGCTCACTATGTGTCTAGCACACCGCCTGATCAGAGCGGGCACTCAATAAATGTTTTTCTTGTTGGCTGTGGACCCCTCCTAACTATTTGAGGGAGGTGCTGCAGTTCTCCCCAGTTCACAGATGAGACTGAGGTACAGTGAGGTAGGACCACCCCCCCCTAAGCACCACAGAAGCATGGCGGATACCGCCACTGGCGTTTGAAGCCACACAGTGTGCCCTCCTAACTACTTAACTGTGTTTACCCATAGTGTTTCTTCAGCATTGATGGAAAGGGTGCTTGGTGGGGAGAGGGCTTCACAGAGGAGGGGTGATTACTGGGATGGGAGCTTTTGGGGAGAGGTGATTACTGGGATGGGAGCTTTTGGGGAGAATTTGAGAGAAGTGCAAGAGGTTGCCAGATGTTTCCAGGAAGAAGAGCTAACCTTTTTGAGACTGTGGGCCAGGCTCTGCTTTAGGCCTTTTACACAAATTGAATTCTCAATTCCCTGATGACCATGAGGTGGGCACTATTATATCCCAGTCTCTAGATGAGAAAAGAGGAGGCATAAAGCTGTTAAGTAACTTGCCCAGGGAGTAAATGTCATTGAGGGGCTGGGATTCAAACTAGACAGCCTACACCCAATCTGTCCCCTAGCCACCGCACCACACACTGCCTCACAGTACTGGGTACTGGGGAAAGGGAAGGAAATCCTTAGGATTAATTTGATACCTTAATCCCTAAAGACTTAAAACTGTCAGAAAACCAAGTACCCCTCCTCCCATGAAGGTTATTTTAAATGGGCATAATGGAAACTACTTCTGGAGTAATCAACTACTTCTCCATATGTAAAGCACCTGGCACACAATAGGTGCTTAATAAATGCTTGTTGAATGCATGAATGGGTGGATGCTGCCAACTCTTGAGTCATTATCATGATTGAGAGCTGAGCACTTCGCATGTGTTCCTTTGTAATCCTCACCAGAGCCCTACAAGGTGGACACTATCATTGTCCCATTTTCCTGATGAGAAGGCTGAAGTTCTGCGAGAGAAAGTGAGTCACCCTAGGTAAACAAGTGAAGAATGACGGATAGGACAAAAATGCAGATGTGCTTAATTCTGAAAGCCCAGCTCCTCAGAGCTGTGCCATCCTGCCTCCAAAGGAAGAATGAACAAGAAGTCAGTATTACATCATTTGTCAGATGTCCCTCCAAGACTGGCTTTCAGGGTCCCCAGCTCTGGGAGCCTCTCCCTGCTATTCCCAGGGAACTGTGGTCCTGCTTTGCTTTGAAATGTAATGTGGGCTCAGAGCAAAGCTGTGCCTGTGTGGACAAAGCAGCTGGCACCAACCCAGATCTCAGGAGAAGCTCCTACTTCAGAATTCTGCGGGGCTCCTAAACTTAGGAAGGAAAAGAGTTACATCTCTATTGTCACTAACCTCTACGTGAAATTCAGTATCGCCTTTCATTATGGATGCAGGCAACAAACCACAACAGTATTAACATTTACCTGGGTTTGTCCCCAGTAGAAAGAGAAATAGAATAGAAGAGAAAAAGAAGTCAATAGAAATCAGGTACATTCACATCACATTACAGTTGTGGCGAATAACTTGAAATTTTATTTACACTCTACTGCCTGAAAAATCACAGCTACTCATCTATTTCATGCATTAATGAGGAGGCACATACATTACCATATTTAAATTTGTTTTAATATTTTGATAAGTGTATATCAATAGAATTGTCATTTCATGATAATCCTATGTATTCCACTCTATTGTTTAAAGACATTATTCTGGGACGCCTGGGTGGCTCAGTTGGTTAGGCGGCTGCCTTTGGCTCAGGTCATGATCCCGGTGTCCTGGGATCGAGTCCCACATCGGGCTCCTTGCTTGGCAGGGAACCTGCTTCTCCCTCTGCCTCTGCCTGCCTCTCTGTCTGCCTGTGCTCGCTCGCTCGCTCTCTCTCCCTCTGTCCCTGACAAATAAATAAATAAAATCTTTAAATAAAAAAAAAAATAAAGACATTATTCTGAGATGGGGTCTATAGGCTTCAGTAGACTGGGGCGGGAGGCGGTCCATGGCACAGAAAGGATTAGGAACCCCTGCAAATAACATGTGCATTAGCTCAGGGGTGAGAGTGGGAACTGGCAAGTAATTCTCTGGCTGGAAGGAGGGGAGGATGGTGCCAGGTGAGGCTCAACAGGTAGAAGCCAGATGCCCTGCGGACTGGTAAGTTACTCCATAGAAGAGCAGGAAGGGTCTGGCCTGGAAGGATTTTGGCAGGGGTGTGTCTGTCTGTCTGTGGACATGGAGTAGACAAGCCTGGAGGCAGCAATCCAGGTATGAGGTGATCTGGGCCTGAGCTTTGGTCACAGTAGTGAATCAGTGCCTGTAACTGAATGAGCAGTGATGAGGTAGGTGGTGGAAGGCAGAGGAGGCTGAAGGAAGGCAGGTGTGCTGGGGGGAAGAGTTGGGGTTTTATATCTGGATATGTCGAATCTCGGATACCTATTGTGTAGAGTTCCTAGGAGAAACTCCAACCCATCCAGCTTGAGCAAAACAATTTAAGGGCTCATGAACGGGAAGTCCAAGGGCCAGTCCTATAGTCAGGGCTGGATTTAGAGATGCAGAAGAAGTTACAAGGCCTCACTCTCTCCATATCTCATCTCTTCACGGCTTTTCTCTGAACGTTGTAATTTTTTTTCTCCTGGAGGAGGTCTGCTTCTCGCGGCAGAAACATGGCCAGTAGCGGACTTGAGCTTCTGGTGTATTCGTTTATGCTCCAAAAGCAAGAGAGACTTTTAAAGAAATCTTAAGGAAAAAACTCGAATTGGTCCTGCTTGGGTTAAGTGCCTATACCGCTGGACCAAGCACTGTGACCAGAGAAACCAGCACCCTTCTTGAGTGCACCGAGACCCCGCTGAGCTGAGACCACGAGCCACCATCCCACGCAGACTACTCAGAGAAAGGGGAGCATGGGATTCTCTCGGAAAGACACGCCCACAGGGGCGTGGCTATGTAACCTGGGTCGGGGGCGAAGATGTCCAATGAGCAGATGAGTTCCAGACTTCAGACCCTCCCAAAGCAGAATGGTGCTTCCAGTTAATCGGGAGATAAGGCTTCTGTCATCTCCCGGGTGCATTTTTGGGCTCACTTCAGTCCACATTTTCTTTCTTTCTTTTTCTTTTTTTTTTTTTTTTGTTTGTTTTTTAAAGATTTTATTTAGTTGGTAGAGAGACAGCGAGAGAGGTAATACAAACAGAGGGAGTGGGAGAGGGAAAAGCAGACTTCTCTCTGAGCAGGGAGCCCCATGCGGGGCTTGATCCCTGGACCCTGGAATCATGACCCTAGCTGAAAGCAGACATTTAATGACTGAGCCACCCAGGAGCCCCAGTCCACAGCTTCTAAAAGGAACCTGGCCCCTCACCTTCTCCGCTCCAATCCCAGAGGGCAGACATATAATAATGGTTTTCTCTTTAGGATCCTTAAGAAGGTAGTTAGGAGGCAGGGCAAACCACAGACCTCAGGATATCTATTATAATTCAAAAGCACCAGAACAGCAAAAAGCAGACTCTGGCAAGCATATGGGCAACACACATTCTGGTTAGGTGACTTTCTATTCCTGCCAAACAGGCTGACGGCACTTGTCTCCTAAGTCAGTTTTAATTACACAGCCTCCTGAACATGCCATTCTGATCCTGTTTTAGCTGTGCCCATAACCCTGGGCAGTGTTTCCGAACTCTGGGGAAGTGAGAAGGCTCTGGGCTAATTAAATAGCTGGTCTGGTAAAAGGCAGAACAGCCACCAACTGTTAAGTATGATCCCCGAGGCGGACATGACCGAGTAACCCCCCATAGGAGCTGGAGTCCCTTCTTGGTCTTCACCAAGGGCAATGTGGTTTGATGATAGCAAGAGATCTGGATTCCAGTCCAGCCTGGCCTACCCAAGAAGCTGTGTGGCCTCAGGCAGGCCTCTTCGTCCCTGGGAGCCTCAGTTTTCCTCACCAGCAGAATGGGTATAGTACTTCCCTCTGAGGGCGGGTGTGAAGTCAAGCAAACGAGAAAAATGCATGTGAAACACCATGTATGTTCACAATTAGTGGTTCTCTGTTTCTTTCTCCCATTACATTGAATCTGAGGCCATGGCATCTCTTATTCTATTTTATAGTTTTAAGGAAATGTTGTGTTAGGGAGGAGGAAGAGACAAAGTAGAGGTTAAAATCCTGGCCTGTGGGATCAGCCAGGCCTGAGCCTAAATCATGCTGCCTGCCACTTAGCAGCTGTGTGACCTCAGATCTCTCTCTCTGTGCCTCAGTGCCCTCTTCATTGAATGGGATGCCAGCAGCCACTGTTTCATGGAGGTGAGGAGTCCACCGGACATCTCTGTTAACCCTTGGCACAGTGCCTGCCACTGAGGAGTTCCTCAAGAAATGCTAGTTAGGACTATTTTTTATTTTCAAAACAGAATCATAGCCCATGAAGTTGCTTTAATTACTAATACCTGTACTAGGTGCTTTATGTACCCTGATCAGTTTCTCTTTTTTGTTGGTGGCCAATACTGGGAAGAGAGAGCGCCATATCACACACTGGCACAGACATTCTCAAACTTGAGTGTGCACAGAAGTAGGGGGATGAATGGGGATTTTTGTTAAAATCCCCATTCTCAGACTCCTCCTCCAGAGAGTCTGATGCAGTAAATGAAGGGCTGGGATCTGGAGGTCTGCTTCTCCTAATAGCTTCCCAGGAAATGGCTGATGCAGGTGGTCCAACATCTGACCTTGACCTTGGCAGGCTAGGACATCATCTTTGTAATGTTCGCTCACTTCCTTCTTAGGAGGACCCTCACCCCCAGGGCCTATCCATTGATGGGAATGAGTCCGGGTGGAAGATGGCACTGGGGCAGGCGTGCGCCTGGTGCTGCCCATAATCCCTGAAGATGTTTGGCTCACCAAGGACACCTCACCTCCCGCTGATCTCGGCATTGCACCAGAACGTGTCATCTTGCCTGCCATCGGCTGGCATCACTCCTAAGGATCTTGCTGCAATGAAGGAGTCCCCTGGTCTAGCTTCTGAAGCCCCCAAACTGGTTCAAGAATTTCCACCACAAATGCCCCTGTCTGCGGCTGGTAGCTACAGTCAACCAAACCCTCTGCGCCCCGTGATTCATAGAAGGGTAGCTAATTATTTAGTCTTCAAGAAGGACAATCTGAGGACGATTTAATAATGGGCTGCACACATCTGAAGACCTATTAGCAGGGCACTGGTGACCACCTGTTCCCTCTCTCTGCCACAGCTAGGAGACACAGAGATGGGATTTAGCTACACAAATAGAACAGAGAACCAGGGTAGGCATCGGGCATGGCGATGATGTGGTTTTAAGGGGCAGCACATAAAATCTACTTTCCTAGGACTTGTGACAAGGCAAGAGCTTTGGGTCTGATGTTTCATCTTCCCCCAGAGGCCAGGAGCAGGGTCTGATGTTTCGCACAACTTCAAGAGAAGGATTTTGTCTTCCTCATCCCTGTACCTGGCACCAGGCACAGTGTAAGCCGGCGGTTCTCAAAGTGTGGTTCCCCAGACCAGCAGGCATCAACATCTCTGGAACCTCTCTGGAGATGCGGAATCTCAGTCCTCACCCTGCACCTACTGAACCAGAAACTGCTGGGGGGTAGGGAGGGGGGACCGCAAGCTGTGTTTCAACCAACACTCTGGGTAATTCTGATGCTGGCTGCAGGGTGAGAACTCCTGAGGATCCAATCTTCCTGTGCATTCCATTTGCCTGCGGATCTGGTTAAATGCAGTCTCTGATTCACCAGGTCTGGCGTGGGTCCTGAGATTGTGCACGGCTAACAAGCTTCATGGGTGAGCAGCGGACCATGGTTAGAGGATCAGGGATCTATGACAAATGCCAGCTCGTGTCATTCCTCTGCTGGAAACCCTCCAGTGACTCATCTCACTTAAGGGAAAAGTCAAAAAGGTCCAGCATAACCTGGCCCCCCCATTACCTTGTCTGCTGTCCCGATCTCTGCTCTCCTACCCTTTGCACGTTTTACTCCACCCCAGCCCCCTCACTGTTTCTTGAACCCTCCAGATGCCAGGGCTTCTACACTTGTTTCTGTTGACTATTATGCTCCCCCATGGCTCACTCGTTCACCTGAATGACAGGCAGCATACAAGATGGCCCATAATGATTCTGCCTCCTGGTATGGACCCCCTCACCTCAATTCCTCCCAGTGAGTATGGGCAGAACTTATCACAGATGGTGAGATGTCCCTCCTGTGATTAGGTGATGTGGGGCAGTAATTTTTACCTTGGTAGCTGACCCCTTCTCCATGAACCAAGCTCCCACGTTGGAGAGACCCACATGGCAAGGAGATGAGGGCGCCCTGCTAGAAACTGAGACCCCAGTCCAACAGATAACATTCTGACAGTCATGCAGGCTCAGAGGTGGATCCTTCTCTGGTTAAATCTTTGGGTGAGACCCCCACCCAGGTGACCCCTTGATTAAAGACTTGAGAGAGACCTTGGAACAGAGGCTCCAGCTAGGTCGTGCCCAGACTCCTGACCCATAGAAACTGTGAGATAATAAATATGAGTTATTTTAAGCTGCTAAGTCTGTGGCAATTCATTAGATAGCTTTAGATAATACAACCTCTTTAGGTTTTGCTCAAATGTCACCTTTTCAGTCTGATTTCACCAAATTTCCTCTTCAAAATAGCAACCTCTCCTCTCTCCCAAGAACTCCCTGTTCGCCTTCCCTGCTAAATTTTCTCCATAAAACATATCACCATGTGACGTAGCTTATATTTTCCCTCTTTTTAATGGTCTCTCTCCCCAACGAGAAGTGAGCTCTATGAGTTTAGGGTTTTTTTGTAGTTTTTTGGTCTGCTTCTCCCCCACCTGCATCCTTAATACCTAGAGCAGTGCCTTGCAGACAGAAGGCATTCAGCAGTATTGTTGAATGAATGAACGGATTTTGCCAACAGTCTCCTTCTACATAGAGGACAAGGGGCACTTGTGGACGCCACCTTTGCATTTTCTCAACACAGCCACCCCACTGAGAAAAGAGATTTCTCCAGACATCCATATGTCTTTCAATCCAGGGAGAAACTAATGGACCCCACCTGGGTCTGATCCCACCTTGTTAAGAGACACATGGGGAAATCTCCTGTAGAAGGACCAAGACCTTCTGACAGCCCCTATAACAATTTTGCCTTCTCCGGGGTAGCAGATGAGTTTGAAGACGTTACCCATTATTCAAAGGAAGGTTCATGAAGGCCTATGTGCTCTTCTTAGAAAGAGCCTGTTTCTCTGTGGTGAAGAATTCAATGTTATCTGAAGAGCCTTTGTTCTCCATGGAAACTTGTAAGCGATTCTTCACAGCAACATTTTTCGTAATTGTCCCAAAGTGGAAACAATGGGTAAATGCATTAAAAAAAAATGAAGTAGAGCCCTACAATGGAATACTTTACAGAATAAAGAGAAAGGAACGATCAGTACGTGGCACAATGTGGGTAACCTCGAAAACATTGGACCAAGTGAAATAAGCCAAGATAAACAAGACCACAAATGATATGGCTCCATTCACAGGAGATGTCCAGAAAGGGCAAAATCTGCGGAGACAGGAAGGAGAACAGCAGTTGCCTGGGTCTGGGGTTGGGAATGTGGAATGGATGCAGATAGGCATCTGGGGGGTGATGGAAATGTTCTAGAACTGTTTCGTCCTGTTGTGCATTGCTGGAAATCCTTGAATTGTACATTCAAAATGGGTGAGTTTTACAGTATGTAAATTACATATCAACAAAGCAATTTTTAAGAAGAAAATAAAGTGAAATCTCTTGCCACAAGGTTTTTTGTTGTTGTTATTTTTGTTCTATGTCTAAAGGCTCTCCTCTCAAATTCCCTTTGAGATTATGTTTCCTCACCTTTTAGATATTTTTTTTTTTTTTTTTAGTTTTTTAAAATTTTTCTTCTTATTATTTTTAGATATACGTTTCTATGAAAGATCAGTGATAGGGCACTGGGTAGTTTAGTCGGTTAAGTGTCTGCCTTCAGCTTAGGTCATGATCCCAAGGTCCTGGGATCGGCCCCGCCAGCCCCGCATCCGGCTCCTTGCTTGGTAAGGAACCTGATGCAGGACTCGATTTCAGGATCCTGGGATCATGACCTGAACCAAAGGCAGATGCTTAACTGACTAAACCATGAAAGCGCCCCCCTCCCCAGAAAACCACTTTAAAACATCAGAATGTTATAAACCTTTTTGGGTCTTACTCAGGGCAGAAATAAGGCCTGTTTATAACCTTCATTTGTATTAACTGGGAAACCAATGGGTATATTCATTGATTTTTTTTTTTTAAGATTTTTACTTATTTATTTGAGAGAGAGAGAGAAAGCACAGAGGGAGAGGGAGAAGCAGACTCCCCACTGAGCAGGGAGCCTGACTCAGAGCTCAGCTCTCTGAACGGAATCCCAATCACTAGGGTTTTCTCTGCGGGATGATATTCAGTAACTACTCTGCTTATTGAGCTCTCACAGTGTGACTAAGCACTGCCCTCAACACTTGCATACATGTCTTCCTTACCATCCTCACAACTCTGAGCCAGACATAGAGGCAGTTTTCAAGAAAAAAAGTGAACTGAGACCAAGAGATACTCAGCAAATCGTCCAAGACCACTACCAAGGGGCAGAACTGGACTTTCAATGATGTCTCACAGTGAGCTCTTTCTGTTAGCCCAAACAATGCCTGATCATTCCATTTCTGACCCCACAGAATCCTGGAGACGGAACATAGGATAAGGGAAGGCATTATTATCTTAGGATATTCATGCCTTTTACAGTGCTCTAATTCTATTTTTTTTTTAAGATTTTATTTATTTATTTGACAGAGAGAGATCACAAGTAGGCAGAGAGAGAGAGGAGGAAGCAGGCTCCCTGCTGAGCAGAGAGCCTGATGCAGGGCTCCATCCCAGAACCCTGGGATCATGACCTGAGCCGAAGGCAGAGGCTTTAACCCACTGAGCCACCCAAGCGCCCCAGTGCTCTAATTCTATTAAACCTGATCAACTTCCAAGGTTATCATGGAAAAAAAACATCAAAGACCAACCACAGTGCTTTGGGTGAGGACCAATGTCAAACGCTATTAGACGACCCATTGCTCTAGGTATTTGTGGGTTCAGAGATAAGATCTGCGAAGCCTGAGCTGCCAATCTTCCTGAAAAAATCAAATGCCCCATCAGTAGAAAAAATGCAAAGAATCCTACAGAGGAAGGGTGGGCCGGAGATTGATTTAGAGCGGTGAGGAAGAGGCTAAAATAGTGGAAACTCACCCAATTCTTCTTAAAACACAGCATAGATCATTTATCCTACCAAGTGTATTGAGTACAAACTTCTACAAGCCAGGCATTGTCCCAGTGAGGGTATGGGAAACACTAGGCATGCCCGCGCCCAGCTCAGAAGCCTTCTGTGGCACCCACCCTGCCTCCAGGATAAACATCAACTCCTTCCCTGGCAGGCAAGGCCTTCCCTAACCTCACCTCCTCCCGCCTCGCAGAGGGCATGCACACAGCACAGGGAAATCTGGAGAAGGGCAAGGATCATATGGGAGAGCTGAATTTAAGAAGTGATGTCAGGCGTTAGGAAGGGGATGTATTCCCTGCCTGTCGCACGGAGGTTAGCAGTGGATCCTCTTTGGGGCTGGGCTGACTTCACTCTCCGGGGGAACCACATTTTGCCTCCCTGACCACCGGAACCACAGACTACCCTGAGAAGGGGATCAGGTGACTCACCAGAGTCTCAGACACCTAAACATGTGCCCCCTTGGAGGGGGTTAAGTTCAGCTGTGCAGTCTAGGCTTTTCCCGGGATCTGGCATGACCCAGAGAGTCTCCCAGCCCATCAGGCCCCCTCCCTCTCCAAAGTAAAGGTTGCAGAGTGAGCAACGATGCAATTGTAATTACTGGGTGGGGCCGGTCTGCTCAATTCCAGACCTGCCCTCACTGTGTAGGTTCAGCCAGTTTCTCAGAGAGAGAGAGAGGCGCCTACCCACCCGTTCCCCGGCCTCATCCATCTTAAGGGGATCTCTGTAACGCCTGTGAGCCTCCCACCCAACCAAGGTCTTACGAGGTGCAGACCCTTTCTTGTCTCAGACAAACCTTCATTTGTTAAAAACTGGTGATGCCACATATGCCAACCAAGAAATATCCCATAGCCGACTTGACACTCTAATTCACTTGTGCAAAATGAGAAATTTCTTTGTTTCCTTCCATTCCTCTATCTGGATCTGATGCTCACTTTCTAGTTCAGGAAACTTTACCCATTCATGATAACCTAGTCTCTTCTGATCCCAAAGAGTCTTTTTCCAGGAAACAGAGTGAATAGAACTCTCCATCAGCTCAAGGGTCCCCAGCCCTGAGCCTTTTCCAGGATGGGGGCAGGGACCATGTCAGAATCCCCACAGCAGAGTGGGAAGACTGTGAAGTCTGTGGGAACTCAGTGTGTTGGGGGGGGCGGTTCATCCCTCTTGTCTTTGAGGGGGGACTGGGGCTGGGGTGAGCACCCACACTGTATTTGCCTGACCCTGAAATTTTACATCCTCAGTACCTCCCTCGCCTGACCTCAGTCCTGGCCCTGCTTTTCGTGTGGGCTTCTGTTCTTGCTGCTTTTCCCTGAAGAGTGGCAGGTCTGGACTACATTGGTTCCTGGATTTCCTGCTGGAACCCATTCTCCATGTGAATGGGTCCTGCTCAGGTCCCTGTGATTGCTTTTGCTTCTTCCCAAGCCCAGACTTCTAATGACCTACAGCAAACTTTGTGCCCCCCCCCCCCCCGGGGAACGGGGGGTTGTTGTAGACTCCGAGGGACTTTTTTCCAACACTCAGGACTCTGGGAGGCTGCCCTCCAGACCACCCTCACCCCCGATCTTCCCTCAGTCTTAGTTAATCTACCATCCCCATACCACTTTGAATTGGTGACATGACAAAGTGGGCTTCTCTGAGACCTGCAATCTCTCTAGGCTGTGTTATGCTGAACTGAATACCACCTCCGACTCACTCAGGTTCCCCAAAACTGTGCTGGAGACTGCTACAACTCACTGTCCTTCACTACTTCCTCCAGCAAGTAAGAGTGAGGATTTTTAAATCTAATCTCTTACCTCACTTCCTCTCTCTCTCTCCCCTCTTCCTCCCAGCCTAGATGGAGGTTCGACTTCCCCATCCTGTCTTCCCCATCCTTCTCCACTCCCCATTACCTCATAACTGTTTTCTTCCTGCTCAGTAGTTCCCAAAGGGTGGTCCCCAGACCAGAACATCAGCATCACCCAGGAACTTGTTAAAAAAAAAAAAAAAAAAAATGCAAACTCTTAGGGCCAAACCCAAACCTCTGAATTGGAAAGTCTGGGGAGTGAGGCCCAGCAATTTCTATTCTGATAAGCTCTCTAGGGGGTTCTGATGCATGCTCAAATTTAAGAACAACTGCTTTAGGGTCTGTATCAATCTGGCTGCTTTAGGATTCCCTGGGAGCTTTTAAAGTATATTGATTGCTATGACCAATTAGATTTGAGGCCCATGAGGAGACACAGTCAAAATCTACCCAATCCCGTCTAGATCAGCAAACGTCCCAGATGACCCAAAGCCACAAAGCATGATTGTTTCAGGGGATTACGTTTTGGGGATGGTTTATTATGCAGCAGTCGCTAAATGATACACAGCCTGTGGTGTATGAACGTCTGCTGAGATAATGACTGATCTCTTTACTTTCCTCTAGCCCCGCCCTCACTTCCATTCCGTGCCTGCTCTCCTAGCTGCTCCAGCCACCAGAAGCAGACCCTGGCACAAGTCCCCAAGTCGGAACTCCCTACTTCTCTGTCCTAGCCTCTGCAAGGGAACCTGACTTGTGGCTCCCAACAGGGGCTGACTATAGAAATATAATGTAAGCCACAGATTTAATTTCAAATTTTCTACTAGCCACATTTTTGAAAAGGTGAAAAGAAACACTGAAATTAACTTTAACAATATACTGTATTTTATGAACCATTTTCCTTATATATTTTGCACGTTTTCTTTAACCCAGTATATCCAGCATACTCTTATTTTTAAAAATTTTTTTCTTTTTCTTTTTTTTTTCATAGTCTCATTTTAACAGGCAGTGCTAGGCGCAGTGCAAGTGTTGACTAGCTACGTGTGGCTAGTGACAAACATATTGGATAGAACAGCTCCATGCAGATCCCTACACATGCCCCTTCCAGATGTCACCCTTCCAGGATGACAGCAGGTGTAAGAAGCAGAAGGAGCAGGGAGAGCTGAGTCTCTGCCAACCCCACAACATACTAAGTCTTGACACGAGAACAATTTCACCCAGCATGCTGCCAGTTGTCAAGACATCTGCTCCTGCTGTCGTCCCCCAATACTTCTTCCCATTCTGCCTGACTCAGCTCAAATGACACCACCTCCATGAAGCCTTCTTTGAATACCCATAGCACTAACTTCAGAATTCTAAAACAGCTCTTAATAGCCTATCCCAATGACTGCTACGGTTTGTTGAGCATTTACTCTGGGCTGAATTGTACCACTTGATGCTGAGACACAACACCATAAGGTAGGAATGATTATCCTAACTGTACAGAAGAAAAAACAGAGGTTCAGAGAGGCAAAGAAGCTTCTCTATGCTCACCCAGCTAGTAAGTGAAGGAGCCAGGATTTAAACCATGGGAGGTGAGGCTCTAGGGCCCATGTTTTCAATGCCTGGTCCCTTGCCAATTAAGATGCTGAAGCCACAGCAGAAGCGGCATCTGGAGCTTGTAAGAAACACAGATCTCAGCTTGTGTCCCAAAGCTGCTTAGGATCTGCACTTTAAGAAGCACTTGGGTGATCTGTGGGCATATTAAACTCTGACAGGCACTGGCCAATGCTAGCCGTATTTTAGTTGCTTGTTATGTGTCTGGTTCACCCCAAGGCCACACACCCCTTAAGGGCGAGGACTGCACATTTTTACCTCTTTCCTGAGCGCCTGCTCTAGAAAGCTGCTGGAAACAGCTATTGAATCAAGTTCTTTTTAACCTACCCGTTGGAGTGTCCTTGTTTTTGTTTGTTTTTAATTTTTAAAAATTTGCTGTCCGTGTCTTCCACAACTGCCTATTCCGCTTTAGAAGTGCAAGGTTTGGCAACGTCCTGGAGTTCCTGCAGCCCAAGATAAATGACCCCAGTTACAGAGCTAATGCCTGAAAGCTGCTGGAAGCCAGGCCAGGGCTCATTCTGGCACTCTAATGTTTGCTTTTCAAGAAAGTATTCTCTCCAGACAGAAATCTTCCTGCTATCTTAGAAAGTATAAATCTTTAGGGGCTCCTTAGCAGAATAGCCCCAGAATTTTTATACAAGGAAGGGCTTGGGTCTCTGGAAGGAAGGAGGACTTGAAGATGAAGATGTTTAATTACTACATCAAATTAAGACAACGTCGGGGCGCCTGGTTGGCTCAGTCAATTAAGTGTCTAATTTCAGCTCAGGTCGTGATCTCAGGGTCCTGGCATCAAGCCCCACATCACATCTTGGGTTCCCTGCTCGGTGGGGAGTCTGCTTGTCCCTCTCCATTACCCTGTGCCGCCCCCCCCCCCCCCCGCCCAATTCTCTCTCTTTTAAATAAATAAATATTTTTTTTAAAGCCAATATCAGTTGCCCATATTAAGGAATGCACTGATGGAAACTGAGGGATAGGGAAGACTAAAACTCCCCAGTGCTGTCCCCTTGGAGCCACCACTGGTGTTCAGGTCTAAGGACAGGAAACCACAAGCCTTTGGGAGGATGAGAACTTGGGGTTCAGTGTCAGTCTCAACCACCATAGGGGAATTTCAGAACATCAGAGCTGGGTGTGACATGGCACAGAATGAGTATCTCAGAAATAGTTGTTAAAAGTTGAGCAGGAATTGGCTGGGTTGGGATTTTGCTCATCTTTTTGATGCACTGAGACCAGGGATCCGGGAATGCCTGAAACTCAGCACTGTCAATCTCCTTATCCCCGCTCTCCTACTCCACCCAGCTCTCAAATTTCCTTAGGGAGCCATATACAAGGAACTGAGGCTAGACTGGAATCAAGACATTTCTTTATTAAGAGTTGAACTTGAGCCTATTAATCACCAATGTAGAAGCCCCTTAAAAAGTTAGATCAGGGGGCGCCTGGGTGGCTCAGTGGGTTAAAGCCTCTGCCTTCGGCTCAGGTCATGATCCCAGGGTCCTGGGATCAAGCCCCGCATCGGGCTCTCTGCTCAGCAGGGAGCCTGCTTCTCCCTCTCTCTCTCTCTGCCTGCCTCTCTGCCTACTTGTAATCTGTGTCTGTCAAATAAATAAATAAGATCTTTAAAAAAAAAAAAAAAGTTAGATCAGAGCACTGAGTTTCAACGCTGTACTAAAACAGGCTTCCTAACTCCCTACCTCCAATCCATGAATATAAATCTTGATGTCTTACCAAACTTAATACGGAGCGCAATCAAATGGCCACCAGTTTCCCAGTGGGAAAGCACAAGAGTTCAGGCAGGTACTAGATGGGAGAGGAGGCAGAGCAGAACCTCAGCTGTGGTGATGCAGTGACCCCTCCCACCAGTGAGGCATGGCCCGAAGAATGTCCTGGACTCTGAAGGAGCCCGCTAGCACCTTCCCCTTGGATGGGAGCTGAAAGGGTGATGGGCAGAGGATGCTTAGGGAAGAGGTCTGAAGAGTCCTCTTTGCCTATGGAAATGAATGAATAAATAACCTCTTAGGCACCATCCAACCCCCTCCCCCAATTTAAATGAGAAAACTGAGATCCGAAAAGGAAAAGTGGCTAGCCCAGGGTCATACAGCGGGACCACTGGCACCCCTGGAAGGAGAAAATGGGTCTGTGATTTCTGATTCAGAGCCTAGGCAGATCCTCTTCCCAGCTTGGACGCCCACAGCCTTCAAGAACTCTAAACTCTGTGAAAGAATGACCAGGACTCAAGCATAACCAGCTATCCTAGAAACGGAGGCAGAACACGGGCTAGAACACGATCATGTGGCTACGCATTGGAGTAAAGGAGTCTGGGAAAGCAGGCAATGGGATTGCCCGATTGATTGGCTTAGTGACCAACCATGAGCCATAGTCCAAGTCCACTCCTACCTGGAACAAATTCATAGTATGTAAAGAAGTGGGGGGTGGGGCTTGAGCAAATTGTAAGTAACGCCGTCCAACCCAGTGATAATATTCCGTTCATATTACAAATGAAGAACCCACTACTAGAGAAGCAGAAACGATTTGCCTAAGGTCACAGCTAATGAATGAGCAAATCACATTTCTTCCTTGATTCCTGAGTCTGAACTCTTAGCTGCAGTGGAATACCGACTTCCAAAAAGAACACAAAAATATGAGATGATTCAAAAAGGTGAGGGTCATACTTGGCAAAGCTATGCTAATCTTCTTTAAATAATCTGTTGAAAAGTACTTGAAATTTATACACATTTTTGATTCAAAGCAACAAGAGATCATTTTTTTCTTCACAATAAAAGCTTAAAGGATGAGCCAACGGCACAACCCCAGTGGGTGCTAGTCACACGGAGCCTGCATTAACAGCATGCTCAAAGTTGTGCAGTGCACAGCCTGCCCAGCCACAGATACCAAACCATGCTGAATTTAACCTGCATGGTCTCCAGTTTCCTCATTTGCAAATTGAGCGGGTGGTTCTGGAATGATTCTGAGGTCCCTTGTGAGAGCCTGTGATACTGTGACAAACCATGTGTATTCACACAGGAAAATGATAAATAGCCAAGAATACAAAGATGTCTTTTGCCTTCCCAGGAAGCCCTGCTGTCGCTTCACCAGAGTGCAGAGCAGAGATAGCTCCGAAAGTTCCCATATTGCCCATAATACGGCCTTTTAGTATGTAGAACACCCTTGTCAACAATCCAGAACTCTCTCGAGCTTCAGTTGTCAGAAATAAAGTATGTACTTAGAATCACATGAAAGGATTCCTTCCTCCTCCTCAGACTAACAGAATAGGGCGCTGATCTTTGAAGGACACTATTTATGGGCATGATGCCCGCTGTGAATCGGCATGACCTTTCTTCCTCCTATCTGTTTAGTCTCCAGAGGGATAGGCCCTCTTATTACATTTTCCCAGCCTGGAGTTTAGCTCCGCAGGCAAACTCCTGTCATTTGTTTGTCTGATGGGTATTATTTCTTCCAAGAATCTAATTAGGATCTTTTAAAGGATTCAGCCTCAGAGTGCGGGAATTAAATATGACTCAGAGTGTGTGCTTCCCAAAGCCAGGAGAAAAGTGAGATGATCATTCATTTGATTTATTCATACATTATTCAGCCTATAAACCCTACAAGCCTGACGGTGCACCTTTTTTCTTTTCCTTTTCTTTTTTTTTTTTTTTTTTTTTTTTGTTGGTGCCAACCTATGGTGGGAGTTAGGCAATTGGATAGAAATGGATGCTCTCTCTCCACCTTGGGGTCTTACCTGGCACATAGTAATTGTTCAATAAATAGTGCTACTATCATTTCAGCTCAGATGCAAAAAGACATGTATGCTTGCAACGTGCTCCTATCAGCAGGCCCAGATGGTAACAAATGCAAAACTTTTTCGGTAGTAATCAGTGCCTCAGAATTTGTTCTTCTTCTTTGCTGGGGGTCTCCCACAAACATTTTAATAGCCTACAAACACTTAGTCGACTATTTGCAAAATCTCAGGAAATTGCCCTTTTATAAGCAAACGCAAATAGAAACACCCAGCCTCACCTCCCAACAGAGGAAATGTTAGAAGAAAATCAGAGATATTAAATGCAATGTGGTATGCTGGATTGGGTCCGAGAACAGAAATAGGACATCCATGGCAAACTTGGTAAAATCCAAATAAAATCTGGAATTTAGTGAATACTAGGGTACCCAGGTGAGTTTTTTAGTTCTGATGAAAGCACCATGATTCTCTTAAAGATTAACATCAGGGAACTAAGTGAAGGGTATACTAGAACTCTCTATACTATCTTTGCAACTTTTGTGTAAATATAAAATATTCCAAAATTAAAAAGATTTTTAAACTTCAGTGCTAATGTCTTCCAGGTAATATACATCAGGTGAGTATATGAGTAGGCTAGCCACATAAAATAGAAGAACCCCCGTTAAATTTGAATTTCAGAGAAACAACTTTTTTTAGAGTAAATATGTCCCAAATATTGCATGGGATATATTTCCACTAAAAAAATTTATTTACCTGTTCATCTGAAATTCAGACTCAACCTGGGTGTTTTGCATTTTTATTTGCTAAGTCTGGCAAGCTTCTCCAGATGTACTACTGATAAAGAAGCATGAATAAATCTTATTTTAGGGGCGCTTGGTTGGCTCAGTTGGTAGAGCACATAACTCTTGATCTTGAAATCGTGAGTATGGGCCCCATATTAGGTGTAGACATTACTAAAATTTTTTTTTAAAAAACCTTATTTTAGAATTTTAAAATGATATCACATAATGTAGATTTCAACACGTGATAATTAAAATGAAAAGCATCACTGCACATTTCACTTATTTGATATTAATTAATTATAATGGTGAGACATTCTATGTGAACGAGTGATTAAAGGAGTTCATGAAAAAAAACAGGAGGAAGAAAAGAAGGAAAGAATGAGTGTGTAAATAATGAGTGAGTGAGTGAATAAATGAGTGGTATGTGTCCCCAAATTCCAAAAGAGAAAAAATTTTAAATATTAGAAATATGATAGGGCTAGCTAAAATAGCTATAATCCAGGATGCCTGGGTGGCTCAGTCGGTTAAGCGGCTGACTTCTGGTTTCGGCTCCGGTCTTGATCTCAGGGTTGTGAGATTGAGCCCTGTTGGGCTCTGTGCTGGGCAGGGAGCCTGCTTGGGATTCTCTCCTAATGTCTCCCTCTGCCCCTCCCCCCTGTTTGCGCCTGCTCTCTCTCAATCTCTCTCTCTCTCTCTCTCTCTCTTAAAAAATAAAGTACCTGCAGTCCACTTTATGGATTGAGACAGACTGGGGTAAACGGGGAACCACAGCTCTGTCTGTGTCTGTTAATGTGGCATCAAGGTTGCAACTCTTTAATCAAGAAGGAAATGCGGGCTGCCAGGCTGGCTCACTGGGTAGAACGTGTGACTCTGGATCTCAGGGTCGTGAGTTCAAGCTTCATACTGAGCATAGAGATTACCAGAGATAATAAACAAATAAACTTAAAGAAGAAGAAGGGAAAGAATCCCAGGAGCACCGGGGAAACCATTCAAAACATGATACCCCAGGCCCACTGCCTTGTTCAAGAAACCTATGTAACCCCCTCTCCCCAAAAAGATAATCTGTGTTTTGCGCATGCTTTTTCCCTCCAAAATTTAATATAAAAATTTTCAAACGTATCACGAAGTCCAAGGAATTCTGCAGTGATCACATAGGCTCTACTGTTAATACTTTACCGCATTCACGTTATCGTGAATCTGTTTCCATCTGTTGGTCCATCTTGAGCTTTGATGCATTTCAAAGAAAGTTGCAGTTAGTAGTTCACGTCCTCCTAAATACTTCACCAAGATTCGTTCCCTGGATTTGAATATTTGTTTATAGGTGAAAATACATACAGTAATTTGCACAGATTTTAAGTAAACTGTTCAATGGGTTCTGACAAAGAAACCCAGCTGTACAATCCAAGCCCTTCTCAGAGATACAGAACATCACCAGCACCCCAGGAAATGCCTAAGTTCGTGCTTTGCTCGCCTCTCTTGGTCTACCTTAGTAAAAATACTCATAAGTAAAATTAAACATAAAAGCATGTAGTTCTAAAATAACAACTCAGGGGCACCTGGGTGGCTCAGTCTTTTAAGCGCCTGCCTTCGGCTCAGGTCATGATCTCAGGATCCTGGGATCCAGCCCCGTGTCAGGCTCCCTGCTCAGTGGGGGGGTCTGCTTCTCCCTCTGCCTTTGCCCCTTCCCAGCTCATGTTCTCCCTCTCTCTCTCTCTCAAATAAATAATTGAAAATATATATTTTTTAAAAAGAATGAAATCTTACCTTTAAAATAATAATAATAATAGGGGTGCCTGGGTAGCTCAGTTGCTTAAGCAGGTGCCTTTGGTCAGGTCATGATTCCAGGGTCCTGGGATCAAAGCCGCATCAGGCTCCATGCACAGCGGGAAGCCGGCTTCTCCCTCTTCCAATCCTATTGCTTGTTTCTCTTGCTTTCTCTCTCTGTCAAATAAATAAGTAAATAAATAATCTTTAAAGTAAATAAAAGAAAAGAACAACTCAAAGTCCCCCAAGCTGTGGATGGTAAGCTAGGAGGGTAGGGGTTGTGGATCACTGTGGGTCCCAGAAGTTCTAGGGGTTCTGGGCAAATCTCTGCTTTGAAAAGCATCCTGCCATCTGTCCTTTTCTCTCATACTCAGGAGGATACAACTGAATCAAATGACGGAGAGGGAGGTTACTTCCTCTATCCCTACCTTTTGCAGATTGCCCTACTTTGTTATAAATAAGTAATACACTACCAGCCACATCATGGCCCCACCGTGAGGCCATACACCCTCCCATCCAGGATGTTAAGTATGTCAGGTCCTCTCTCCTGACACACAGCCATTCAACAAGCATCAGTCCAGCTCTCACCTCCAGGCCGGGTGTGGGATGAGGGTGGAGGGGGCAGGAGAGACTCTGACATGATCCCTAGCTTCCAGTGTCTGTCAGTCCAGTATGGGGACAGACACTCGGGTCCCCTGGTATATCCCAGCTCCTGGCACGGTGCCTGGTGCTATCAGAGCTCAGATACTGCTGGTCAGTTGAGTGTATGCATGACCTCATTCATTCAAGACACACTTACCGAGCACCTACTGTGACCCAGGCACTGCAGATGCAGCAGTGAACAAAACAGACTCCCCCCTCCCCCCCCAAAAAAATCCCCGTCTGTGCATATCCCAGTGTGGGTCTGGGTGGCAACACACACATAAATCAGCAAATACCTGGATTTCCAGATAGTCACGGGTGCTATGGACCATGAAGCAGAGGAGGGAACGAGGGGATCGGGCAAGAGGAAGTGGGGTTGCAATTTTAAAGAGAGTTATCAGGAAGCTCTGCTCAGTGACAGCTGCCCACAGACCTACAGGAGGCCAGCTGGACAGGAAGAGTGTGAGGAAAGGAGTAAATGTGTCCTTCTGGAAGGGCTACCGCAGCAAAATACCACAGACCAGGTGGCTTAACCAACAGAAATTTCTTTCTCAAAGTTCTAGAAGTCCAACATCGAGTGCCGGCAGCGTGGATTTCTCTGGAGGTCTCCCTCCTCAGATGCAGATGACCACGTTCTCTCTCTGTCCTCTGTCTGGGCCCTAAACTCTTAACGCTCAGTCACACAACCCATATGATTTCACTTTACCTTAATTATCTCCTTAAAAGCCCGATCTCTAAATACAGTCACATTCTGATACAGTGGGAGGTAGGACTTCAATATATGAATCTGAAGGGGTGAACGCAATTCAGTCCATAACAGTTAGTGAAGGAATGAATGGATGAATGAACGGATGAACGAATGAATGAATGACGAATGAACTAGTCCTCTGCTTCTTTTCTGGGCAGGAGGGTGAGGGTGGTCAGAGAAACACAGAGCCTGAAGGAACAGTGGACAAGGGACAAGTAGGAGCCACATGAGGAGAAAAGCCAGGGATTTGATGTGTGTTGGTTTTTCAAATCCTTCTTGGCCAATGCAAAATGTGCTTTTGGGGGGGACATCTGGGTGGCTCAGTTGGTTAAGCATCTGCCTTCAGCTCAGGTCATGATCTCAGGGTCCTGGGATCGAGCCCCATGTTGGGCTTCCTGCTCAGCGGGGAGCCTGCTTCTCCCTCTGTCCTCTGCCTCCTCCCCACTGCTCCTATTCTGTCTCTCCTTCGCTCTCGAATAAATAATCTTTTTTCAAAAATGTGCTTTTTTCCTGGCTCTGACTCTCAACTATTTCCGG
Organism: Enhydra lutris kenyoni; assembly: GCF_002288905.1. Taxonomy (NCBI): domain Eukaryota; kingdom Metazoa; phylum Chordata; class Mammalia; order Carnivora; family Mustelidae; genus Enhydra; species Enhydra lutris. Next base: position 1,226,418 of record NW_019154129.1, on the reverse strand, counting down.
AGACGGTTTTATTGACTGCTGGCTTGCTGCAGCTTGTGTTTGAGGAAAGCCCTCACCATGGGCCAGGAAGGGCTGGGTTCTGAATCTTCTCTGCTGAGTGACCTTAAGGAAGTCACTTAACCTCTCTGACCCTTCTCTGCTTCATCTATAAAATGGAAATGAGAACCCTCCCCCTCACAGAACTGCCAGAGAAGTGAAGTGAGGCAGCTACATGAGGCTCATAGCAATAGGGCTTTGTAAACAGGAAATGTAATATAAATAAAAACAGAAGGTATTACTGTGAAGCTTGCAGTGGAAACCACTGCAGACAGCTCATAGCTGGGAACTTCCGGCCATTTCCAAGAGAGCTGATTTATTAAATTCCAGCCCCTGTCCTGGCTGTTTTCCCTCAACCCCCTGCCCCCCAGGGCAATCAGAGAGTGTGGGGCTGGGAACAGGGAAGCCTTGTAAAAAGCAGTTAGAGAGGCTGATCCCACCTGAGATGGAGAGCTGGCCATGCCTGCCTCATCAAGGATTCTTCATAACATAGATATATAGCTACACGTGTAGGAGTATACGAAAGCCGGAGATACTTAATGTATGCAACTTGATGTGTTTGGAGCTAAGTAAGTAAGTACACGTTGTGAAACCGTCAACACCATAAATGCTGTAAACTGACATGTTGCCTCCAAAAGCTTTCTCCCATCCCTTCTGTGCCTTCTCTTCTATGGTAAGAACATAGAACATAAGATCTACCTCCTAGCCTATCCTTAAGTATGTGCTACAATATTGCTTAGTATAGGCCCCATGCTGGACAGTAGCTCTCCAGGACTTATTTATTTTGCATAACTGAAACTCCTACCCTTTGACCAACATCTCCCCATTTCTCCTTCCCCCAGCCCCTGGTAACCACCGATCTACTCTCTGTTTCTATGGCTTTGACTATGTCCGGTTCCCCGTGAAATGGAGATCATGCAGTATTTGACTTTCTGTGTTTGGCTTATTTCAATTAGCATCACGCCCTCCAGGTCCATTCCTGTTGCTGCAAATGGCAAGATTTCATCCTTTTTTAAGGCTGAATAGTATTCCATCATATCTAGATCTATATCTAGAGAACTCACACATGTATTCCACACATTTTCTTTATCGTCAAGGATTCCTGGCATAGAGAGCTGACTTTGACGGGTACCATCTTCACCAGAGTCTATGCTAAACCCTCTCCAGACATCAATTTGCTAAGTCCTCACAGTACCCTCTGAGGTTGGGGACATTATCTACCCATTTTTCAGATGAAGAAACTGAGGCCCAAAGAATATAAATCGCCTAGAGTCATATGGCTCTTAGGAGGCCAAATCGAGCCTGCATCAGCTACTGCATTAACTTTAACCTACCCCCGCCCTCACAAGTACACCAAAGGCCCTGAGGTGTACCTGGCATTTAAGTGTTAAAGATATTTAAGATGTCTAAATTCTCCTGTTTGAATCCCTGTTCTGGCATTGCCCAGCTGTGTGACCTTGGACAAGTTACTTTCCTTCTCAGAGGACCATCCTGACCACTGATCACCTCCATTCACCGATCACCTCCACTGCTGCCCAAGTGGGAGTTGGGGGTTCGGCCCCTTTCAGAACTTTGGAACAAGAAAATAATTACCTCAGCTAAAGATGTGCCATTTTCCTTTGATTAGAAAACAAAAAAATTGTGTGAAGCATCCTGTTTCCCTTTTTGCTTTGCCCACCAGAAAGCTCAGAGCTAAATTTAATAATGAGTGAGAGTAACTGAAGGAATCTGGGCTGTCTTCCTTTATGTCATGCGCATTTTAAATTTTCTGTTCTATTGACTTCATTGTTCCTATAACATTTAGAGTTAATGTGAAAAATTGTTAATGCAGCCACTTGAAAAATAGGCCGGGTAGAAATGAGCAAGACATATTATGTAGTTATAGTTTAAAACAGTGCCTTTGAAATCAAAGCACTACCCGTGACTTGAATTTCAGACAAAGATAAAAGACACTGAGATACCGGAGATTAATTTTAAGGTGGAACTCGTTCAGATGAAGCTTTTAGGGGGGAAAAATTGTAAATCAGCCCAGAGCTGGTCAGTCCTGTTTGCAGGCAGAGAGGGGGTCAGCTCTAGCTCCCTGGGCTCCCCCAGGGCTGGCACTCAGCTATTTGAGTCCCATCTCGCAGAGCCCTGCCCTGTGTTCCCATGCCTCGAGGGACTTCCTGTTTATCTTCCCAGATCCAGTGTCCACTGGCACAAGATGTGAATCCACAGCAGAAACCCAGATGACAGGAGCTATTTCTGTACGTCAGTTCCTTGTTAAACATGCTGGGGGTGAAGGAAATTTACATTTAAATGAAACTTTGATCACGTTCCCATTGTCTGGAGTCTCCAGAAAGAGAATCCGTGGGTGAAAGAGAGAGTGTGTATGTGTATACATACAGATGCAGTATTCTGGGGCGCCTGGGTGGCTCAGTCGTTAAGTGTCTGTCTTCGGCTCAAGTCATGATCCTAGGGTCCTGGGATCAAGCCCCGCATCAGGCTCCCTGCTCAGTGGGAAGCCTGCTTCTTCCTCTCCCACTCCCCCTGCTTATGTTTCCTCTCTCACTGTCTCTCTGTCAAATAAATAAATAAAATCTTTCTAAAAAAATGCAGTATTCTATCTACATAGGCTTTGCAAGGGTTCTGATCCTGCGTTGGGGTGGTGGCCGAAAGACTGGAAACAATATCAAGTTAATCAATGGGAACTGGTAACACAATGTGCCCACGTGATGGGAGAAGATGCCGGCATCACTAAAGAAGAAAACACAACCACCTTGGAAAAGAGTTTGGCAGTATCTAGTTAACCTCAACATACACGCGATCTGGGTTTCTCGTCCTCTCTCAGCATAAAAACCGAACTCCTTAGCCTGTTCTACAACAGGCTTCCTCAACATGGGCACTGTTGACATTTGGGGCCGGATGGTCTCTATTGTCGGGGAAGGAGTGCTGTTTGGTGAGTTGCAGGGTGCATAGTGGCTGTGCCTGGACCCAACCCTCTAGATGCCAGCAGGACCCGCCTCTCCAAGTCGTGACAGCCACGTCTCCAGACATGGCTGAATGTGGTTACATGCAATAACGTGAATAAATCTCATAAATACAGGTGCCTGGGGGGCTCAGTTGTTAAGCGGTTGCCTTCGGCTCAGGTCACCATCCCAGGGTCCTGGAATCGAGCCCTGCATCAGGCTCCCTGCTTGCCAGGAGGCCTGCTTCTCCCTCTCCCACTCCCTCTGCCTTTGTTCCCTCTCTCACTGTCTCTCTCTGTGTCAAATAAATAAATAAAATCTTTTTTAAAAAAAAGCAAGGTGAAGACAGAGCATACCACGATTCTGCTTGTAAATGATATTACACAACACAGGGAAAGCACACATACTCCCAAGGGAGTGTAAATTGTGAATCATTGCAGAATCACTAGCCCTCACTAACGCTAGGGTTGCCCACACCCTGTAACTCAGCACATCTGGACCTCAGGGATGTGTTAGAGAAACTCCTGCCCATTGCTCAGGGAGACACGGATAAAAACACTGGACTATCAGGGATAGTGGACTGAAGCTCAGAGATGTTAAGTAACTTGCTGAAGATAACACAGCTTGTGAATCTGATCCCAAGTACCGGAGGGCTGCTTTGAGGGCTCTAACGGTCCAGAACTTTCCGCTGTCTTGCACAGGCGGTAGGCGGTAGAGTGTCCCATGACAGCTGGCTGAGAGCCCTCGGGTCTGAGCTGCAGGTGCTCACAGAAACAGCCTTCAGAGCGGGAGCGAGCACAGCACCGCTATACATGCTGAGGGTGACCTCTGCCAGCATATTCCCCAGACCTCAATAGGCACAATGTGTCTGTCTCCTCCCTAGTCTTGAGTTATGCCATAAAATTCCCTCTTTTGTATTGCCTTTTCCTTAGGAGGTACCAGCCTTGGGAAAACGATGGGGCAAAGGAAAAAAAAAAATCCACTCTCCCCTGTGCTATGGGCTAACCCGGGGTTCCCCCTCCTCAGTGCATTGCCTACCCTGCCCTCGGCCCCAGACTGATGGAGGAGTGACAGCAGACAGCCTGGGCACGACAGGTCCCAAGGCCTTGTGGGGGGATGCCAAGGGTGGCTCTTGCCTTTGGGAAGGGAGAAGCTGTGAGCTCCCTGAAGAAGATCAAAGGCAGCCCCATCCTCTGGGAAAGCAATTAGCTGCTCATACTTTAATAAAAGACAGAAATGAAATCAACATGGCAATTGTCCCTGGACCGACAAGAAAAGTCACCCACAAGCATGATCACACCCAAGAAACTCTTGCTGGAGCCCAAACTGTACCCTGCTTTCTCTCTTTTTGCTTTTGGATCACCCACTGAAAAAGTAAAATTCCTTCCCGTGTTGAAAATAATGGTAATTAGTTCCAATCATAACGGAGCTCTCACAGCTGAGACTGGTGGGTATCACTTTGGTAAGAGCTTTACATCTAGCGAGGTCTCTAATCTTCCCACTTTCCAAAAAGCCTAAGAAAGAGGTTCTGTTGTTAGCCCCATTTTGCTAAAGGGGAAACTGAGACTCAGAAAACACAGGTCAGGGGCCACAAACTCAAATGCCCACAGGAGCAGGCAGGCAATATAAATGGGGTCATTGGAGGATATAAGATATCAGCTGTGATTAGTGAGGACTGTGTGAAGTGGATACAGACGCTCATGCTGAGAATAAGGTGACAGCTCCTCCTCGGTCCCATCTCCAATGTTGCTAATTGAGAACGTGGGCCCAGTGTAGCCAGATCTTATTTTTTCAAGTGAAAATAGAAATCTGTATTCAAATGTGAGTATGACATCTTCCCATTTTTGTAAGCAGCTAAATCAGCTAGGATTAGGTTTTGCTGCTTACAACAAAACTTCAAAATAACAAGTCTAGGATGAAAGTTTATTTCTCTCACACATAAGAAAGTATCTGGGGAATCATCAGCTCGGGGCTGGAATGGAGTCTCTAAGTTGTCAGCAGGGATCCAGACTCTATATTCCTGCCCAGCCATTCTCAGCTCATGACTTTCATCATCAAGGTCACCTCACAGACCAAAACAGCTGCTGGTGCTCCGGTCATCTCTCAAAAGTGGGAAAATGAGAAATAGCTGAGCAGATCACTTGATTTTTCCTCCCTATACTTGGTCCTCTTCATCTATATTGTCTATCATCCTCAGTGGGCATTTGAATCTGTAAGCCTTGGTCTAAATCTAGGGTGGGAAACATAGCCAAACTCCAACTGAGTCTCTCTTAATGGGGCTCTGTCTCACCCCAGATTGTTGACAGGGACTAATTTGATTATTACCCATGAACCTGGGATGAATGTCTTCTTAGCTGAAAGTCTGGGATTGAACTGAAGACCAACCTTTTTATCATGGATTGAAACACTTAACCACAATATTTCGCAACATTTACAGTCAAGAGGTGGGGTCTATTTCTCCATCACGTGCCCCTGGGCTTGGTGCATATTTTCTTTGGCCAATAGAATGTGGCAAAGGTGGTGTATGCATTCTGGAGCCTAGGCCACAACAGGCTTTGCAGCTTCTACTTTTGCTCCCTTAGAACCCTGAGACTGCCATGCTGTGAAGAAACCTGAGATGGAAGACAACACGGAGAGAGGCGTGGCCATCTGGCTTTCCCAGACAAACCTAGCCTCCCTGGATCTGCTAACTGAAGTCAGCTGCCTGAGCAAAGCCCACATGAGACCATCAGAAGAACTGCCTGGTCAATCTACAGGATTGTGAGAAATAATAAATGATCCTTCTGTTAAGCCACTACATTTGGGGATGATTTGTTAGGCAGCTGTATCTAGCTAATACACTTTTCATTTCTGTCTATCCTCCTGTCCCACATCCTTACAGGGGTCTATAAATTTGCCTATACCTCTGGGATAAGACATTAAATCCTCCACTGTCCCTCCTGATACCAGTTTGGAGACTTGAACCCGGTTGCTCCCTCCTGCAGCCACTCCCCAGCTCCCAGCTCCCACCATGGTTCTCTATTCTGATCATGTCCAGTCCTGTATGATTTGAGAACCTGTCTGTCATCATTTGCTAATGCTGCCATAACAAAGTACCAGAGACTGAGGGGCTTAAACAGCAGGAATTTATCTTCTCATCATTCTGGAGGCTGGAAGTCCAAGATCAAGGTGCCAGCAAGGCTGGTTTCTCCTTGGCTTGCCAGTGGCCACCTTCTCATTGTGTCCTCGTGTGGCCTTTCTCTGTGTATGCACACCGCTGGTGTCTCTCTCTCTTCTTATAAGGACACCAAGCTTATTGGATTAGAGATCTACCCCAATAGTCTTATTTTAACATAATCACCTCTTCAAAGACCCTGCGAGTTACATTCAGTTGTAAAAGACTGTAAATACAGTTACTTTCTGAATGCTGGGAGTTAGGGCTTCAACATATGAATTTTGTGGGGGACACAATTCAGTCCCTAATACTGTCCATCAGCCCCACTCACCTGCAAGCTCCTTAAGGAAGGTGGAATTCATGTCTGGTCAGAGAAACTCTTGTGCTTTTTATAAATGAGTGGTATAATGGGTAGAATCTGACATGCATGGTTTATTTTTTCAAGATTTTTTAAGATTGATTTATTTGATTGATTGATTTGAGAGAGAGAGCACAAGCAGAGGAAGAGCGAGAGACTATGAACGTGATACCTCAAAGGCTGGAGCTGAGGAAACCTGATTCTGAGAGCCAGCTCTGAAGGCAGGTGACCCTGACCTTCTTTCCTGGCACTCCTGCTCCTTAACTGTAGGACCCTGGGCAAGTTACCTGCCTCTCGGAGCCCCAATTTCCTCATTTATCTGATGAGGATTCTAAACAGACCTGCCCCATATGGCTCTTCTGAGCTCCACACCAACTTCTTGATATGAAGCAGGTGACTCTGGAAATAGAGCCCATCCTGCCTCCACTGCTTACCAGCTGTGTGACCTTGGGCAAGTTATTTGCCTCTCTGAGCCTGCTTCCTGTTCTATAAGAAGGGCATAATGGGGGGCACCTGGGTGGCTCAGGTCAGTCATGATCCAGGGGTCCTGGGATCAAGCCCTATGTTGGGCTCCCTGATCAGTGGGGAGCCTGCTCCCTTCTCCCTCCTTCTCTGCCGCTCCCCCTGCTTATGCACTCACACACTGTCAAGTAAATGCACAAAATTCTAAAAAAAAAGAAAACATATGGTACCTAATTGCTAGAAGTTGTCACAAGGATTCGATGAGTTAGTTCACCGTCTGACTGATGTCTGGCACATTGTGAGGGTTCAATCAATATCATAATTATTAGTCGCTCTGGGGACAGCTCTGGATACAAGTTGAAATGGTCCCTCACCGTCTGGGTGGCTCAGTCATTGGGTGTCTGCCTTCGGCTCAGGTCATGATCCCAGGTTCCTTCATTGGGCTCCCTGCTCAGCAGGAAGCCTGCTTCCCCCTTTCCCACTCCCCTTGCTTGTGTTCCTGCTCTTATGTCTGTCAAGTAAATAAATAAAATCTTAAAAAAAAAAAAAAAAGAAAGAAAGAAAAGAAAAGAAAAAAAAATGGTCCTTCACAGAGGCCTTGATCAGGGGAAAGTCCCAGCTCCAGGCCAAGCCCTTGCCAAAGAGGCTGATATCAGAATGTGCTGGGACTCCCTATCCTGCCATTGTCCCCAACACCCCAGCTCCAAGGCAGGAGATGATATCATGGGAACTGATGTTTCTTTCCTGAAGAGATGGAGGGGGGGCAGCTGGGGATATGGGAGGAGGGGCACTTGCTAGGGCAGCCCTTCTCTCCCACTCCTTCTCTGGGGGGGAAGCTTGGCCCTGAAGATCTCCACCTCTTTCTCGTAGGATTCTGCATTCTTTGAACTTTTTATTTTATTTATTTTTATTACATCTATGGCCACAAACAAGAAAGCTATTTTTATTTTGAAGAATGGATCCAAGGCCAGTGTCCACCCTTCTAGACAGATTCCCAGGGTCAGTTTCTGATTGATCTGGGTCACTCGCATCTGGGCCTGGTGCTCTGAGAAAATAATTTAACAGAACCAGGAAGACTTCTGTGGTTCCTTCAACTACAGACCACTCTGAGTTTACAGTGGAAGTAGGAACACGAGCTACCTCCTAGGCCCAAATGAGTCATAGCCTGAAAAGTATTTAGCACACCGTGGGCACCAGATAAATGGCAGCTTTATTATTTTTTACAAGTGTCCCTCATGTCCTGTGCCCAAACCATGCATGCTTTATTTTTTTAAGGTTTTATTTATTTATTTGTCAGAGAGACAGAAAGAGCACAAGGGGCGGGGGGCGGCAGGCAGAGCAGTCAGAGAGGCAGGTTCCCCACTGAGCAGGGAGCCCTACATAGCATTCGATCCCAGGACTCTGGGATCATGACCCAAGCTGAAGGCAGACACTCAACCGACTGAGTCACCGAGGCGTCCCTGCATGCTTTATTTTAGGGAAGGTTTCCATTTTATTGATAAGAAAAAAAGGGGAGGACCGAAAGGGATGTTCCCATTTGATAGGTAAGGAAACTGAGGCTCAGAGAGAGAAAGGGACTTTACTCAAAGTTCTGAAGTCAAAGCACATTGTGTTTTCTGTGATGTCACTTCATTTGGCCGTCTTGCTTCATTTGCCCCTACCCAGAGCAATACTCCTTGTAGCTCATTCTCTCTTACCTTGCTCAGAGCTCTGTGTCCCTACCTACACATAGGAATCACCGGGGGAGTTTTAAAAAGTCCTCAGTTCCCCAGCTGCAGGCTGATCAATGACATCAGAGTCTCTGGGGTGGACCAGTCCGTTGGGAGCGGGATAGCATGTTAATCCTGGGGTATTTACGAATACTACCCACGTGATTCTCGTGTGCAGCTAACACTGAGAACAGGTGTTTTAGAGTGATTTGTGGGTTTGTCTTCACTTTCTTAAAAGAAGGGTCAAACTATAGAAACTTGGGTCTCTGTTGTAAAATTTTTTTTAAAAGGGTCAAAATAGGGGGTGACTAGCTGTCCAGTTTGCTCAGGGCTGAGGAATACTCCTGAGACACGAGATTTTCAGCGCTGAACTTGGAAAACTCTGGACAAACCGAGACACGCTGGTCACCTTGGCCACAGCCAGGTCCTCCAGTCAGCAAGACCCAAATGACTCCAGGTGCCAGGCCGGCATCTATATGTGTGAAGGAGCTAGTGGAAGGTGACAGAAGGTGGTGTTAGAGAGCGGACAGAAGAAGAGAGTATGTCCTGCCAGAGCCTTCACATTTCATTGAGATAGACAAACGAAACAGTGCTGCGTTGGCAAACCAGACCCACTTGGTTTAAACTTGCAACAGACAACCTTCAACTTCTACTCTAGAGCCACCAGAAGAATTTTCCACCTACAGTGGGATCTCAGTGGAGCAGTGGTTTTCAAGCCCACATTAGAGTCACCTCGGTATCTTTAAAAAAAAAATTGTGATGCTCGGGCTCTAGTCCAGACCAACTGAATCATCATCTCTGGGGGTGGGACCCAGACAGCAATATTTTTAAAAAATCTTCCCATGTCACTGTAATGTCTGGCTAGGACTGAGGACGGCTGGGATAGGCGATGACCAAATGAAGGAGGAAAGATGGACATTTCTTCTCTACATCTTTGATGTCTCTCTGGCATCCTTGGTGTCTGACTCATAAGGCTTGGGGAGCATTTCGGTTCTACCTGCTTTCTACAATGAATACTGAAGCCACCAAGATGTCCTTCAGTACGTGAACACATAAATGAGCCGTGGCATATCCAGATGACAGACTACTATCCAGCACTAAAAAGAAACGAACTCTCAAACCATGAAAAGACATGGGGGAACCTTAAATGTATATTACTAAGGGCAAGAAGCCAGTCTGAAAAAGGATCACGTACTACAGTGTGTACAGGGTTCCAACTATCTGACCTTCTGGAAAAGGCAAAACTATGGAGACATTAAAAAGATCATGGTCGGGGCTCTGGCTGGCCCAGTTAGTAGAGCATGAGACTTTTGATCTTGGGGTGGTAAGTTCGAGCCCCATGTTCAGTGTAGAGATTACTTTAAAAAAATAAAATTTTAAAAAAATAAATAAAAAGATCAGTGGTTGTTAGACGTTATGGGGAAAGGAAGGATGACTAGACCAGACAAAGAGGGTGTTTAGGGCAGTGAAAATACTCGGAATGATACTATAATGGTGGATACAAGTCATTACACATCTGTCCAAACTCATAAAATGTTCCACCCAGGAATGAACCTTGAGGTAAAAACTATGAACTTTGGGTGACTGTAATGCATTAATGTAGGCTCATCACTTATAACAAAAATGTACCACTTTGGGGGGCTGGGGGCTGTGTGTACGGAGAAGGCCATGCTTGTGCGGAGGCAGAGGATAGATGGAAAATCTCTGTACCTTCCCACTAAGTTTGCTGTGAACCTAAAACTGCTCCTGAATGAACCAAGTGTCTTCCAGACAATCGTTACTGAACAAGTAATGAGTTGGTTCTAACTCATCCATTTGTCCAGCAGCCCTGAGTCCCCTGCCAGCCCCGCTGAACGGTGAGGAGCTAGCACACAGTGCCAGCTCCGTGGCGTCTGTTGTGTGACCCTAGGCAACGAACCTGACTTCCCTCTTCCTCACATCACACATCAGCAAAGGTGTATGGGTCTCATGCCCATGGCCATTTTGAGTGGGGCCAAGGACTCAGGGTCCCAGGCCTGTGGGCCTCTTTGTGTGCAGAGAGACTGTGCACAACAGAAGGAAGGCAGGAGGGCTTTCTGGCCTCAGGACACCTCGTGCAAAAGCGAGAAGTCACTGGAACCAATTACTGTGGTCAGCAGAGAAGGATCAGGCTATGCGCATATGTGTGTTCATGCAAGCACCTATGTGTGATTACATACGTGGGCGTGAAGGGTGTGTATGCCTGGAGTACATGCGTGTGTGTGTGTGTGTGTGTGTATCTGTCCATGCATATGTGCTAACATGCATGCACGTGTATGTGACCTTGCTTGAGGACTTGGTGTCTGTAGGAGGACGTACAGATGTGATGGTGTCACTGTATAAGGACGTGAACTGTGGATGTGGATGTGGATGTGATGGATATATGTGTAATGTATGACGGTGCATGCCTGGGTATATTTGTGTGATTGAGTGTGTACGACGCTGTGTGCGTCCCTAGCTGGGTGTTGCTGGGCAAGTTAATGAACCATTCTGTGCCTCCATCTCCCTATGTCCAAAATGAAAAGAAGTACTTACTCTGGTGGATCAAAGGTGGCTGCAAATACTTTACCGGCCCAGCCACAGATAGGTGGGGTCCATGTCACTTCCCCTTGAACCTGGTCTGGACTTGTGATCTGTTCTGACCAAAGGAATGTGGGCCTTAGAAGATCTGCAGGGCCTCTACATTTGCAAATGTGTAATGCTGCCTCTTGGAACCCCATGGCCGAGCTCTAGGATGCTAGAGGGAGAAAGTAAGGCCATGTGGAGGGAAACCAAGGCATGCTGTGGGTCGCCAGTGCCCACTGAGCTCACAGCCCACAGCAGCACCTGCTACCAGATACGGGAGCAAGCCCTCCTGGAAAGGCCTGTGGTTCTAGCTGACATTACAAGGAGCTGAACTGCAGTAGAGCTCAGTTAGCACACAAAATGATAACATATAATAATGGTGGTGGCTGTTTCTAAGCCATTAAGTTTTAGGGTGATTAGCTATGCGGCAGTCATACTTTGCAGTTTTGAAGCACTGAGAAGAGGAGTTGGCAAACTACCCACATAAAGGGCCAGGTAGTAAATATTTCAGTAGATGCTGTGGCAACTACTCAACTCCGATGAGTAGTGTCAAAGCAGCCACGGATAATGCACTCATGAATTCGCATGGCTGTGTTCCAATAAAACTTTATTTACACGAAGAGATGGCAGGCTGGTTTCGGCCCGCCAGCAATCAGCAATCATTTGTCTATACCTAGAAGACTGCCTGGGATACAGTGAGTATTTCAAGTGTTAGCTACAAGTGTATGTGTTAGAGTTTGAGAGTGGGTATGTCTGCGCACGTGTATGTGTACACACACGTCTGCATGGAAAGCGTGTGTCAGAATGAGTGTAAATGTGTCTATACATAGAATCAGTTTAATCTTTCTGTAAGGCTCTAATAGGCTAACGTTCGATGCAGCTCCCTCAGGCCTTCCTGCTTCTGTTCTGGGGAGAAAGGAAAGCATGATACCAAGCCAAGAGGAGAAAGAGCTAGTATGTCCCTATCGTTTTCATCTGGGTTAAGTCTGGAAGGAAGCCATCATCTGTCAGTGGCTGGGCTACTGTAGGGCCGGCAACCTACGCCTTCCCGTCTGCTGAAAGGAGAAGTCAGTCCTCTGGGGAGAGGGGGAGGGGACGCTGTAAAAATGAAAAAGGAACACTGGAGCTTTTAAGGAGGGGCTTGGGAAGTGGGGAGAAAGCTATCCCCCCCCCTATGGTGGGTGGCTTTTCCAGGCAACTTGTAAACATCTGCCTGGTGGTTTCATTTTGATCTCCCACTGTGGGCCTCATGAGGGGTGACTTCCTGCATGACTAACCTCCTTGGCTCTGGTTTGCAAGGGCCAGAAATGAGTGTGTGGTGTAGCCGAGCAGATGTGGATTCAAATCCCTGTTTGTACTTACTGTGTGGGGTATGTGGCCTCATTTTGCTGAGCCTCAGTTTCCTCACCGGTAAAGTGGGGTTGGATAGTAGTTGTACTACCTCCTAGGACTGGTGCAGTGGTCAAGTAGGAATGGCATGTGTCAAGTATTTGGCGCAGAGCTCTGCACTTAGTAAGTGCTCTGCAAGGTGGCTCCCGGAGACAGGCTATCACGGTTAGGGTGCCAGGCTTCAAAATTTTGGAGAAGCCTCCTCTAATTCCCCGGGCTGCCGTAAAGTCCCTTCTGATCTACAGAGTCATAGAAACCTCCTTCCCACCAAGCATTCACCTCCGATAGTTACTCACCCCTAACTGGCATCCTTTTTGGTCCAGCGTCTATCTCATCCAGCAGACTGAGAGCTGCAGGCAAAAAGAAGATGGAGGCTGTTTTGCTAACCACTCTGTCCCCAGGGCCAGCACCAGTCCTGGAACATAGTTGACACTCAGTGATTCTTTACTGAATGAGCCAATGGAGATGGAGCACTTCATAACTGGGGTCCTGGGAGAGGGCATCTTCTCCCCGTCTAGTACAAACACGGCATATGAGGGGCTCGCAATGGGATCTTCCCAAATAGGGTTACGATAGGAGCCCTCTTCCATGTCCTGTTGCATGAGTAAGTTCAGCGCAGCTTCTCTGCAGCCACAAAGAATCCCAACGTTTCAGTTCGAGAGGCTAATATCACAAAGCTTTATTTTTCCTTCATGCAAAGGCCAGCACGTGAGCCTCCCCAACTCTTCATAGTGACTCAGTTCCATCTTGTGATGCCACCATGTTCATGTGTGACCTTTAGTGCCTCTGCAGGACCATGAGAAAGTCCCTTGTGCTCCCTGCCCATTGCTGAGAACCGGTCAGCTGACCCTGCCTGACTGCAGTGGGGCGGGAAATACGGGGTTACTCATCGAGCAGGAGTGTCTCTGTCGCACCTGGGAAGGGCTCAGACTCCTCTGCTGGTCTCAAGGGTCTGTGTTTAATGACAGGACAGCCACATGCATTTTGAATCCTTGGAAAATGAAGATCCTTACTAAATAGACTGCTTTTGGAAACTGGGTATTTATCAGAGGAAAAATAATCAATCATCACAAATCCCCTGCTTAAAACAGAGGGCAGCGTTTTCAGCCTGCAGTTTCTGGCCACGTAAGACTCCGAGGGCACCCCCACCTCCAAATACCACCCCATTTTTCTCCAGGGTTGAAATATGTCTTAATGGTTTTATTTTGATAAGGATCGACAGTCACCCATCAGAGGCTTATCTCCTAATTCGAGGAGACCAATGATTAAATAAACCATGAAGATAAAAATCTTTTGATAAGGTCATTAAAAGCTTTTAGTTTGAGTCTGGCACGCAGTAGGACTCCTTATTCCCCCCACCTGCCCCCCTCCCCCAGCTTTATTGGAAGGTGCCTTGATGGACTTTAATTTTTCTTAAGCGCAAGCTCAAAGTCACTGCATCAAAGGTGGTAGTGGGGGGAGGAGGGAGACTGAGACAAAGTGTGGGCAAAACCATTGAATATTCATGAAAAGAGCCAGCATTTTGTAAAGACAGGCTGTATATGACCTGTGTTCTCCCCAGGCTAGAAGACAAAAAGAACAAGGGCAGTGTGCCTCTGAAGCGAGAAGCTTTTCTTTCTTTCCTTTTTTTTTTTTTTTTCAGAGAAGTTTCAGGATGACTCTGATGCCTTTCATAAATTAATTTTTTTTTTCTGTTTCCATCTCCTTGGGTTTGGAGAAAAGGGGAACTGCCAGTGGGATTAAATCCTATGCCTGTGTAGTGATATTTTGCCCTGTATCTCAGCTGAAGAATTCCATCCCGGACTCCTATATTTTCACCTTCATCACCGCCCTTCAGCTGTCTGTCTCTGCCCCAAAGCATACCTCCCACATACCAGCTGGTGTTTCCGTGTTCTCTGACCTAAGGGCCATCTCACCAAAGGCCCCATGGTTCATGACCCTGGCTGCGTTCTACAATCATCCAGGGAGCTGTGGAAAACACCCATACCTGGACTGCATTCCCTGAGTTTCTGACTTCACTGGGCCAGGGTGAAGTTCTAAGCCGGGACGTGTCTTTTAGAGAGAGAGAGAGAGAAAATGAGAGAGAGAACGCAAGGGGTGGGGGTGGGGGGTGGGGCAACAGAGGGAGAGAGAGAATCGCAGTGCCTGACGCAGGCTCGATCTCACAACCCTGAGATCATGACCTGAGCTGAAATCTAGAGTCTGACACTTAATGGACTGAGCCACCCAGGCACCGCACTGAGTGTGGATAATTCTACAAAGCCCCTCATGGATTGTTGTAGAGCCAGGATTGAGAACCACCAGCTTGAGCTTTCCACCTAGGACTCAAGCAATGAAAATGAAATTTCATTTGAGAAATGACATAAAGGGATGCCTGGGTGGCTCACTTGGTTAAGTTGCTGGCTTAGGCTCAGATCATGGTCCCGGGGTGCTGGAATCGAGTCCTGCATCAGGCTCCTTGCTCAGCAGAGAGCCTGCTTCTCTCTCTGCCTCTGTCTGCCACTCTGCCTGCTTGTGCGCTCGCTCTCTCGCTCTCTCTCCCTCTCTCTGATAAATAAATAAATAAATAAAATCTTTTTTAAAAAGAGAGAAATGACGTAGAGAGAAAGCATATAAGAAAATGACATAATTCAGGGGCACCTGGGTGGGTCAGTGGGTTAAGCCTCTGTCTTCGGCTCAGGTCATGATCCCGAGCCCGCCTCGGGCTCTCTGATCTGCAGGGAGCCTGCTTCCCCCTCTCTGTCCGCCTGCCTCTCTGCCTACTTGTGATCTCTGTCAAATAAATTTAAAAAAAAATCTTTAAGAAAATTACATAATTCAGAAGAAAGAGATATGGGGTTGGTGGATCCTTTCCCTGGATGTCCTCCCTCCTGGGAACAAATATTCAAAACTGCCGCTCCCTCACAGGCCTGAAGGAGAGGAAGCTTGGTGGTGGGGAGGTGCTGGGCAGAGTGCCTGAGGGTGACATTTCCCCCCACTTAAGAAATGGATTCACTGGGTCGCCTGGGTGGCTCAGTGGGTTGGGCCACTGCCTTCGGCTCAGGTCATGATCTCAGGGTCCTGGGATCGAGTCCCGCATCAGGCTCTCTGCTCAGCAGGGAGCCTGCTTCCCTCTCTCTCTCTCTCTCTGCCTGCCTCTCTGTCTACTTGTGATCTCTCTCTGTCAAATAAATAAATAAAATCTTTAAAAAAAAAAAAAAGAAAAAAGAAATGGATTCACCTTGGGGCACCTGGGTGGCTTAGTGGGTTGGGCATTTGACTCCTGCTATCAGCTCGAGGGATGATATCAGGGTCATGGGATTGAGCCCCACCTGGGGCTCCGCTTGGAGTCTGCTTGTTCCTCTCCCTCCCCATTGCCTCTCTTCCTCAAATAAATAAATAAAATCTTTAAAAAAAAAAAGGGAAAAAGAAACGGATTCACCTTCCTAGTGTTTCAAAGACGCTGGAACACTACTTCAAGACCACAGCTAAATCTGGATAGCATTTCTCCATTTCACATGCATTCGTCTTGGATGCTCCAACAAACCTATAAAAGGTGGGATTATCCCTACCCCCTGCCATTTTGCAAATGAGGAAATAAAGGCCCAGATGAGTTGAGTTAACCCACCTGCCCAAAAGATTACAGCCACTGAATGGGACTTCCGTTCTCATATTTATTGAGCATTTACTATATTCAAGGACTCAGACAATCATATTAGATTGTCTTAGACTTAATCAATCATATCATTATGGAATGTCTTATGTCTTAGACTTAATAAATCATATTAGTATGGAATTTTATATTCTCTACTTTAAGATTTTATATATTTGAGAGAGAGGGCAGGAGTGCAGGATGGGGTAGAGGGAGAGCAGGCTCCCCACTGAGCTGGGAGCGGGAGGTGGGGCTGATCCCAGGGCCCGGACTCACGACCTGAGCAAAAGGCAGACGCTTCACCGACGCAGTCACCCAGGCGCACTTAATGACTTTTTCTTTGACACCCTCTTCTGCTATTTGTTGTTCGGATTTTTTTTTTTTTTGACAGATCACAAGTAGGCAGAGAGGCAGGCAGAGAGAGAGAGGAGGAGGAGGCAGGCTCCCTGCTGAGCAGAGAGCCCGATGCGGGACTCGATCCCAGGACCCTGAGATCATGACCTGAGCCAAAGGCAGAGGCTTTAACCACTGAGCCACCCAGGCGCCCCTGTTGTTAGAATTTCTGTGGCAGAATCTTACTTACCCACCGACATCTACTCTTCTTCCTATTTCTCTCAGTGCCGCTCCAGGCCGGGCACCAGGCTTTCTTTCCCAGCATCCCTTGCAGCCAGGAGTGGTCACGTGACACTATCCTGGCCAATGAGATGGGAGGAGAAATCAGCCGCGTTGCCTAATCCGTTCTCTCTTCTCCTGGCCGGAGGCGAAGCCTGCAACTGCAGTAGCAAGTGTGGGCTCTTGAGATGACAAGTAGGAATGGCGGAGCAGAAAGAGGCCTGGGTCCCTGATGCATCCCGGAGCTGCTGGCTGTCCACGTCCAGGCTCCCGCAGATGCAGAAAATCAGCCGCTATTTAAGTCACTATAGGTTAGGTTTTTGCAAATTGTGGCCAAATTTTTTTTTTTTTAAGATTCTATTTATTTATTTGGCAGACAGAGATCAGAAGTAGGCAGAGAGGCAGGCAGAGAGAGAGAGAGAGGGAAGCAGGCTCCCCTCTGAGCAGAGAGCCCGATGTGGGGCTTGATCCCAAGACCCTAAGATCATGACCTGAGTGGAAGGCAGGAGCTCAACCCACTGAGCCACCCAGGCACCCTGTGGCCAAATGTATTCTTAACGGATACAGTTTCCTACATGCCCTTCAACGCTGGTGTTCACTTTCTTTACACCGCCCGGCTGCTCAGGGGCCCAGGAGGGCATCCCACTGCCGCTGAAGCTTGGCCACTGTGGGCATGTGGAATCAGTGTCCCCATTGTATTACCTTGGAGACCTGGGGCGTGTTGTCACCTGAATCAGCACTTTTGTTTTCCCGGCCTCTGCTTGTTTTTAGAAGATAAGGGCAAGTGCAAGAACACGGTCAAACAACGGTGTACACACACGGCACAAAGATGGGGCCGGTTGCCCAATTCAGCACCCAAAGGAAGGCCGACACCCTGCTGTGGCTGCTTGTGAGGGAAATCTGGATTCCTGCGGGCAAGGTGGTTTGGGGCATCAGTCAAGCACCCAGATCTAAGTCTGGCCGTTTCCAAAGTCAAATGTCCCGAAGTCAAGGACAACCTGTGTGTAACCCCGTGGCAGCCCATGGATGCCAGATTGGTCTTTTAAGCTTCCAAATCAGTTAAGCTGTCACTGAGCCACCAACTACCACTAACTCTGTGGCTTAAAACAATGTCTATCATGTCTCGGAGGCGATGGGCCTGCTAAGTACTTCTGCTAATCTGGGCCAAGTGCGACTGGCCTTGGCCGAGCTCTCACAGGCGTTTCAGTCCATTTGTTGTCAGGTCGGTGTGGGATGGCTTCATTCCCGTGTCTCACAGGTGGCTGGCTATCCACTTTGGGGACAGGGTTGATGCAGCCATGCAGTCCCTCATCCTCCCCGAGAGTAGTTAGTCACATGGTGGCAGAAGGCTTGTAAGAGGTCAGAGGCAGACAAGGCCTCTTGAGTCCCACGCCAGGAACTCACGAAACATCCCTTCTGCCACCTTCTACTGACTAAAGAAAGTCACAGAGTCATTTCCATATCTGGGGTAGGTGAGAAGCCTCCTCTTCCTGATGGGGGAGACCGCAGAGGCATCAGAGCAGGAAGAGGAGGACAGGGGCCATTTTTGTCATTAGTCCACCATCGTACCCAGAATGAGAGAGAGCCTTTCCTTGAATGGACTGCTGTGGACATCAAGGAAAGAGATGAACAAAATTGGAGTAACTAGAGAGATGGTTGTGTAGACAAAAGGGAAACTACCCTGTAGCGGAAACAGAATGAGCCACACAAGGAACAGAGGAAGAGGTTGGAGACGCGGACTAAATCAAACTTCCATTCCAATAATTACTTCTACACTGACTGCCAATTCTGGTGCTTGGAACATGGAACACAATCTCACTAAATCCTCGCTCACTCCTACGAGGGAGGTTCTACTATGACCCCACCTTCTAGATGAGGGAATCAAGGTTGCGAGAGGATTAGGTAATTGGCGGAGAGACACGCGTATGAGAGACGTGGCACGCAAGACTAGAAGACATATCTCTTGGTGTCAAAGCATTGGCCCTAGCCAGGACTCTATTCTGTCTTTAGGGCAACTTGTTTCTCTGTCCCCAGCTTAGGCTCCCTGCCCAGGCCTGGACTGCTGCAGCATCTGAAGACTTCCCAGTCTGATTACTTCCAGCCGATTTTTTTTTCCTATAAAGGGCTAGAAAGTAAATATTTGCAGGACTGGATTAGTTATTCAGCTCTGCCAGTGTGGGCTGCCTTGAGCCAGGGATAGTACATAAATGCATGGGCATGGCTGTACAAATTTTATTTATAAAAATAAATACATTGCCAACCCTTGCTTAATCCATTCCCCTCCACCTTGCAGCCAGAGTGAGCCAAACTCAAAGGCGACCCTGCTGCCATTTCTTGCCTAGAATGGTTCACCAGTATTTCCGGGGACCATTCCAAACCTTTATCAGGGTGTCTAGCCCTGTGATCAAAGTGTGGCCCCCAGGGTCAGCAGCGTCACCATCACGTGGGAGCTTGGTAGGAAAGCAGAATCTCCAGTGGTTTGCACAGTCCAGTTGGAGAAGCTCTGGCTTCAAGACCCCTGTATCCGGACACCTTCCTCCCTCTTCCACCTCATTCTTTGCCGCTGGAGCCTCCTCCCTCTCGCCCACACCCACTTTCCAGACAAACTGAAATGCTCCGTTCATTTCTGTCCTTGATACATTGCTCTCCTGCCCAGCTCCCTACACTTAGCGAACTCCTACCAGCCTCTAGATCTCAGCGTAAATGTCGCTTCTTCCAAGCAGCCCTCCCTGAAATTCCCAAACCCCGTGAGATGCCCCTCTTCTGTGCTTCCATAGCCCTTCCTCACCGTCACCCACCACACTGCATGGCAACAACGGAACTGCCTCTCACAGTGAGTTTGCGAGCTCCTTAGAGAAAGACCCCGTCCGTCTGGGTCACTTCCGCATGTGTCCTCAACACCAAGGACAAAACCCAGTCACCAGCTACTTGTTGGAAACTGAGCAAAACACACCCACCACCTCTGCACCGTGAACTCCTGTTTCATCAGCCTGTGGCTGCAGGTTCTCTCAACTTCCACCCGGCTCCAAAACTTCGAGGAGTCCTACATCATCTCCAAGATTCCATCTTTCACTAAGCCCCGTGGTTTTTCACTATTAGCAAATGTTTACCATTTGGGGAGCGCCCGAGGGCCTGAGAGATTTCTGAGCAGAATTCTTGAGCAATAAATGAGCCACAGGCCAAGACTTGAATTGTGTTACAGGGTGTGTGTCGGGGGGAGCCAGGCAGAAGGTTCTAGGCAAGGAAAAAGACTTGAAGGCAGGACCCTGGGCTGCAAACCTACAGAGCTGTGAACTAACATCCTTGCCTTTCTGCGTGCAGTGTCAACTGTATACAATTATTCTAGCGTTGCTGAGTGAGAAAGACTCCCAGGCACCCAGATGCTAAAAGTGAGTGAGCCTCTGTAAGGAATCATAAGCCAGGGCTGCCCTTCAGAAAGAGGAGAGCCCTCCCCAAATCTGACATTCAGTCTAGAGTTTTCTACAAGTTCCTTTATTAACAAAGCAAGGTATAAAAGAACAAGCCCCCCCCCCCCCCAAAAAAACCCTCAAAAGATTAAAAGTGCAAATTTACTCCAACCTGAAACAGAAAAAAAAGGCTAGCCTCAACTGTTTGGGCCACAGAAGTGGGTGTGACCCAAAACTCCTTTTAATCACACAACTGTAGCAGCGGGATCATATTTGATTGATTAACCCTTTGGTCTCTGTTATTGGAACAAACCATATACTATGACTGCAGCCAACAGACTACATCATAATACACAGCTGGGGTCAGAATACACATTTCAAATAACAATAAAATAAGAGGAATGTTTTAAAGTCAAGTCACTGAATCAAGGCACAAATTTTTTTTTTAAAGCAAAAGGTGCTAAAAATCTTCCTGAATATCTGATACTTCAAAAACCAGATTGTGTATAGTTTTTTTAAGGCTATTCTCTCTATATAGATGATTGCATATTATCTTCACCCTCTCCCAACCTATACTTGCTAAATTCCCATCAAATCATGTGCTATGTAGGTATAAGAGAAAACAAACAGTAGTGTCTAAGTAACAGACGTGTGTTAAAAAAAAAAAAATTAACAAACACCAAGATGATAACACTGAACTTTTTTCCCCTCTTAAGGGTCACTGGAAATTAGTAAGGTTCATTTCCCTCATTACTGGGGAAGGAGGTAATAGCCTTCCTCCATGTGGGTAGGGATAAGTTAAATCTTCTTCGCCGAGTTCAAAGGCCACATTTTACAGAAAGAGTGACTTATTCCAGGAGGTTAAAAGAGATGCTCTGGAAGCATGCATGTTAGGTTCACCCCTTCCGAATGCCAGGATGTCAGTTTTGGTGGGAGCCAACAGTGTTCTTGGTGGTAGGAATGGTAACAAGCCTAAGAAGGTTGGCCTGAAGACCCAGCCCTGGTTTTCCGGGGTCCAAGACCATCCACCATCACTGCTAAGCCACAGACTGGCATACTACTAAAATAAATGATTAATTTTAAAAGAACAACAAAATACAAATAAAAAAGAAACTAGTTATTCTGCAATCCTTCCTGATTACTCATCTGTGAACTCTGAGGCAGAGCAGAGAAGTTTAGCCTCCACTCACCAGGAAGGAAATGCCAAGAACTGACCCCCAATGGTTTGCTTGGAGGCTGTGTAGCTGGACAAGAACAGCTCCGGGATGAGGGTCCTTCTGGGAATTGTGAGTTAAGTGTTATCTGTGGCCTTGTTAATTTTTTGTTTGTTTGTTTGTTTCTACAATAAAGCTTAGCTCTGAGAAAGAAGGACTTGGAATATCACACCCCCAACTATGTATAACAAAAACATCTCCAGAACAATAAATATAACCTTATACATACTTGGAGGGTTCAGCAGGGGTCGCAAACTGGTGGCCCCAGGCTCAGGCAAATGTTCTGCTTGGCCACGTTTCAAAATGATTTTGTTTAAAATTGAGAAAGTCTCACTTAAAAAAAATTCCTGATTTCCAGCCCCTCCTTACCTTTTTCCCAGCACAGAGCCGACCAATGGCTGCCATGCTTAAGAGGGGCACAGTCCCCACCATCCACCCACCTACCCCTTCCCATACTGATCTCCCTGCCTTGCTTCTGCAGGCTGCTGAGTTTGCGACCCCTGGTTTGAAATAGCACATACCTAAAAATGTGTTTTCTACCCAAACCTCTTACACCCTCATGTGATTTCCCCCCGGGGTTCCCCTTCTCCCCATCTCTTCCTTTAGTTCCCTCTTTAAGGCCTCCCTCTTGAATTCTTCAGATTTCTCTTGGTTCTCTTGCTTCCGGTCTTCCTTCTTATAGCTTCTTTCATTCCTCTTGCCAAAAAAAAAAAAAAAAAAAAATCTCCTTTTCTCAGCCCACAACCATGAGCCTTCCAGGATAGCTCCCAAGACAGGTCAGTGGGAGTAACTGAAGGGTATCTTTTGGAAAAATGGCTGAGTCGTCCTCCCCAAAACTTTTCTTCGGGCACTGGCTGGACAGTTAATCTTTTCTTCTTCTTCTTCTTCTTTTTTTTTTTTTTTTACCATGAGCAATATTGAGGCTTCTTGTGTAAGAATCTTTGCATACGTGAATCTCTAGTACCAAGTATACACCAAAAATGTGTACATTTCAGATCAAGGAGATGACGGAGCCCTGATAAAAGACAGAACTGAGCTTAATTTAAGTGCCTTGGGCAACCATCACACCTGGCTAAATGTCATATTATTTCATTTGTACACAGTACATGTTTGGGATCACTAAATATTGATCAAATTGATCGAAATCTCTAGGTTTTGGTTGCCATGTACAGAGAACTATTGCTCAGCATGGCACTTAAATAAAACATTAATATTTTAACAATTCACAAACACAATGCCCCATTAATTAAAAAATAATAATAAAATTTAAAAATCTTGAGGATGGATGAGGCTTTGGGTAATTAGCCTTAAAATAAAAATACCAATACACTACAAGAACAAAACGTTACCAGATTTAAACTTTAAAAGACTAGTTAAGATTTAAAAAAAAAAAGGAACCTATCAACTCAACTAGAGACGTTTGGAAAGTTCCGCTTTTAAAGCTCTATCATCCCTCCAACAGCTTTGCTATTCCCCACTGCAGTAGACTTAATGACTACAGGGGGAATTGGAGCCGATATGGAGACAATATAAATATATATATATATAGACAGAGAGCTACTTACTCTTTGCATCTGTTTTAAAAAGTAATTTTAAGAAACATTATGCGGTTTATATCTTTGCAGGAAGCTGGTAGACTGATCCCTTTGCTAAACTCAGTACCTTATGACCTAACACTGACCTTAAAAGCTGGGAATGACCTTTGCGATATCAAGAGGAACTGTCCCCAGAACAACCTCAAAGAGAAGGAACGACATTTGCAACTTTCTCTTCCAGTCCAAGGTTGCAAAAGATCTCAGTCTCTGCAGCTCCCGCAAGGATTCCCTGCAAATCATTTATTCACAAGGATTTCCTGCCATGGCCAAGTAGGTCCCCTAAAGAAAGTTTAAAGAATTCCCTCAAAATAACTCAGAAGTTAAACAATGGCCCTATTCAGGGGGCTATTTCTGTCTTCCAAGTTTTACCTTTAAGAGTCTAAGGAAATATATGTCTTTGTCAAAAATATTTCAAAGTCCCAAAGTCTAACACTGGGTGGGACTGGCTGCATTTTCTATTAGGCAAGCAGATGATGGACTATTCTGAACCTAAACTAAACCTAAAGTGAGTTGGGGATATTTATGTGCAAAGGAAAAAAAAAAAAAAACCAGACTGCTGGCAGGAGCCGTGGCCCCCTCGCCTCCTCCTCCCTCGCTCTCTTTTGCTGACTGCTGGTGGGTGGTCAGGGAGCACAGAGCCCAAGATATGGAATTCTATAGGAAATGCTTTACAAGACCTGGGTCCAGTCAACCGCTCCTCCAAGTTGGCCTTAGGACCACTTAAAGGCTGCCAGGGCGATGGGAGGGAAACGTGGTAACCACTAACCATAACTGAGCACTGACCGAGAGAGCTACCTACACGCAAGGCACTAAGACAGGCATTTGCGCATTATCTCGTGAAACTCAGAAACTCCCATGCAGAGGAGTTTGTTCAAAAGGCTTCAAACAACAACAAAATGTTTCTGTCTCCAGCCAGCAGCAAGCTCTGGTGAGTCACCTGGATAGGCAAAGACTGAAATGTATCTTTCTCAAAACCCCATGTGTTTTCCCTGAGTACCAGTGTGGTCCTAAACATGGATCTTTTGCTACTTTGCACCGTGCCTGGCTCACGGTGGGCTCTCCATGAGTGGGTGTGGACTGGTACATATTCCAGGGTGGGCCTGTAGGGATGTTAGGCAAGCCTGCTTTTTAAGACTGCACATTTCTTAATAATAAATGTAACTGGCCTCCCTTTCCGATGCAACACTTGGCAGTGGCAATTACCACAAAATGAAAGTACTGATCAAAATAAAGTGCTATTTGCTCTGGAATTTTCTCTAACCAACTCTTGACTGCCTCTCAACACATGTGACTTAATTCTTTGCAATCCTGTCAAACACCCCTGATGGTACCACTTCAAATAACACATTAGTATTAATTTGAATAGTGGAAACAGTGTTCCTCAGAACATAAGCCCCTAGAATAGAACTTCAATTCCAGTTGTAGATAAAGATTCACACCTTTTAAAAGACAATCAGGAACCTAGGACAGAGCAAGTAGTTACAGCAAAAAAAAACAAAAAACAAAAAACACATTAGCTTCTTTAAATTTGGGAGCGAGGGCAATTTCTCTGCAGCTAGTTCTTGCTTCCTTCATGGGGCTTCCCTAAAAGCTGGATCCTTCTGCAGAATCATTCCACACAAACCAACATTTGAACCAACTCTTAGCTGCTGGTGTTGGAGGCCTTTCTGTAGCTCGCTCAGAATACACCGGTAGGTGTGAACAAGATGCCATAGCTATACTGGATTGTGGGGCCAGGGGGGACATATAAGCCACCAAATGTCAGCCTCCCAATTTTCCAACACTTTTGGCACCTCATTTCCTTGCATGAAACTGGCTTCATTGCCATCCCCACCCCATGTGGTGGAAGAAGCTTTAGGAGCATTAGGCCAGGTGGGGGCACTATCAAGGTTTATGGTTGATCTTCAGGGAATCCCTGTGCCCGCTGACTCCGGGGTGGGGGGCATCTGTCAAGGTAGCGAGGACCTCCGTAGACCCGGAGAAGCTGGGGCAGCCTTCGCCAGGTGGACAGCAACCTCGATGCGGCAAGCTCCCGGGCTTGCCTGTCGAATGCAGCCAGGAGGTCAACCGGGGCGGCCTCACGCAGTACCTTGGGCAGGGGGCCCACCTCAGCAGCTGCCCCACCAGGGCCCAGGACGCAGTGGAAGAGCGTCTGGCGTCGCAGCAGGCAGTCCCTAAGGAACTGCACTAATTCTTCCAACCGATTGCACAGGTGTGCCTCGTCCCAGCCTTGAGCAGGAACCCCCTCACGCAGCAGCACCGCCAGCAGCGCTGTCTTGAGCATATATGAGGACAGGATGCGTCCCCACTGGGCTGTGGCCCCCAGGTCCAGCCCGCGGGCGCCCAGGTCTCGCAGAGCTTTAAGTAACTGTAGGCACTTGAGGTAGCAGGCACCTGGAGGGGCCCGTTCCTGCACCCAGCACAGCAGCTTCTGCTCCTGCCGAGCTGTGTTCACACCCCACAGTGCATCCGTGCGCAGACCTCCCGGGAGCTCGGACAGGGGCCCGACGGGTGAGGGTGATGGTGGTGGTGCCACGAGGAAAACGCCATCACCCAGATGCACAGCGGGGATGAGACGCACTGCCATGGACAGGCGGCAGCAGCCATAGTCGGTGCGGCAGGGCAGGATGTGCAGGGTGGGAGGCTGTTCCAGGCCGCCCGGGGTCAGGCTGACCCGACAACGCCCCTCCAGACTGTAACGCACGGTGGCCAGGGAGCGCTGTAGGTGCGCCTGGAACCAGCGCAGCACCAGCGGGGCAGAGAGGTGACGCCGCCCAAGCACGTCCACGCAGAAGCCGTCGGCGAAGGGTTTGCAGTCCCGGAGCCAGTGGCTCCCGGAGGCCCCCGGCGGAGCCTTGAGGGCGCACACGAAGCAGCCGTGGAAGGCTGGGGCCAGCGCGGGCTCAGTGCCCAGGCTCCTGGGCTCCAGCGCCACCAGCGGCGGGAGACGCAGCGGCACCAGCACGTCGAAGCCGTCGGGCCGCCGGATTTTATGCTGCTCGTAGGCGCTGCCCACCTGGATGAAGTCTCCACGGAAGGCCAAGGCCAGCGCCCCCCCGGGGATGGGGCCAGGGGACCCCCGGGCGCGGCCAGCCCGCACCAGCTCGCCCACAATTCGGCTCACGTGCGCCTTGCTGTGGCCCAGCACGTGCGGGGACAGGCGCAACTCGTGCTCGTAGTAACTCTCCAGCAAGATGCCAAGACTCGGCTCTGGGAAGTGTCCAGGAGAGAAGGTGGAGTGGCTCCCCAGGCGACGAGACCCTGGGAGGAAGCGCTGCCGAACTGCGTGGCGACAGCGCAGGAGGATGTAGCCGAGGAAGAGCAGGGCAGCTACCTTGAGCAGCGGGAAGCCGCCGTCCGTACCGTCGGGGGGCTCGGCCCGAGCGCCCCCGCTTCCCCGGAGGACATGGTAGAGGCACACAAGGGCAGTGCAGAGGCCGGTCACCAGGGGCCAGAAGACGCGCAGATTGAGGGTGTAGTGCACCGACATACCGGGCGCCCGGGGCAGCGGCGGCCTTGCAGCCCAGGGCGCGAGCCCCGGCGGCGCCCCCGGCCCAGCATGCGGGCAGCGCCCGGGCAGCCCCGCGGTCCGAGTCTCCTTCGCCTCCGCCGCGGCTCCCCCCTCGCAGGGCGGGGGGAAGGCGCCCTCCAGCTCGGCCCCCTCTCCCAGCTCAAGTTTTCTTTCCAGCTGCGGCCCGCCCTGCACTCGCGGGCCCCGGGCCGCGCCCTGCGCCGGCTGCACGCCTGGTCCCGCCCGGCGGCTCTCCCCGCCCGACGCCCCGGCTCGCTGCCGGCGGCCAGCTTCTGACCCGGCCGGGCTTGCCTCCTACCCTGGGCGGCACTCCCGGGCTCCCTCTCGGCGCTCGTTCTCGCTCTCCTCCGCGCTTGTTCCCGTTACTCGGCCCCAGGAGTTTCCTCTTGCGAGGGGAGAAGAGTCCGCGCCAGCTAGCGGGGAGGAAATGCCGAAGTCTGGAGCCGTGCGCGGAGCGGGCGGGTGGCGTGGCCCCCTCCCCGGCCTCCGCCTTAAAGCGACGCGGGGCGGCGGGAGGGACTTCAGGACGCGCCTGGAACTGGCTTCTCGCGGGCCACCGCCCCTCCCTTCTCCCCAAAGGCAGAACCGGGAAGGCCCTGATTCCGGGGCGGTGGCCTCGTCCTGGGAGCCTCTGGAGTGGTGCTCACATAAAGTTACACGGGGAAGTTGAAAAGCGGAGAAAAGGGCTCACACCCAGCGTGTCCTTCCCCGCCCCCAGCCAAGCAAGTCGTGGCGCTGGTGGCGTGGCAGGCTCTGGCACGGAAGTGGCCGCTGCCACTGGGCTGCCGTCCCTTATTCAAACCACTATTTACTGAGCACCTACTACGTGCCAGGCCATAGGCTAGGAGCTGGGGAAACAGCAGTGGGCAAGATGACCTGAGGTGTCTGCTCTTCGAAAAGCTTACAGCCTTTCTAAAAAAGGAAACCAAAAGAGAAAGGATCCTGTAGCAGAAAAAGCCGTGAAAGAAAAAAAAACTGCGTGAGGGAATGCGAAGGCGGGGGCTGCCCCATGGAAGCCCGAGGCTTACGTGGGCTGAACCAGGAGGAGCCAGCCTTGGGGATAACAATTTCAGCTTTTACAGAGGACTTACTGTGTGCCAGTACTGTGCTAATCACCTTACACATATCCACTCCTCTTGTCAATCCTCTGAAACGTACACTATTATTTTCCCCATTTTTCAGATGAGGAAATGGGCATAGCCAGGTTGGGGGACTTACCCAGGGTCACATATCTTTAGCAGAGCTGTGCCTTGAATACAAACATCTAGATCCAGAGAAGCCAGGGAGCAGGACTCGGGGAGGGGTGCCAGAGAGTCCCCCACTCAGCTGCTGAGAATTTGTCTGTGTCCTTTGTCAGGACCTGCACTGGGACCTCAGTCCTTGGGAAGCTTTGGTTCATTTCATAACAAGGAGCACTGCCTGAAATAATATGGATTTGTTTAGTCAAACTGGATTTATTGAAATAATTATCTTTACTTACTTATGCTCATTGCACCTTCCCCCCCCCCCCAAAAGAAAACATTTAAGGAGAGCAAAGGTGAATGCATTAAAAATGTCAGAACTCAGCTGACCTCTGGGACTTAGGACGCACAGGGTGGCCGCGGAGTTAAGCATCGGGATGACTCCCAGGAAATCCTGGGCTGAGCCTCTTGGAGCTAAGGAGACCGGCTTTCAGCTACAGCTCATGGTCTACTAGTCCAGGTTCTTCTGATGCAAGTGACAGAAACACAGCTAAAAGATTAACTTACTGTGACATATTAAGTGAGACGCTCAGGGAAGCCTGCTTTGGTACAGTTGGATACAGGTACTCTCCTTCCTTCTTCTTCTTCTTCTTCTTCTTTTTTTTTTTTTTTAAGATTTTATTTATTTATTTGACAGAGATCACAAGTAGGCGGAGAGGCAGGCAGAGAGAGAGGAGGAAGCAGGCTCCCTGCGGAGCAGAGAGCCCGATGCGGGGCTCGATCCCAGGACCGTGGGATCATGACCTGAGCCAAAGGCAGAGGCTTTAACCTGCTGAGCCACCCAGGTACCCCTCTCCTTCCTTCTTAACTCTGTTTTTTTCTAGGTTGGGGGCATCTCTGCCAGGCCTTCTCCATATGCCCCTGGCTGCTCTAGCCTTATCTCCTATTAACCTCTGTGCAGAGGAAAAGAGAGCTGTGCTTGCCTGAAAATTGTAGCAAATGCCATTCCTAGAGAGAGTCTTGAGAAATAAGCTAAAAGTGACCAAGTTCAGGGTACCTACCTGGCTGACTCGGTTGGTAAAGCATGTGACTCTTGATCTTGGAATTCTGAGTTTGAGGCCCATATTGGGGATAGAATTTACTTTTTTAAAAACATTTTTTAAAATAAATAAATGGGCTCCGTGCTCAGTGGGGAGTCTGCTTTTCCCTCTCTCTCTGCCCCTCCTCCTCTGCTCCTGCTCTCTTTCTCTCAAATAAATAAATAAAATCTTACCAAAAAATAAAATAGGAATGTCTCGGTGGCTAGGTCGTTTAAGCATCTTCCTTTGGCTCAGGTCGTGATCCCAGGGTCCTGGAATTGAGTCCCACATCTGGGCTCCTTTTTCAGTGGGGAGCCTACTTGTGCTTGGGCTGTCTCTCTCTCTCTGGCAAATAATTTTTTTTAATATAAACAAACAAACAAACAGTGGCCAAGTTAGAGAATGCACTGATAAACCTGACCTGGACTGAGTTGTGTCCCCTCAAAATTCATATATTGAAACCCTAACCCCTAATGTGACTATCTGGAAACAGCTTTTCCGTGGTCATTAAGGATAAATGGTTATAAGGATGGGCCCTAACACAGCAGGACTGGTGTCATTATAAGAAGAGGAAGGGTCATATGGGTGACTCAGTGGATCGAGCCCTGACTCTTGGGTTTGCTCAGATCATGATCTCACAGGTCCTGGGAAGGCACCCCAAGTGGGGCTCTGTGCTCAGTGGGGGAGTCTGCTTGGAGATTCTCTCCCTCTGCCCCTCCCCCTGCATGTTCACTCTCTCTCTCTCTTTCTCTCTCTCAAATTAATCTTTAAAAAAGAAGAAGAAGAAGAAGAAGAAGAAAAGGAAAAGACAGAGAGGCCTCTCCCCACACATATAAACACACACCAAGGAAAGACCTTGTGTTGGCCAGGGACAGACATCTGTTGGCCAGGGAGAGAGTCTGCACCAGAAACCAGACCCTTTGCACCTTGACCTTGGGCTCTCCAGCCTCCACAATTATGGGAAAATAATTTTCTGTTGCTTAAGCCATTCAGTCTGTGGTACATGGAGCCCCAGCTGACTAATACAGTTGGAGGTTGGGGGAGCCCTGCCCAAACCAGGGGGACTATAGGAGGGGTATCCCTCCTAGAAAGTCACAGCGCTATGCTAGAAGAGGGGGGAATGTTTTGGCATGCAAAAACAACAGGTGGCCACCATTTGGGGATAAATCTCTTAATCTCACTTTGCTTCAATCTCCCCTATAATCTCTGGAGGAGAGTGGGGAATTTAATAGAGTAACATGTTCTCCCTAGTGGAAATGGTGGTGTGCCGGCTTCAGCCATATAAAGAAGGGCAACTCTGGATCACAGGAGAGCAAACATTTTGTGTAAAAGGCCAGAGAATAAATATTTCAGGCCCTACAGTCTTTGCTCTGACTACTTGGGTCTGCTATTATAAACCCAAAGCAACTGCATTCATTTCCTGGGGCTGCCATAACAAAGAACCACGGGGACGGGGCTGGGGGGGGGGGGGGGGTGGCTGCGGTTGCTGTTTAAAACAACAGACATGTATTCCCTCACAGTTCTTGAAGGCAACAGGGCTGTGCTCCCTCAGAAGACTTAAGGGGAGGATCCTTCCTTGACTGGTCCAGCTTGTGGTGGCCCCAGGCCTTCTTTGGCTTGTGGCCAGATCACTCTGCTCCAATCCCTGCCTCTCTCTTGCCGTAGGCTTCTCCTCTGTGTCTGTACCCTTTTCTGTCTCTTGGAAGGACACTTGTCACTGGATGCAATCCTGGTGATCTCATCTGGAGATCCTTAATTACATCTGCAAGGATTCCCTTCCCCAGTAAGCTCACATTCATAGGTTCCAAGGATTAGGACAGGGACATATCTCTTTTGGGGAGGGGGCTTATTGGAAGAGCCTCAGTTTTCCTTCTTATGTGTCTCCTTTGCTACTCACACTGCAAACCCCACTTCTGGCACATATGGCCATCAAATGCAAGGAGGTTATCCCCCTACAACAAACAATTCTCTGTCATACCAGCTGGGTGTCCTACAATTTAACTTGATTGTGACACACTATCTCCCTGGAGATGGTATCAGATCTCACAGGTTAAGAGCTCATTCCCACCAGACTGCCCCCCGCACCTCAGACACCAATCACAACTAGTAGGTCTCCCCAAATGACCCACTATTCTGTCCAATTTGGGTGCACATTGGAGGTTCCTATAACCCCCTCCTCAAGTTTGATTTGTTTGCTAAAATAGCTCACAGAACTCAGGGGAGCATGTCTCCCAGTTTATTAAAGGACACGATAAATGTACTTCCATCCGGAGGGAGTTGGGATGCCCCCTTTTTTTTTTACAGGGAGTCATGTCACCCTCCCAGTACGTGGATGTGTTCACCAGCTTGGAAGCTCCCCAAGCCTGGTACTATTGAGATTTTACGGAGGCTTTCTCACGTGTGCATGATTAATTATTATTTTTAAGATTTTATTTATTTAACAGAGAGAGAGAGAGCACAAGCAGGGGAGTGGCAGGCAGAGGGTGAAGAAGAAGCATGTTCCCCACTGAGCAGGGACCTTGACACAGGCTCCATCCCAGGACCCGGAGATTATGACCTGAGACGAAGGCAGATGCTTAGCTGACAGAGCCACCTGGGGTACCCCAGGCATGATCAATTATTAACTAAATTTTAGCCCCTTTCCCCTCTCTGGAGAAATGGTGGGGCTGCTGAAAACACGAAGCTTCTCAACACGGCTTGGTCTTCCTGGTGACCAGACCCCATCCTGGAGCCAACCAGGAGCGCCCCCAGAGTCACTGCATTAGAAGAAAAGATACTCCTACTGCTGTTATCACCTAGGAAATTACAAGGGTTTTAGGAGCTCTGTGCCAGGAACCAGGCACAGAGACTAATATATTTTCTATTATCTCACAGTGGGCCACGATTCACCCCACTACACTGAGCAAATGATGTATCACTGGTACTGTTTTTCCTGCCTCTAATCGGTTTCCATAGCTCATTTCCTCCAAAGAGTTCAAGGAACAGACCTCAGAACTTTGCCCTTGGAAAATCTCCTGTATGTGTCAGAACAAACACAAGATCGTTTATTATTAATTTATTACACGCCTCTGTGGGTTCTCACCTTGTGCCAGGCAGAGAGGAATGCCAAGGAAAATAGTCAGGGTGTTCTATGTACACAATATGGGTGGATTCAGAAAACTGCCACCCCTTCAGTGACTTTTTTTTTTTTTTATATTTTATTTATTTGACAGAGATCAGAAGTAGGCAGAGAAGCAGGCAGAGAGAGAGAGGAGGAAGCAGGCTCCCTGCTGAGCAGAGAGCCCGATGTGGGGCTCTATCCCAGGACCCTAGGATCACGATCTGAGCTGAAGGCAGAGGCTTTAACCCCCTAAGCCACCCAGGCGCCCCCCTTCAGTGACTTTTGATAATTATTTCCTTTAAAGTATCCTTTAATGTTTAATATTTGACAAGGGCCCCTCCTGCTTTTTTTTTTTTTTAATAGATCAGCAAATATATACATATGGTCCTTCTAGCATTTCTGATATGCCAGAGGTGTGTCCCTGCCCGCGGAGGAAGAATGACAACACTGATAGAGGAAGAGAGAAGGCTGAGGTGACTCATTTCTCACAGGAGGCTTGGGGAAGGTTCATGGCGACGGGGATGAGACGCAGGATCAGGCTTTGAAGGTGGGAAAGGACATTATGTTTGATAATATCATGGGCCTCCTGGATGCAGCCTTTCCGGAGCACCATCTCCTTGAATACTCAGGACAAGCCCAGTGAGGCAGTGTTGTTATCAATGCCCTTTTGCACATGGGAAAAGTGAGGCTAAGAGAGGGTGAGTAACTTATTCCAAGTCACACAGCTGGCAAACCTGACCCCAGAGCTGAGCGCTTAAACCTGGCACTTCACTCCCTTTCGCATTGTAAAGGGTTTTATGGCACAGAAAGGGGGCATCCTGGGGAGGCAGGTTAATTTATGTGTCTATGTCCCTGACCAGGTGATGAGGTTCTTGGAAGCAGGGACATTGCCAGATTCAGCTTGATATCCCCAACCCCCAATGCCATGCTGGGCACTTCAGAGATTCCTTGAATGAATGAATAAGATTTTGAGCCACAGAAATGCAGGGAGGCCATCTGGGGTGACGGCAACAGAATGTACCATGCATGGAGGTCCAGGAGCCACGTGACAGTCGTGGGGAGGGGGATGTGTGAGTTCTTTTGTTGTGGGAGTCTGGAGTTGGTGAACAGACACTGGCAGGATTCTCGCGCTGTCCTTTCCAGCCTTCTCCAGCAAGCCTTCTTCTGGATCTAGGGCTGGAAAGCTGAACACATTCTTAGATTCTCTCGCACAGGGACAGAAGCTGCCCAAGATGGCCACTTTGCTAGTATGGCTGGCGGCAAAGGTGGGTGGTTCTGACACCCATGGCTGGGTCTTGATTCCATAGGCTGCTCTCTGGCAGGGTCAGAGTCAGCAGCTCCCGTGATGGCCAAGTTCTGCTGTGTGGCTTAGGAATCTTTTCTGGAAGGTGGGCTCAGAGTCCTTTCGTGCAGCTTTCTCAGTGCCCTCAACTGATTATGATAAATGGTCTATTGCTGTTTCTTTAAAAGTTTCCCGTTGGTTCTGTGATACTGTCGCACAGCTCATCTCACAGGCAACTAAGAACACCCACACTGGTCTATCCTCTATTCAGAGAGACATGCCCATCAGTCATTTTTACAGATGTTACAGCAATGTCAAATGGATGCGTATGTTTCTAAATATTTACTCTTAAGTGACTGCACCAGGACGGCCAGCAACAAAGGAGCCTGCCACATGGCTTTGCCAATAATGCCACCCAATACTAGACGGTGACTCACTGACTCAAACTCATCTTTTCCCTTGGGGATTCTGAATGGGACAGAGAACCTGAGAGGAAGCAGGATTCAGAATTAAGCAGAAGCCACAAAATACGCCAAGACCACGGGGAAATAGATACCATGGCAGGTCAGGGTAGGGTAGGAACGAGCAGCTGATCCAAGAATGGTGAGTGTCCGAGTCAATGTTGGGGCACTAAAGCCACCATGTGCCTGAATGACATTCCAGACCTCATTCCTGTTTGAGTGAGCACTGTGGCCTCTTTGCCTCGGATCCTTATAATAATCCCCACTGGGGTCTGAGGTCACGTGAGGATGCCTCTTCCTGGTAACTATGATGCAGGGGTAGTGGTGGCCTGAGGTGGGAAGGCGTTTTATCCCCATTTCCTAGAAAACAGAACCTAGTATGGCTTGCATCTGAATGTATTACTGGGGATGCAGATCCCAAGGGAGGAAGTAAAAGGACAAAAGAAGGGCAGGACAGGGAATTGCCAACACTGCATTGGCCATAACTTGTCACCTGATAAGATGGTGTGATTTATATATATGGTCGGGGTGCCTGGGTGGCTCAGTTGGTTAAGTGCCTTGGGCTCAGGTCATGATCCTGGGTTCCTGAGATGAAGCCCTCCACCAGGCTGCCTGCTCAGCGGGGAGTCTGCTTCTCCCTCTCCCGCTGCCCTTCCCTCCACCCATGCTTGCTCCCTTGCTCTTAAATAAATAAATAAATAAATAAATAAAATCTTAAGAAAGAAAGAAAGGAAGAAAGATATATACAGGCTTCATCCCCATTCCTGGCACAGAGCAACTAAAACCTTTGGAATGGTCTAAATGAGGAAAGCAATCAAGGTGTCTTTTGTTATGTTAATGAGGCGGCTTCCCAGCACACGAAGGAAAAAGACTGGTTGTCAGGAGAACCAACCAAGCCATTACTAGGTTGAAAACTTGCAGTCCTGGGGTGCCTGGGTGGCTCAGTGGGTTAAGCCGCTGCCTTTGGCTCGGGTCATGATCTCAGGGTCCTGGGATCGAGTCCCGTATCGGGCTCTCAGCTCAGCAGGGAGCCTGCTTCCCTCTCCCTCTCTCTCTGCCTACCTGTGATCTCTGTCTGTCAAATAAATAAATAAAATCTTAAAAAAAAAAAAAAAAGAAAGAAAACTTTCAGTCCTACCCCCTGACCTCTAGGGATGTGGGAGGGGCTGGGGGGTCGAATCAATCACCAATGGCCAATGAGTTATTCAATCACGCCTACGTCATGAAACCTCCATAAAAATCCAAAAGCTTGGGGTTTGGAGAGCTTCCAGTTGATGAACACGTGCAGATAGGGGAAGAATGGTGCCTGGAGAGGATGTGGAACACAGCCCCCTCCACCACCGCCCTTTCCCAATACCTTGCCTCATACCTTCCTTCCACCTCTGTCCTGTGAGCAACTCTAGTAAATTGATCAAACCCAAGGCCGGGTGGGGGTGGGGTTTTGGAACCTCTGACTACAGAACCTCCCATTGGTCAGAAGCACAGGTGACAACCTAGCCTTGTGAATGGCACCTAGAGTGAGGTGGTGAGGGGCCTTCTTGTGGGACTGAGCCCTTAACCTGTGGCGACTCTGTCTTCAGATACATAGTATCAGATTTGACTAGAACTGCAGGACCCCCAGCTGGTGTTGGAGAATTGCTCGGTGGTGTGTGAGAACCCCCTTCTACACACTGGAATTGGTTCCAGAATCCTATGTGGCCACATAGAACAACAAAGGAGGCTGGGAAATGTAGTCTTATCCTAGATAGCATGTATCCTACTGAAATAAGTGTTTTATGACTACGGAAAAGAAAGAAAGTAAATATCAGGGGACGATTATCAGCCTTTGCCATAGCAGGCAACCAACAGTACCTGCTCCAAGGGCTGCTGATGGACCAGTTCTGTCCTAACTGTGATTCATTATTTTTGTGACTACTAAATAAATGTTGTATTTCTAAGTATATTTTAAGAGTTTTTGCGAACAGGGGCCATAACTGTCTCATATGCACTCGATTGCTAGTTGTTGAATGGCTGCCTGAATGAAAGAAGGAATCTTATTTCAGAAGTCCAGCAAAGTATCCCTATATTGATAAAGAGTTTTGCACCAGAAAATGTCCCTCCCTGATTTCCATTTTCAAAGACGCTGTTTATTTAAAAGGCCCAAATAATGAAACCAACATTAGTCAGAGGCAAGTTTCGGTCTGTCGGAGATGAAGTGCCAAGAGAGAGCTAATGCGTCTGTAATGCAGTTCGGTGCCAATACAATGGCGAAATATTAAATTCAAGGCCACGAGATTTACACTAAAACCCAACACAATTAGAGGGTAAGAACCCCATCCCCCACCTGCTCCAGTTCTAGTTTGAGTCATTTTATGGACACAGACTTCCCACTGACACGGTCTGGTGATGTCATGGTGAGAATTTTGACAGTCATTAAATTTCTGGCTGGAGGGCCAATGCGGCCAGAGAGACTCAGCACCGAAAGGAACATAAAAATCACTGAGTTCAAACAGCCACTACCTACAAAGTTAATGAGTCAGATACGAAACCTCCTCCTGTCTGTCTCCTGCTACCAATGCGGTGATAGGGGTCAGTGTGTCCTGAGTGTTTGCTACTTGGCGGGCAATGTTCTAATTAAGCTCTGTATGTAACTTAACTAATTCAGCCCTCGACACACAGAACAACCTTATGAGGCAGGTTCTATCTTTATTTTGTAGATGGGGAAATTGAGGCATACAAGCAGAGTACCTACTTTGCCCTAGTTCATAGAGTCAGAGGCTGGCAGAGCTGGGATTCAAACCTAGGCTTTGTATGCTGATAACTTAAACCACCCCCTAAACTGCTTTGAGTCAATTGTTTCCAAAAGGGCCTCTGATGATGTTTTTCAGGGTCTGGGGCAAAATAACAAAATAAGATATGTGTCGAGAATTTTTCATAAGGCTCAATTTACGGTGGAGTCTCTTCTTATAGGGTAGGGACATTTCAAAGTCAGCACATAGCAAAAGAAAATTGTATTTCGCTCAAATTATCCTTGATAGATCAGCATAGGGATTTGGATTACACATTTGTCAAAACTCATTGAATAGTCAGTCTACTTCAGGCTTGTGCCTCTCACTGCATCTCAGTTTTACCTCAAAGAATCATAAACTCAAATTGCATTCTAGTGAGTGATGTGATTGTTGAAGTGTTTCAGGGTGATGTGCCCCGGCCTCAGCTGAAATGGGTCAAAAAGTGAGCTAGAGGGGCGCCTGGGTGGCTCAGTGGGTTAAAGCCTCTGCCTTCGGCTCAGGTCATGATCCCAGGGTCCTGGAATCGAGCCCCGCATCGGGCTCTCTGCTCGGCAGATAGCCTGCTTCCCTCTTTCTCTGCCTGCCTCTCTGCCTGCTTGTGATCTCTGTCTGTCAAATAAATAAATAAAATCTTAAAAAAAAAAAAAAAAAGTGTTCTCTGTCACACCCGAAGCAGTTTTGTTTTGTTTACGTAGCTGAATCCCAACAACGGAAATTTGCACACGATAAGGTTCTAATATAATCATTGAGAAAAATCTATCCTTTTAAGAGTACGCCCAGGGTGCCTGGCTGGCTCAGCCCGGGTAGCATGCATCTCAGGGGCTGTAAATTCAATCCCCATGTTGCATGTAGAGATTACTTAAAAAATAAAAGCCTAAAAATATAATAAGCAGGGGCGCCTGGGTGGCTCGGTCAGATGAACATCCGACTCTTGATTTCAGCTCAGGTCATGGTCTTAGGGTGGTGAGATCGAGCCCCAAATTGGGCTCAGCCTAGAGTCTGCTTGTCTCTCTCCCACCCCCTCTGCTCCTCCTCCCACTTGCGTCCACGCACACACGCTCTCTCTCTCTCTCTCAAATAAATAAATAAATAAATTAAATCTTTAAAAAATAATAATAAGAGTTCCTTTCGCTCTGTTGGATATTAAAGCAGTCATTTTCTTCTAAGGAGAAATTGATAACAATGATGATCATAGGGGTTTGTTTCCCTCCTTAAATCCTAACTTAACAAAATGACAAGTGGGCGATCCTAGGTCAGAGTCCCAACTCACCTTCCTCTGCCACTGGAATGTGGGCAGGGTTTTCATCAGCTTGGTACCCCCATTATCTCCTCGGTGCCTGGCACAAGAATCACCCAATAAATAAATATTTGCTGAATTTATTTTGCTGGCCCATGAAAATTGGGGAGAAGAGAAGCCTGCACCAAGATGGGAGAACATTCCTGAACCCACGAATGCTAGACAGATGTGCCTGTGCTATGGCAGAAAGATGGGGGAGGGGCACCTGGGTGGCTCAGTGGGTTAAACCTCTGCCTTCGGCTCAGGTCATGATCTCAGGGTCCTGGGATCTAGCCCCACATCTGGCTCTCTGCTCAGCGGGGAGCCTGCTTCCCCCACAACCCCACACCTCTCTGCCTGCCTCTCTGCCTGCTTGTGATCTCTGTCTGTCAAATAAATAAATAAAGTCTTAAAAAAAAAAGAAAAGAAAGATGGGGGAGTGGGGAATGGGGAGAGAAAGAGAGAGTCTGGGTGGATATGAGAGTCACAATATAAACATTGATTCCAGGAAAACCACCCGTCTACTGCTGACTCTATCAACCACATGGCTCACGGTTAAGTGCGAAATGAACGCTGACGATCTGCTCGTCACCTCACTCGATCCAGTTCCCACCTGCTGGGTGCAACTAATATTCAAAGATTGTTATTTCCCTTCAATACGGTCCCAAGAAACAACTTACTGAGCTCAACCAGAGAAACGCAGTGATCTGTTCTGGCCCTGAAAAAAAAAAAAACAAAACAAAAACTAAATGTATAGGGATGGTACAGTGTTGTATATTCTAGGGATTTAAGAAATTATTTCAAGGGTATCTTTGATACTACGTGTTTTTTCACCATCCCTGCTGACTCTGGAACCTCCCCATCCCATCCGTAGGCTGCAAGGGATGGGGAGACCCAACAGGCCACTCACGTTGTCTGGAACCTTCAACAACGTCATCCTCTGGGATGTTGTACTCATCGAGCATGGAATCCTCTCACTGGAGGGTAGGACACCCTTCATCCCACTGGTCTGAGCCCATCACAAATGTAGATGTGATTTCTAAGCCTTTGAGAGTTAGCTTTGTCAGGGATCTCGGACTCCTGGCTCTGGAGCTCTCCGGCAGCTTCCTGAACGGCCCCCAGCCCTAGCCTGACGGTGCTGGAGGGCTGGAGGGCAAGGACGCCCCTCTCTGCTGGCGGGCCCCACATCAGGCTGTCCCTGTCTAAGCAGCATCTTGCTTGCCGCTCTGTGCTCTAGCTATCAGCTTGACAAAATGCCAAGTTGCCTTTTGTACCTTTCACTTGAACACGGAGATCCTTCACTTGTCTTCCTTTGTGGAAGGTGCATGGTGGGGAAGAAGGAGTGAATGTGGCTGTCTTTTTATAGGCCCTCTCCAAAGGTCAGGCTTTCTTCTTCAGCTGGAAATGGCCCACGACATACTGTGTGAATAAAAGGGATGGATTATCAGCCCTGCCTTCATGTCAGGGCTGTGCTGAGCACATAATCTACCTTGCTTTTCTTTGGCAAAGCCACCCGGGGCTCAATTTCATGTGTTTAATTTCCAACCCTGCATGAGGGGGCCCCTGTCCCCTGGGCCCCCGTTCTTTAGGCAGCCTTGAACAATACTCACCTCGTTCATCTGGGATGCCCAACCCGAACCGTATCCGGTATGAAGTGGGTGTTCAATTTGTGTCGTTAAAATCCCCCAACCCTGGGGCGCCTGGGTGGCTCGGTGGTTAGGCCTCTGCCTTCAGCTCGGGTCGCCATCTCGGGGTCCTAGGATCGAGCCCCTCATCGGGCTCTCCACTCGGCAGGGAGCCTGCTTCCCCCCCATCTCTGTGCCTGCCTCTCTGCCTACTTGTGATCTCTCTCTCTCTGTCAAATAAATAAATAAAATCTTTTAAATAAATAAATAAATAAATAAAATAAAATCCCCCAACCCCAAACGAGGCACAGTTTGCTGTAACCACACAGACTAACCAAGAGCCAAGCATGCAGGCATGTTCAGAGTTATTTTAACAGAACAGTCCTCTCCC
Organism: Enhydra lutris kenyoni; assembly: GCF_002288905.1. Classification (NCBI taxonomy): domain Eukaryota; kingdom Metazoa; phylum Chordata; class Mammalia; order Carnivora; family Mustelidae; genus Enhydra; species Enhydra lutris. The sequence goes on along the minus strand of NW_019154129.1, from coordinate 1,186,625 downwards.
CACTGTGTGGCTCCTGCTTTCCTGGCAACTACCTGTGTGGGTTACCAATAATTCACTCAACGTTCCGCTGATTGAATACACACTTACTGACTACCTACTATGCACCACACTCTGTTGTAGGTGCTGAGAACCTGCAGTAGACAAAACAAAGATCTCAGCCCTCACTGAGCTGGTATTTGAAGGCTCGTCCTTTACAGTGGGGACCATACTGTCCAGACTCACACTGGAGAGGGAAAAACGGCTACCTCAGATAAGTAAGCTGGACAAAAGGTGCTGACCAGGACGGTCATGGGCAAACCACAGGGGGAGGTGTGCAGTGGTCCTAGACCTTGGCTTGAAGTGGACACAACTCAACAGTGAGGTGCTTCTCTCATGGAAAGAGCTTTGGGGCGGATCAGCATCGGATTTGAGTCCCAGCTCAGACTTACTAACGGGGTAATGGACTATGCATCCCTTCTTTCTGAGCCCCAAGCCTCCTTTCCTGGGTAATAAGACTTTAGGGAAGTAACACATGGAAAGCATCTATTCCACACCTGGCGCATAGTAGGGGCTTGACAAATATTGGTTTCCTACCCTCAAGCTGGTGCCAACTCCCCCAACACACACACACACACACACACACACACACACACACACACGTTTACTAGATTTGGAAACTATTCTTTAATATCTTAAGTAATTTACTTGGACCTGCAAAAAATTTATACTTGTTAAATAGCTACAGGGAAGTTTCCATTGGAAGAAAAAAGAGTAAGATTCAGTGACAAAGTCATAATGATTACCCTTGTTCATGGAGGGGTTTACTATAAATGCTAAGTAGTTTTTAATGTTCTTGTATTCCATAATCCTTACAATCTCCATGAACCAAGGCATGTTTCTGTGAACCCATTTTAGACATAATGAGAGCAAGGCCTAGATCAGGAGTCACAAATGTTTTCTGTAAAGGGCCAGTAGGTAAATAATTTAGATTTGGTGGGTTGTAAGGATTCTGTTGCAGGTATTAAAGTGCGTTTTGTAGGGGGAAAGCAGCCATAGATATGTAAATGAAGAACAGGGCTGTGTTTCAATAAACACTGATTCATAGTAACAGCTAGATTTAGCCTGCTAGCCCACCCCCTCATCCGGTTAGTGAAGTGGTTTGGCTGGGGTTTGAGCTATACTTACATACTCTGTCCTGCATCTTAGTTTATTCCCATTATAGTAAGTCTTGGAGAGGTCTCCATATTACAACAAATAGAGCCACCTCATTCTTCTTAATGGCTGCAGGGTAATCCTTGATGTGGCTGAATCATAAGTTGTTTGCTGGTCCCCTCCTAGGAGATACTGAGATTGGTTACTTTTTTCTTTCTTTCTTTTCTTTTTTTTTTTTGCTATTTTGAATGATGCTGCAGCAAATATTCTTGTATACATGTGATTTTGCACTTGTGGAACTCTGTCTTCAGAATGGATGCTGGAGTTCCAGCCATCGTATCTACATCCCAGGTGGAAGCAAGATTTGGGGGGAAGGCAAAAAAGGCCGGTTTTAGCTATCCGCCCCCATTTCTAAGAAGCTTTCCCTGAAGTCCCACCTAAGAACTTCTGCTTATATTTTACCAGCCCAAATGTAGTCACATCCCATGGCAGTGTAGAGGGAGACAATGATGGCTGCATAGAGCCCAACTTGGAGACTGTGGCATCAGGTAAGAGAGGATGGTGGCCAGTACTTGTGAAGAGGTGATGGGAATGCGGGAAAGATGATATGGGTTTGAATTTTCTTAAATATGATACAACTTCCAAATATTCTCCAGCTTTGCTCAAGCCTGCTTAGAAATCAATATCCAAAGCAGAGTCTCTTGTAAAGTGATTTATTCCCCCTTTTATGTCTGTTCATCTAGAACAAAAAGAAGGAAAGGGGGAGGGAGGGGAAGGCTTCATGTTGTTAGATTCACGTCCTGGAGAATGGACAATCCTCCAACCCCCTCACCCAAGATGATTTAACAGTCTGAGCACCTCCCCTGGGCTCCCATGGAAATGGGCGGATAAATACAATGCCCTGTAGAAGTCCAGGGAGGCAGGGGTGGTCCTTGCCATGTCTCTTAAAGTTCCCTTCCCTTAGAGGGGGATAAAGCATCAAGCATGAAGGGACTCTCAGGAGGCAGGACTCTCAGGTTCAGCTGTCCCCCAGGATGGGCGTCTTCTTCCTCTCTCCCTGGAAATGCCCTCTGACTCCCCACCCATCTTTCTTCTACTCTGGGGCCTGTTTCGACTAATGGCATTTTACAGAATCACTGCAGATCATTTTTCTTCAGACACCATCTCACCCCACAACAAACATTTAAGATTGTTAGCAACACCCTGCCTAGCACCTTTAGTCATATGGAATTGCAAAATATACTTTATGTCCATGTGCTTTGATCAATCCCAGTGACTTTCTCTTTTCTGATTCCACATACAAAAGCTCTTCGATGACCTTGCACTTGCCCATGGTCCTCCTAAGCCCTGAATAAAAAAAATGTTGTGGATCTAAAAGGATGGGGTGGGGGGATGGTGATCCCAATGGAAGCCCTTTCTACCTGCCAAAGAAATGGACTTGAAGGCATTTCAGGGAGGCAAATTTAATTCAATATTGAGAGTGAGGCTGAAGAGAGAATCAAGGTATAGTCAACTGGGTCGATTTTTAAATCCCCAGTGGCCGGCCCTCCATCTGGTACAGGACAGATATTACATAAGTGTTTGTGAATGAAAAAAAAATTTTTTTCTTCTCCCCAAACCAACCACTTCCCTTGATTTGATTTCCTTATTTCTGTCCTATATTTTGAGAATGTTCCTAGTCAACCAGCCTGAAACTCACCATTGACTCATCTTTCCTTTGGGTCCTGTATTAGTCAGGGTTCTACAGAGAAACAGAACCAAGAAGATCGACATATATAGGAAAAGAGACTCACATGAGTATGGAGACTGTTAAGTCCCCAGATCTAGTCAGCAAGCTGGAGACCCAGGAGAGTTGACGGTATAGCTCCAGTCTGCAAAAGACCAAAGAGCCGACGTTTCAGCTCAAGTCTTGAGTCGGGAAAAGACTAATGTCCCTGTCCAGCAGTCGGGCAGAAATCCCCTCCTACTTCCGGGAAAGTCAGATTTTCTGTTCTAGCCAGGCCTTCAGCTGACTGGAACAAGGCCCACCCACATTTAGGAGGGCAACCTGCTCTACTCAGTCTACCCATTCAAATGTGAATCTCAACCAAAAAAACCCTCATAGAGACATGCAGAATACTGAATGGCCAAATGTCTGGGCACTCTGTGGCCCAGTCCACTGAACACAGAAAATGGATCCTGCTTCTCGTCTGGAGAGGTGGTCTTGATATGGTCAGCCCAGATGGTGTAGACCATCATGCTCTGCTGCCTGTCATATAGAGCCCTCACCCAGGTCCTCATCCACCCCCAAGGGGAACCCTATAGTAATGTCTTCCTCCCCTCCCCCATCAGTCTTCCCTGCCACAGTCCATCCTAAACCCAATGCCCCATTTACAACCACCCAGGTTCTGTCTGCATGGTGACCTCCAGGCCTCAGGGAACATCTGGCCCTTGTTCCCTGCTCAACATCTGTTCTCCCTCCTCCCAGTGAGGGAACTCTGGCTTCCTGTGTGGGAACCACCCTCACCCCACTCATGGCCCATGTGGCTTGGGTGGAGCTGTCTCCACTCCACTTGGTTCAGGAGCAGCCATGTGACTAAGTCTGGTCAATGAGAGCTCCGCAATCCCCCGGGCCCAAAGTGATTGGCTGACGGTGAGGACTGCAACCTGATTGGAGAAAAATGAGTCTGGAGTGGGGGAGGGGTATGTGCTGTGGATTCTGGGAAATCAAAGTTTCCTCTCTTCTGCAGAAGCTAGAGGAAGAGATCTTCACCTTTCTTGTGGATGGAAGAGTGTTAGCAGGTGATGTTGGAAGTGGTGCCCTGATTCTGCTGTCACACACAAGGAGAGCCACTGGGGGCTAGGGGTCATTATGAGCCTAATATTGACACTGTGCAAAGTGCAGAGAGGAGCGAGAGAGAGAGAGAGAGAGAGAGAGAGGAGACAACATTTTTGGTTTGAACTCTTGGATCAAACCCTACCTGAAGAAAACCTCTGGATTTTTCATTTAGCAGAATTAATACTCCCTATTACAGCAAAGGTAGGATGTTTTGCGTGTCTTCTAAATGCTATAAAAAAGGACTATGAAATTCACATTCTAAATTTTTTCTATTCCACAGGACTTAGAATAATATGCTCCCTTAAAATCAAAAGATTTAGATAATTATTCTTTGCATAACCATGTATTTAGAATAATGTTCCCTAAAAATCAAAAGATTGAGATAATTATTCTTTGCATAACCATGTCGTATTTAAACATAAATACACAGAGCCTCAGCAAGCAAGTGCAACAGGTGGCATATCAACACAATATTTTTCATTGTTTCAATAAAGCCAGTTGGAAGCTAAGCATGGAAAATACCATACAAAGGCTGCTCTCCCTGTCACCCTCCTGCCCCCAGCACAACAGGGAGCCACTGCTCTTCACCATTGTTTCCAACCCATGAAGACAACTTGGTCTGGAACTTGTTTCCAGCTGTCATGGCACTGAATGGGCTGGAGAAAACTGGAACAAGTCACATCTTAACAGAAAATAATGTAGGAAGAGAGTGGGACAGAATGGAAGTCCGGAATCAGCCCAGAAAAATAAAATGTAAAGCAGGGGAAAAGCATCCATTTTCGGGGCAGATTTAAAATAAAGCCCTTGGGGAATGAAACCACTGATTCTTAGCCAGGCCTGCACGTCAGAGCTCCATGTGACTTTTAAGATATATTCATCCTTTAGGCCAGCCATGGAGCTTCTGTTTCAGTAGGACTGGGTGGAGCAGGAGCAACCACAGATTTTTTTTTTTTTTTTTTTAATCTCTAGAGTTGATTCTGGTATGCATGCCGAGTTACATATTTCAGGAATAAGAATTAGAAAATTCTGTATAACCCTAGAAATAGAACTGAGATTTTAAAAAAGGAAGAAAGTGCCGCGAAGGGAAATCCTCAAAAAAACAAAACAAAACAAAACACAGTAGCAATAAATAAAAGGCGTTTTGAGGAAAAAGAGTTGAAACAGGGTCGCAGGTTAAATGTCTGCCAGGCTCACACCGGGTCCAGGATGCAGATGGACTAGAGGACTGAAGGACACTCCAAGACTGACCCTCCTTCCCAACTTTGGACTTTCAACCGGAAGTTTCTGTAGAGGCTGCTTTTAGGCAACAGGCTTGAGCAATGGAAAACCGTGGAAGGTCCAAGTGTCCACAGTGATCACTAGGCTGAAGGCAGACAGGGTCAGTAGGCGACCCATCTCCAAATATCCATAAGCCCCAGCTGACCAATGGACTCCTTACAACCAGGCACAGGTACCAAGAAAGGAGACTTCCATACGTCCCCAAACCTCGTCACTTCCCCCTTTAACTAGAGCCCCCCACCTCCTTGCAGACAGCCTCTCCTCTGCGGTCCCGCCTACGCCTTCCTTGTGGTGTAGCCATTAAACTTCTAACTCCTTCGTTCTGCCTCCAGTGAATCCTTTCCCCTCCTGTGCTTCCGGCCTCCACCGGATCGGGTCCCTCTACAGCTTCTGGCTTTGTTTCATGTGGGGATTAGGAGGATTGTCATGATTTGTGATTACTGTGTCAATTCATTTTGTTTCATTTTATGTGTTCACATGGGTGCTTTTTTTTTTTTTTTAAGCGAGATTTAGTTTATCTGACATTGGCTGAGGACCAGTGAAGGGTGGGAACAGCCCCTGCCTCTAACAGGGTCACACTATGTAGGGGAGATGGTAGGAAAGCACGTAACAGCCGAACGATGACAGAAGGCAGTACCAGGGCAGGAAGCTGAAGTATGGAGATAAGGGAGAGGGTGTGGGATGACGTCACTTACAAGATAAGTGAGTTAGAAAGGCAAATGGCTTTCCTCAGAAAAAGGGCCAATCCCGTGAATCAGAAGAAGGTATGTGTGAGCAAGGTGTGTCAGGGAGCAGCCTGAACTAGTGAATAAATAAACATTCAGTGCAGCCCCTTGGATACTGCATCGTGCTTGAAGCTGGTGTTCTCCATGTGGTGCCCCTGGACAGAGACTAATCTTCCTCCCCTGTGTTTTCTTTTCTCCCTTTCTTAAAAAAGAAAATGTGTCCTCCCTGATAAGGACGCTCTCAAGTCTGGACCAGCGCAGACTACAACAGCCAGCTAAGCCCTCCGCCTCCTGCAGTGTGCAAATGTAACAATCCATTCCCGTTCAGCAGCCATCAGGAGGTGGGATTATTAGGGTCCGATTATCACAACACGTTGTAGTGACCTCGCCTTGTTCACCAGGCGTTGTCCCTGTGACATTCTGGAGGTGACCAGCAGGGCAGGCTGCGGGGGCCCAGACTCGGAACTCAGGGCGAGGACGCCCTCTGGTGGCCGCAGGCGGGCGCCGTGAAGCTCAGGACCTTCCTTTGCCCTTGGCGCACCCGGGAGCCCGTCTTCCTGCATGATCCCGATCAAAGGACCGGTTCTGGTCCTGTTCTATCGCAGCCCTGCAGGGCTGCCATTTCGGGAGACAGGAGTGGGAGGAAGCCTGTCCCCGAAGGCAAGAGGAGGCTTTTAAACCTTTGAAAACATATTCAGCAGGAAAGTGCTTTGTGCTCTGTCAGAGCCAGGAAAGAGCAGTTTTGAGAAAAGGTTTCTTTTGTTCCCCGGTTAGGGAAGGTCACGTTTTCTTCTCCTCGAATCACCAGATCAAGAAGTTTTAAAGGGGGCCTTAGGAAGGCCCTGGGGTGAGGATCCAGACTTTTTATCACGTTCTCAAAAGAGCACTGAATCTCCAAAAGGGCTAAGAACCCCAAAGAGATCTCTACTCCTGAAATTCCAGAGACTGTATTCAGTGGTCCCCAAGTTTTTGTGTTATTAATAACCCAAATGTCCACCGGTAGAGGAAGAGGGGAAATTAGAGGCCAAGTGGCGTGATGGTTAAGTTCAAGGCTCTCTGGCACCTGCGGCACCTGCAGACAGTTTCTGTAAAGGGGGATGGGAGAGCACGGGCTCCGAGGGGCTGTGGTGGGAACTGGGTGGGGGGAGCAGTCAGGGCAGGATGGATGTGAGGCAGCGTCTGGGTGGGGCCGGTGGCTCAGGTGTGAAATGGAAGAGTGTTGCGCCAACCAGAGGAATGTGGTGAATCTTTAGGTATTGTCTTTCTGGAAAGATGGCCAATAGAGGTCACCAAAAGAAAAATGCAAATTGCAGATCAAAGATGCACGTCCCATGTGGGGAATGATCCGAATCCAGAGGTGTACATGTATGGATAAAAGATTTTTTTTAAGAGTCTGGAGAGGTAGGATGCCTGGGTGGCTGAGTGGGTTAAAGCCTCTGCCTTCAGCTCAGGTCATGATCCCAGGGTTCTGGGATCAAGCCCCACATCAGGCTCTCTGCTCAGCAGGGAGCCTGCTTCCTCCTCTCTCTCTGCCTGCCTCTCTGCCTACTTGTGATCTCTGTCAAATAAATAAATAAAATCTTAACAACAACAAAAAAAGAGTCTGGAGACTCTTTAAATAATTATTAATATCGTATTTATTATTAATTATTAATAATTATTATATTATAGATTACATATTATATTATTAAAGTTATTAAGATAATAATTAATATTAATAATTATTATTACTATTAATAAAAACTCATTTAATAATGAATTATTAATAGTGGTCACTTCTAGGGATAAGTTTGGAAGCAGTGTTGTGTGTGTGTTTTTTAAACCTATATGGATTTTATACTGTTTCATTTCAAGGCAACTATGTCTTTGGGAAGTGAGGGTGGAAAAGAAAGCAAGCAATGCACTGTCTTATGTGACAGATTGCTAGTAGCTAATCACAAAGTAAGGCAGGTGGTCACAGTTTCCTGATGAGCAACAGCAGTCTACAGAGAGATTTTCTTGTCACTGTACCCTTTAGCACTGTTGGACTATTTCACCATGCGAATGTATGCATTATTTTTTACAAAAAAGTTTTCATTTCCTAAAAAACAAACAAAACAAAACAGGACAATTTAACCTTATATTTGGTCCAACAAAAATTTACCGAGTGTGAGGTGCTGTGCTAAGCTCAGAAGGTATGTAAATGACCAAAACGGCCTCTGCTGTCCAGGAGTTCATGGTCTAAGTCAGCTTGTCACACTGATGTGCTCCCAAATCACCTGGACGTGTTATGTATCGGTTAATTATTACTGGATAGCAAATCACCCCAAAACTCAGCAGCTGAAAACAACAAGCATTTATTATCAAAAGTAGCTGCTGACAGGACAGAGTGGTTTACCTGGGTGATCCTGGCTCTGGGTCTCTCATGAGGTTACCGACAGGATGTCACCCAGAGCTACATTATCTGAAGGCAGGACTGGGGCTAAAGGATTCTCTCCCAAGATGGTGCCCATAAATGGCTACTGGCAGGCGGTCTCAGCTCTTCGCCATGTGACCCTCTCTACAGATTAACCACTGGAGTGTTCTTACCACATGGCAGTGGGCTTTCCCTAGACTGAGTGATCCCAGAGAGAGAGGTGAAAGCTGAAATAGTCTTTTATGAGCTGGCAGCCCTGGCAGTCACACTCCATCATTTCTACCACTGGTGAGAAACAAGTCACCAAGTACACAGCCCACACTCAAGGCACAGGGAATTGGGCTCCCCGAAAAGAGGAGTATCAAGGAATGTGGGGACAGAGTCTAAAACGACCACATCTTGTTAAAATGCAGATTCTGATTCAGAAGGTCTGGGGAGGAGGTCCAAGTTTTGCATTTCTAACATGATGCCAGGTTGGTCTGTGGACGACACTTTGAGTAGCAAGAGAATCAAATACATGCAAAGAACTGTACCTTGGGTTGCCTCTCTGGAACTACGCTGCTTGCAAAATAACATCCTTTGTCCTCCTGGCATCATCTTTGGATGGTGTCCAATTTTAAAATCACATTTTCCCTGAAAGGTCAGAGCCGTAAAGTAAGGGAAAGACAAGATTACCTTGTTAATACACGAGGACAAGCTGTAATGAAATTAAAAACAACCACAGGGGGATTCAAAAAATCTCTTGGTCTTGTTCTGGAAGCTCTCAGAAGCATAAACCATCAGCCATCAATTCTGAAGGGGGTGCTAAACAAACAGCAAGAAATCTGGGCTTTTAATAAGTATTGTACAAAGTGTCTTTATATGGCTAATTCCTGGATGCACCACTTACAAAATTAGCTTTGATATCGGAGGGCAAGAAACAGAACCAGCATCTCAGAAGATCAAGGCTCTGACATGCTTTGCTGACTCGAAGGGTGACATGTTAAAGAAATCGTTTCCCTATTCAATAGATAGGATCAAAATTTGCTTTCCAATGCAGCATAAAACTATAAATCCTGTATTTTTTTTTAAGATTTTATTTATTTATTTATTTGTCAGAGAGAGAGAGCACGCACAAGCAGGCAGAGTGGCAGGTAGAGGCGGAGAGAGAAGCAGGCTCCCCTCCAAGCAAGAAGCCTGATGCAGGACTTGATCTCAGGACCCCAGATCACGACCTGAGCCGAAGACAGTGGCCTAACCGACTAAGCCACCCAGGTGTCCCAATCCTGTATTTTTAATTGCTATGATTCACATGCCATAAAAATCGTCATTTTCAAGTGTACGATTCAGTGTTTTTTTTTTCTAATGGTTGTGCAACCATCACCGCCAGCTAATTCTAAAACATTCATCACCCCAAAAAGTAACTGCGTCCATTAGCAGTTACTCCCATTGCCCCCCATTCCTTACAGCCTTAGGGAACCACTAGTCTGTTTTCTGTTTCTATGGATTCGCCTCTTCTGGACATTTCATATACATGGACTCATACAATATGGGGCCTTTTTTGTCTGGCTTCCTTCACTTAGCTTTCTTTTAAAAAAGATTTTTTATTTATTTATTTGACAGAGATCACAAGTAGGCAGAGAAGCAGGCAGAGACAGAGAGAGGGGGAAGCAGGCTCCCCGCCGAGCAGAGATGCAGGGCTCGATCCCAGGACCCTGAGATCGTGACCGGAGCCAAAGGCAAAGGATTTAACCCACTGAGCCACCCAGGTGCCCCAGCATTTTTTTTTTTTAACTATACATAACAACAACAACAAAAAAACTATACATAACAATTCCCATTTAATCATTTTTTATGTAGAGGTCAGTGGCATTAAGTACATTCACATCATTGGGCAATGACCACTACCATCCATTTCCAGCATTTTCATCTTCGGTTTTGAAGCTTTGTGTCCAAACGTCACATTTTTAAGGTTTATCAATGCTGTAGCACTTACCAGTACTTCCTTTTTTTTTTTTTTTTGACTAAATAATATCCCATGGTATAGATATGCTACATTTTGTTTATCTGCTAATCAGCTGATAGACATTTGGATTGGTTCCACTTCATGGCTATTATAAATAATGTTGTTATGAACTTTCATAGATCTGTAATTTGTTTGAACTCTGGTTTTCATTTCTTTGGGGTTTACACCTAGGGGAGGAGTTACTGCATCATATGGTAACTGTATTTAACTGACTGAGGAACTGCCAGACTGTTTTCCAAATAGGCTGCACCATTTTATATTCCCACCAGCAGTGTATGAGGACCTAGTACCTCTACGACCCTTGCTGACACATCATTTTCTTTTTTTTTTTTTTAAGATTTTATTTATTTGACAGATAGAGATCGCAAGTAGGCAGAGAGGCAGGCAGAGAGAGAGGAGGAAGCAGGCTCCCTGCTGAGCAGAGAGCCCGATGTGGGGCTCGATCCCAGAACCCTGGGATCATGATCTGAGCCGAAGGCAGAGGCTTTAACCCACTGAGCCACCCAGGCGCCCCGACACATCATTTTCTACTTTGAGTATAGCCATACTTGTGGACAAAGTGTTACCTCATTGAGGTTTTCCCTAAATACGAATGTTTCTGTGCATTCATTTCAAATGCTTATTGGCCATGGGTACATCTTCTTTGGAGACACGTCTATTCAAACCCTTTGCCTATTTTTAACTGGGCTATTTATCTTATTGTTGAGTTGTGAGAGTTCTTTACATACTCTCAGTACAAATCCCTTATCACATCTATGACGTGCGAACATTCTCGCCCATTCTGTGGGTTCTCTTTCCCCTTCTTGAAAAGTACAGTAGTTTTTCTTCTGATTAAATCCAATCCGTGTTTTTCTCTTTTGTTGCCTGTACTTTTGGTGTCCTATGTAGGAAACCGTTGTCTCATCCAAGGTCACCAAACTTACCCTTGCATCTTCTAAGAGTTTTAGCGTTTTAGCATTACCATTTATATTTCTAATCCATTTGAGTTAATTCTTGTAAAAGCTGTTAAGGGTCCAAATTCATTCTTTTGCATGTGGATGTCCAGCCTGGTTTTTGTTGTTGTTGTTCTTTTGTTTTCTTAAGTCATCAGCAAGAAGCACAGAGAATGGCTTTTCTTTGGTTTCTTGGTGGCATTTTCCCCCCTCTTGGGCAGGCTTTGAGTTTTATAGTAAAGCATACTCTATGGAAACCAGAACCGAGGGGCCCAGCCTGACTTGGTAGCATCTTTTCAATAAATCTCTACTGAATTTTGCAGAGAAGCACATGGAATAGTCTTGAATTACTAGTTACATGAAAATGACTGTGAACAAGGGAGAGCTATTTCTTCATTGAATCCCCTTGATGACTATGTGCCAGTGATTAAAACAAAGATTCCTGCCCTACAGAGTTTACAGTTTTGCAGGGAGAAACAGACAAAAACCAAGTAAGTACATTATATAAGACGCCAGAAGGTGGTTAAGTGTTATGGGGAAAGAAACGGAGGAGCTGAGCACGTAGCATGATGCATGTGGTGGGGTGGGGTTTGCAATTCTGAAAAAGGTGGTCAAGGTGGGCCTCCTTTAAGAGGTGACATTTGAAACTAAAGTTTGAGAATTGGTGAGGGATTTGGCCAGGTGGCTGTCTGGGAAGGAACGCTGCGGGGAGAGAGAAAACAGCCATTGCAAAGGCCCTGAGCCAAGAGAGTGCGGGTATTTTGAGAAACGGCAAGGAGGAAGGGGGAAGTGGTCAGAGGGCCAGATCACACAGGTTCTTAGAAACCCTTTTAGGGACTTTGATTTTAATGCTGAGGGAACTGGGAAAAGCCACTGAGGGGTTCTGAGCTGAGCAGGAACATGGCCTGGCTTACAGTTCAAAGGACCACTGTGGCTGCTGGGTTGAGAACAGATTGTCGGAGGACAGGGGAAGGCCAGAAGAATAGTAAAGAGGCTTCTAAAATAATCCAGGCTTTGGCAGAGCCTGTAGGATATCCCAGGTGACCAGATAGGGGAGGGATTTAGGTAGGTGTCAAAGGTGAGTCCGGAGATTTGGGCCTGAGGACCAGAAGGATGGAGCTGCTATTAACTATGATGAGGAAGGCCAGCCAGTAGGGCATTGGGATGGGGGAGGGGAGGAGGAGCTTGAGGTTCTCTCTGATGTCCAAGTGGAGGGGCCGGGTAGGCAGCAGGATATTGGAAAATGAGAAAGCTAGGCTGAAATAGGAATGTGGAGGAATGAGCCACAAGGCCGAATGGGATACCAAGAAAAAGATGAGAGACAGAACACGGCCAAGAACCACACCCTGGCACCCTCTGGCATGTTGAAATCCAGAGGAGAGAAGGAACAGCTAAGGAGGCCACTGGAAACAATGACAGTCTTCCACTCAATTGAAGGATTTGACAGTCTGGCTTTGTCGACCTTCAACAACCTTGTGGTTTTTTGTTTTTTAAAGATTTTATTTATTTATTTGACAGACAGAGATCTACAAGTAGGCAGAGAGGCAGGCAGAGAGAGAGAGGAGGAAGCAGGCTCCCCACTGAGCAGAGAGCCCGATGTGGGGCTCGATCCCTGACCCAAGCCAAAGGCAGAGGCTTTAACCCACTGAGCCACCCAGGCACCCCAACAACCTCGTGTTTTAAATTACCTTTGGTTATAAGTGAACTCAAAATTTTTATTCTTAAAGATTTCTGTTGGGGCACCTGGATGGTTCAGTGGGTTGAGGCCTCTGCCTTCGGCTCGGGTCATGTTCTCAGGGTCCTGGGATCAGGCCCCACGTTGGGCTCTCTGCTCTGCGGGAGGCCTGCTTCCTCCTCTCTCTCTCTCTGCCTGCTCTTCTGCCTGCTTGTGATCTCTGTGTGTCAAATAAAATAAAAAAAAATAAAAATCTTAAAAAAAAAAGATTTCTGTTATTTTGGGGGCACTTAGGTGGCTCAGTTGGTTGAGCGTCGGACTCTTGGTTTCAGCTCAGGTCATGATCTCAGGGTCCTGAGATAAAGCCCCACAGTGCACTGCATTGGGTTCTGAGCTCAGCTGGGACTCTGCTTGGAGATTCTCTTCTCCTGCCCCCTCACCCCAAAACACATGCACATTCTCACACTCTTTCTTCCTCCAAGATAAAAAAAAAAAAAAAAAAGATTTCCATTATTTTCTTAACGATTCATTCTTGATGTTTTACAAAAAAATTAACCATGGACCAAACAAGGACCAGCTTCATCTGTTGTAACTGGAACTTGGTGAACGATCGGCCTTCTGGCATAAGGCAGCACAGGAAAAAAAAAAAATCAACACTAGAGAGTTTTATTAACGAAAAAACAAAAACCTCTTGAAGTTTATTAACAAAATTCATATAACAATAATTGCACATTTCCTTTTCTGCCAACGCTACTCGTTTAGTCACTGTCATCTTTTATAAACAGGGGAAAGTGGACATACTTTAAAATCTTTCTGATAAATATATCGCCGCGCTGCATCCGGCCTGGATGAGGCTCTTCAAGACGGTGTATGCTGGAGCCTGTTAAAAATGACAATAAGCAAACAAAAGAAATATGTTCTATGTTCACTTGTAGCAGTAAGACATGGCCTGGTATGGCCGGGCTGGAACGCTCTAGGTAAGACGTAAGATCTAACATACTCTTTTAATTCATAAGGTTGGGATGGTTCCATAACTGCCAAAACATCTGAATCACCTAGTTTCTCATCAGGAAGGGGGAAGAAGCTTCCAGGGGAGATGATGAGGGAGGAAGGAGGAAATAAGATTCCCAGCGGGGAGCACAGATTTGCTTGCCTTTCTGTCAAAGCAGTATATTGGTTTGCTTTCTTGGGTGGTTACTTTGAAATCTATTTCTCTGGAAACGAAAACCCTCCCACCCCTTAATCTTCCTAATAAGGTATTCAAAGCACCACCAGCAAATAGTAAAGGGAGGTCCCCTACCAGTTGTGCATCATGTTCAAGGCCTATGTCATGGTGCTCTAGCTCTTCATCCCGAAATTTCCTTATCACCTGGTTAAATACAAAGAAATCAGAGCAAGTCAGCATCCAACTCTCCCACCTGTCCAGTCTTCTTCTGGAGGCTAAAGCCTCATATTACCGCCTAAGACAGGGGTAGGCAAACTTTTCCTATAAAAGGTCAGAGAGTCAGTACTCCAAACTCCACAGGCTGTATGGTTCTCTTCACAACCACTCAACGCTGCCAGTATATGGGGAACAGCAGCCACAGACATGTAAGCAGATGGGTACGGCGCTGTTCCAACAAAACAATTTAGAGAAACAGGTGGTCTGCTCCAGACCGGGGTTTACCAACCCCCAACTTAGACTTAAAAAATAATTAAAGTTCCCTTATCTGCTGTAGAAAATTGACTGAAGATACCCATGAGTTCATTTATTTAATCTGAAGAGTCTGTGCTTACATTTGCTCAGCAGCTATCAATGACCCAGAAGTGGAGAATAAAAGCGTGGGCTCAGGAGACACAGCTTCTGGTCCCAAGTCTGCCGGAGACAGGGTTGGGTCACAGCCGTGACCAGTGCCCACAGCTTCGGCTTTCTGTTCTTCCTGCCTTAAGAATGAGGCACTGTCCTAGGTTTCTATGGCCTGTCATTCCCTACCTTTCTATTTTTTTCCTTCTTATCAAGTTGCAAAGCTACCCTTTCCTCCCTTATTGGCCTCTTTCCAGAGTATATTCAAATACCTGAAGAAGTTCTGTGTATTTTTCAGGCTCCTTCTCCATCAGCATCCTGATCTGGTTGTTATAGTGATGTGCTATGGACTCTTCCACAGCCACAGTGCAGGCCATTGCTCCCTCCTTCCCAAGCAGGGCAGTTCCCGCACCTGGAATGGTCAAATCCAGAGCAGGAAATGATGGGCCTAATACCACACTGGGGAGGGAGATCATGTCAGGTCGGGGTTCATCAACCTCGACACTACGGGCTCTGGGGCGGGATAATTCCCTGTGGGAGCCGTCCTGGGCATTGTAGGCCACTTGGTAGCACCCCGGCCTCTACCCACTACATGCCAGCAGAAGCCCTGGTCGTGACAACCAAAAATGTCTCCAGACACTGCCAAGTATCCTTAGGAGCAACCTACCTCAGTGAGAACCTGTATTAGGCGGTACCAGGTCACATGGTGAAATCCTGAATCACAGAATAGGAATACTATTCTCTTTTCAGGGCTCTTCTGAACCTTCTGCTTATGGCAAGAAGAAAGTCTTCATTTGGGGGTGAGTGTGTCTTTGATTCTCTTTTAACATTTACTTTTCTCTCTTTTTTAAGAGCGTACTATCTCAGGTTGAGAACCTTTGTCAGGGATTATCACTTGGCTATACCTGAATTGCTCTACTTGTTTTCCTCCTCTGTTGTATTTATTTTTACTGTACCTTCTATTTATAAAAGTACTGATTTAAATAAATAAATATTTAAATAAATTTAAGCAAAAAAAAAAAAAAAGTCCATTTCGCTTTTAAAAAGACTAAGGAAATAAGAAGGTGGTAAGAGAACATGAAAAGAATTATGGAATCGGTACTTTAACAATTTAATTGGGCCAGACCCCCCAAGCTCACGTAAGCTCTTCTGGACAGACACATACCCAGTGCAAACCCCACCACGTTCCAAAAGGGCATCAGAATCGTCGGCCGCACCCTGAATGCAACCATCAACTCATTGAACTTTTTCAAGTGATCCTTTTCTTGATCCCACATTTTCTGTAAAAAACATAACAATAAAGACATTTGAGCATCACACAGAGGCCACTTGCTGTATACCAAGCAAGCTACATGCCCTGTCCATGGGGGGGGAAAGGAAGCAAAAAGGAAATGGAACGAATAAATGAGGACTGCCATTTCCCCCATTCCCCTTGAATCACTGGAGGAAAAAAAAACATCAGACTGAAAAGCACTGTGGATACAGAGTGCCAACAAACCAAGAGAAGAGCCTCTCTCTCAATTCCCATTAAGTGGGCCCAAACCTTGGTTCCAGCAGAAGTTCTGGGACCTGCACAGCCTATTAAGGGACAAGACCCACACTAATGAGAAATGAGATGTTCAGCCCACGCCAACATCAGGAGGGCAGCCTATCACCTATTGTGTCATTTCCTTCTCTACTGCTAGAAAGCAAGTATCATTTACATCAAAGGAAAAAGAGATAATGATAAAAGAGCTAACACTTACAAGCACTCCTAAGTGCCAGGTGCCGTCAAACAGCTTTAAGAAGGCAACTCATTTAATCTGCACAA
Source organism: Enhydra lutris kenyoni (assembly GCF_002288905.1). NCBI lineage: Eukaryota > Metazoa > Chordata > Mammalia > Carnivora > Mustelidae > Enhydra > Enhydra lutris. The sequence continues at coordinate 1,170,073 of NW_019154129.1, read as the reverse complement.
ACTATTATTGTTATCATCCCCATTATACAGACAGAGGAAGTGAGGCCCAGAAAGGCTAAGTAACTTGTCCAAGAACTCAGAGCAGGCAATTTGACTTGTGCTGAGTGTCTACTGCATGCCAGACTTGGTATTAGCTGCTCTACGCCATTTCATTTCTTCCTCACCAAAACCCAATGAGGTAGATGTTATTAGCTCCTTTTGTAGATATGGATATGGGAATGGAGACACAGAGAGGTCATGTAACTCCCCCAAGGTCAGTCACACAGGTAGGAGGTGGAAGAAAGCTGGAATATGAACCTGGGTCCTTGTGATTACAAAGTCCAGGCCCCTCCCTCTGCCTCTCAGTATAAGATATAAAATATCCCCGCTGGGGACAGGATCACACCCTCTCAGCAACAGGTGCTTTCACCTAATGCAATGACTCTTAACCATTTTTTATACCACAACACGATGAAATTTTAATACCTCATATATACCACACATCCGTTTATGTACTACATGTCTGTCTGTGCTTTATACATAAAAAGAATAATACACTTTTCACTCCCATGCTCCCACCCTAATAGCCAATTTTTGCTCTCCCTTGCAAATGCATGACGTAATGTGATTCATGACTCTACGGCCTTTGGATCCCCACGCTGCTCAGTAAGACCAGGCTGAGAAGGACGATGAAATACCCACCTGAATGACTGGCCCAACACTGGTCCGGCCCAGGACGGCCATCTGTCCTGCATAGATTCGGTTCGCTCCGTATTCACCAGCGTGATCCACCCGGATTATTCGATCCACAGCTGCCCGACTGATACTGTCTAAGGTCATTCCTGAACTGGTAAACCTGACACTGATTCTTCGTCCATAAGCTGCAATGCAAATGTTTATTCTTTATTACTCTCGGGTAAAAGAGATGTTTCCTTCTACAGGAAGAAGAAAGGGGCACCTCAGAACAAAGGTCACAGATGAGATACCGTAAGTATGATATATGCCCATAAATGTATTCTGTTAACCTGCAGTGGTTTTTTTGTTTGTTTGTTTTTGACAGACAGAGATCACAAGTATGCAGAGAGGCAGGCAGAGAGGGGGAGGCAGGCTCCCCGCCAAGCAGAGAGCCTGATGCAGGGCTCGATCCCAGGACTCTGGGATCATGACCTGAGCCAAAGGCAGAGGCTTTAACCCACTGAGCCACTCAGGCACCCCCATTTTATTTTGTTTTTAAAGCAAGCTATATGCAGGGCACCTGGGTGGCTCAGTTGGTTGGGTGGCTGCCTTCAGCTCAGGTCGTGATCCCAGGGTCCTGGGATGGAGCCTCACATCAGGGTCCCTGCTCAGCTGGGAGCCTGTTTCTCCCTCACCCTCTGCCACTGCCCCTGCTGGTGCCCTCCTGTTCTCTCTCTCTGTGTCAAATAAATAAACAATCTTTAAAAATAAAAAATAAAAATAAAAAAAAAAAGTAGGCTCTACGCCCAACATGGGGCTTGAACTCACGACCCTGAGATCAAGAAACATATGTTCTACTGTCTGAGCCGGCCAGGCATCCCCCACCTTTTTTAAAAGTGAATTAGTTACCAACACTTAAAACATATATTTTACCTAAAGATCTGGATTTCTGGCTTCACATGAAGCACAAAAAGATCTGGAAATACTGAACCTGGCTTTTCAGCAGGCAGCTGACGTGGCAGTGAGACACGTGGCCTCTAGAAGAGCATGGTTCTCCAGTTGACCTACCCTCCAAGCCTGCTTTGTTCCCACCCCTGGCAGCACCAAATCTCCTAGGGAGCTTTCAAAACCAGGATGCTCCTCCCTATTCAATCTTGGGGTGGATTTTTTTAAAAGCTCTGTGCACGAATCTTTTCTGCAGCCAAGGTTGAGAACCACAGATTTAAGTTCTCTCAAAACGCCTGGAGCATGTGATTTGGTGAATAAGCCTTGGAGCTTAGGTTTGATATTGTTATGGCACATTATCAATTCAACTCAACTCTTTTCTTCGAAATGTAAATTCTTCAGGATGGATTAAATTTTGTCTTTTAAAAAATCTCCTAGTAGTAACACCTTGATTGTATTCTCTGAGCTTTGCATTAAGGCATCGCCAGAGTTTTTCCCCTAAGAGTTTTACAATGTGTTTAGGTATATAAGGGGTTATCAGCTCATTAAGCAGATATGAAAACAGAGACCCAGTGAGGCCAGTCAGTTTGTAATGTGAATTGTGATGTGTATTGGTATCACCCTGAGATGTGTTTCAAGGCTCTTAAGCACGACTACCAGATCTTTAATACAGACTTCTTTTCATTTAACCTAACTTCTACACCCTGAAAATGTGTGGAAAACTTCACTTTGAGTACATCTGTAGGATTTTCATTAAAAGGCTTGAGTGCTTTGGACACAAGGTGATGGGACAGGCTGGATAAAATTTGGGGTGATTCTGCATTTGAACTTTTCGACCAGGTTCAACCAGGGTTTTAAATGCCTCACTAAACAAAGGAGCATGGACATGGGGGTCTGAAATATGGTGACCTAGCTTTGAGCCATTCCTCTGCATGACCTGCTCCATCTCACTGAACATATCTGATTCAAGAAACTGACGGAGAGGGACCTGGATGGCTCAGTCGTTGAGTGTCTGCCTTCAGCTCAGGTCCTGGAATCGAGCCCCGCATCTGGATCCTTGCTCGGCAGGCTCCTTGCTTGGTGGGAAGCCTGCTTCTCCTTCTCCCCCTCCTCTTGCTTCTGTTCCCTCTCTTACTGTCTCTCTCTCTCTCTTCTGTCAAATAAGTAAATACAATCTTTAAAAAAAAGAAAAGAAAAGAAACGGATGGAATCCAGGAAATGGACACCAACAACTGGATGGAGTCCAAGTTCTGCTAGGTATGATGTACCACTCAAATCTGTGCCATAACATAGCAGGTCACTCTGGTCATGACCATGTTTTTATATGGAGAACAATTTGGCACATTTGACAAAGGCAAGGTAGTCTGTCCCAAGTTGTTGCCTCCAACTCCAAGGACTTGTGCTCCCACTAACCTGGCCTCCTTGCAGAAAGAGGACTCCTATGAATTGAAATTGAAAATGACGAGCTGGCCCTATTTCTCAAGATAATCTTGTATGCTTCTTCTTTCATTTGTTACTCCCATCTCAAAACATGCTAATGGGAAAGACAACCGGGTACTCATTAAAAAAAACAAAAAACACAACATTTAAGGGGAAATAGCAAGGGGCTGAGTACACAGGATGAGTTCAAATACACAGCTTCTAATGGGCAGGACTGTATTTCTATTAAAAACATACTACAGGGGCACCTGGGTGGCTCAGATGGTTAAGCACCTGCCTTCAGCTTAAGTCATGATCTTTAGGTCCTGGGATCAAGCCCCACATTTGGCTCCCTGCTCAGCGGGGAGTGTGATTTTTCCTCTGGCTCTCTCCCACTCATGCTCTCTCTCAAATGAATGAATAAAATCTGAAAAGGAAAAAAAAAAATACTACACAGTTCCCTAGCACCGCCACTACTTTTCCAGATTCCGGCACCTAATAAATGATTTTTTTGTGGGGGGTGTGGAAGATTGGGTCTTGAAATGTATGCCATCTACCTTTGCACGATCTCTGCACGGTGTCTTTAAAAAGTATGGGATGGTTGGGGCATCTGGCTCACTCAGTCAGTAGAGCATGAGACTCTTGATCTTGGGGTTGTGTGTTTAAGCCCCACAGTGGAGGCAGAGATTACTGATTACTTTAAAAATATATAATAAAATCTTAAAAAGAAAGAAAATGTGTTTCTTGTCTCTAACAGTAACCTTGGACAAATCAGAATCACCATTACTTACAAATAAAATTGGCAATAATAATCAGGTTATTTCTTTTTTAAGGAAACATAATAGTAACACCTTTCTTAGTTATCATAAAGATAAAACGAGATATAGGAAGCAAAGTAACTTTATAAATGAAAAAGAATGATTCTTAATCTGCTATGCTCATTGGCTCAACAAAGGAACATTAAGTCATGTTTAACAATCCTCTGAGTTTTCCCTGCACTGTCACACATTTTAAATTTGAGTAAAATAAAGTTGAGGCCAGTGCTTGAAGCTCTCAAATACATCATTTTACGTTAGTGCTTTTCCAAACTGTGAAACACCTAACAATGATGATACCTAGGAGATTTTAAATGGTATATGGGAAGATCTTAAGTGGTTTATAAACATGCATTAAATACACCCATGTAGTTAGAGTTATTCTTTTAAATATTTCTCAATTCCTCTAATATCATTAAAGAGAATGTCTCAGTTAATAAATACCTTCCTAATACTTGCTAATCTCCCTCTCCCCGCCCCCCCCTTTTTAACCATAAAGATAGTTTGGGGTTCAGGCCTTGGTAGACAATCTAATACAATTTACTAATTTGTTTTCAGCACTTTTTTTTTAAATTACTCTATTAGGGGCAAGCAATACTGGTTTTCCGCTTTTACCATGAGGATTTAATTTCCCTGAAATTATTTAATTTAAAAAATGGAACACAGCTGCAGAAAAAGCACATTTAGTAATCAAAAGCACAAGTGGTTATTTCTAAAAGGCAAAAATCTTTAGGAGGTTCATGAATGCTTTAGCTTTTGGAGAAAACGACCTCACAACAATTTCCTGACGCAGCGGTGATGAAAAAAGGATAGAAGGACTGGGGATGGGAGAAGGACCCATCTCCCTATCCCAATTACTATGCTTCTATATGCTTCCACCACCCTGGTGCTTCTCAAACTTTATGCAAGTCATTCGAAGGTCTTGGTAAAATGCAGACAAAACGACCGTGTAAGTCAGGGGTGGGACCTTCGAACCTGCACTTCTTTTTTTTTTTTTTTTTCCTGTTAATAATTTATTAATTATATAATAATATGCAGTTTCAAAAGCTCAAAATCTATTTCGTGATTATTTTAGGCTTGGAGGATTGGGTAGTTTTTACTTAGCAGTTTTATTTTTTTTTAAGCTTTTTATTTGTTTATTTCACAGACAGATCACAAGTAGGCAGAGAGGCATGCAGAGAGAGAGACAGAGGAGGAGGCAGCCTCCCTGCTGAGCAGAGAGCCCGATGCGGGACTCTGGGACCCTGGGACCATGACCTGAGCGGAAGGCAGAGGCTTTAACCACTGAGCCACCCAGGCGCCCCTTAGCAGTTTTTTAAAAATAAGTCATGTGCTTCCAGAATTTTCTATAATGATATATATATGTAAAATTTATATATATATATATATGTATATATTGATATATATATGTAAAATTTATATATATATATATATGTATATATATATATATATATAAAGTGAAATTTTTTTTAAATTTCTTTTCAGCGTAACAGTATTCATTGTTTTTTGCACCACACCCAGTGCTCCATGCAATACGTGTCCTCCCTAATACCTGCACTTCTAACAACCGCACGCCGCTGGTCGCATGACCACTCTGTGCCTACCGAGGCCCTGAGCGAAGGCTAGAATAACACCCGCAGGGTACGAAGGTTCAAGGTCGCCACCTGTACTCAGCCTTGAATGCCGACCACGCCTGCAGAGACCGCCCGGTACAGGTGTGCCATTACGTCATTCCACAACACGCAGACGCTGAGCGGACACTTGAGAGCTTCCCCGCTGAACACCACGCCCCTCCCGCCCCGCATTCTCCCTACACACTACGGTTCCCGCCCCGCATTCTCCCTACACACTACGGTTCCCGCCCCGCCTATCAGCGCCCCGAGGTTCACACCTCGAAGTCGCTCCCCGTCGCAGCCTTATGACGTCTACGAACGTCTGCCCCCGTGACCTCTCCGGTGTAGGCCGCATGCTAAAATTCCCTGGCCCACCAGTTCAGCGCGTGGCCGCGGCCGTCCTCCTACTTTACCTGAGTAAGGCCGCAGGGCGCCCGTGCGCAGGTGCCACAGGGAGCGACACGCCGCCGCGGCGCAGCCCATTGCTGCAACAAGGTACCCGCTCCACTGCGCGAGGCGCGCTAAACGTGCGTTCAGCGCAGACTGATGACGCAGAGCAGACGTAGGACAGACACTGCGTGCCTTCCCATCGGTGGACCCGCTCCTAGGCCCTTGCTTCCATTCGATTGGCTGGAAAGGGCAAGTGGAAGGATGATATTGGACATGATCACTATCAATCACTCAGGTGACCAACGGTTGTGAAAGAGGCTTGGGTTGCTAGAGAGATGAGGATGCTGAATTGCTTTTCCCAAGATCCTGTCAGGGTAAATTCCTGGGAAAAAGGATCGTGAAGGGATTCTTTACTGGGACAGCCATTGTATTTTTTGCTTTACCAACAGGAAGGAGAGTTTTCTGTGTGTATCCTACATTGGCTTTAAAACAGTAGAAATTGCAAGTTGAAATTAAACTCACCACATGGTTAATAGCGTCTCTAGGTGGTGAGACTAACATCCGAGGGCCATTAGAATTTATTTTGGTTTTCAGTTTTGTCCGCAGAATATGGTTTTAGGTTTTTTTTTTTGTTTCCACTTTTTTCTTGCTGTTCATTTTAGTGCAAATTGTTTTGGGTATGGGGTGGGCTAGGGAGAGGTCTTTCCACTTCTGACAAATGTACCACTCTGAGGGGGGATGCTGAGAATGAGGGTGACTAGCATGTGGGGGGCAAAGGGTGTAGGGGACATCAGTACCTTCTTAATTTTTCTGTGATTCCGAAACTGTTATAAGTTTTGTTGTGTATTTTTAAAATAATGCATATCTACTAATACAGCAAACCTCCTTCAAGGGATCTGTCCAACAGAAATAATTTTTCAGGGGCGCCTGGGTGGCTCAGTCGTTAAGTGTCTGCCTTGGCTTGGGTCGTGCGGTCCTAGGGTCCTGGTATGGAGCCCCATGTTGGGCTCCCTGCTCCCTCTCCCTCTGCTTGTGTTCGCTCTCTAGCTGTCTGTCTCTCTGTTAAATAAATAGAATCTTAAAAAGAGGGAAAAAAAGAGAGAGAGAGAGAGAGAAAGAAAGAGAAAGAGAGAAAGAGAGAAAGAGAGAAAGAAAGAAAGAAAGAAAG